>NC_140368.1:4350000-4825000 GCF_054491055.1 Hypomesus nipponensis | reverse complement strand
TGCTCTGAGCATTTTGGAGTAGAGAATACCATGATAAAGGCTTTAGAGGCTGTTTTGGCCACCTCCTAGAATAACGACCCACTAGTTTAACAATTGCATAGCTTTTCTATCTGTTAGCAATCTACTTCTGACTACCAGTGGAACAACTGCTAAGAGTTTTTTATTTTATTTTGTACTCTACAGTTTTTGGTTTGTAATCAAACAATTCGCAATTGATTTTAAAGTGCGCATTTCTAGGTTTTATTAAAGAGTATTTTTGCACATTTTGGTTTCAACATGTAGAGATTCCAACATCTTTTACACATACCTCGCCCCCCCCCCCCCCCCTCCACATAATGGTGATTGTACTATAGGCTAGCTTAGCATGCACAGATAACACCATGTAATAAAGACAGGCGTTATTTAAATGTCACGCCTTGGTAGGAGGAAAGAGGAGCTGGTAATAGTTAACATCTAAATGTCAAATTAGAATTATTTGATGACTGTTGCAGGAGTAAGCGACCAAGGCCAGAATCGTACCTCCATCCCTCTTTTCCTTCAGCGCTGAATATCATCCCTCTATCATCCTTTCATCACTATTACCTGGACTGATGCAGGTGTCTTTTCTAGCAACCCACATGACAGGATCACCACCGTGACACACGCTCACACCTCTCTCTTAGTTATGGGTGTCTTGTCACATCTGTCCAGAGTTCCATCACAAAGCCATTACCCTGCCTCTCCTCTGCAACACGGACAAGGAGAATGCAAATGTCTCTCTGTCCTCTCCCATTCTCCCCTCTTCTCCCTCTATCACTCTGCTCTTTTATCCTCCCACTCCTGTCTTTATCCTTCTGCCCCCATCCCTCCTCTCCTCTGATTCAGGTCTACGTCTCTCTTCCCCTCCACGACCCTTCTATCCTCCCTTCATCCCTTCATCCCTCCATCCCGGCAGAGGTAGATTGATGTGGGGCTCCGGTGCAGTGGCTCTCACCTGGAGGATTCTGTGTAATAGGGTGCATCCATCTCCTCCTTGGATCTGACCTTGACCCCTGAACCCTCGTCTCCATGACAGCGGTCTGGCAGAGAGGCCCTCTCAGAACTATTATAGGCTGGAAAATTGTGATTGATCCTCTTGAAGCTGGACCTGCAGGCTCCGTAGCTGTCCTCTGGCTGGACACACACTGACATCAACTGTCTCACACACACACATGCAGTCCAACTTTTTCATCAATTACTCCTTCTACGCGTCCCTTTGGCAGACTGGGAAGGGTGTGTTTGTATGTGTGTGTGTTTGATTATAGCCTGAGAGGCCCTGTAGCACGTTATCCTTTGCAGCTGAGCTTTGATAGTGCTGAACCAGACCATTCTCTCAGCATAAGGGCTGACTAAAGAAAAGCGATATGTGTGTGTGTGTGTGTGTGTCTGTGCTTGTCTTTGTTTCTATGCTACTTAGAAGTTTGCTTCCTTATCTCAGTGTCTGCAGAGTGACTGGGTGATTGTTTATGAGCCACAACACTAGAAGCTCTATACTAGCCTTGCTTTTTCTGCCACACATACACTCACACACCCACTCACATACACACCCACTCACAGTTTCTCACCATATATTACTCCCAGCGGCAGATTATCTGCCTAAGTAAACTGTGATTTGTCAGGTGTAGTTTCCGGCTCCTTCTAGCCAGGGTTAATCAATCGATTGTTAACAGTATCTTCACTGTCTGTTCTGGAGGGAGGGAGGGGGGGGGGTTAAAGATGAAGCTAGATATCTGGTCAGACAGGCTAGAGGACAGGAGTGAGGGGGGAGATGGGGGGAGAAGGGGAGGCGTCTGGTGAGACAGAGGTGTTGGAGGACAGTAGACTAAGTAGTTAGTATAGTAGGTTGTATTAGTATGTAGCCTATGTAATTAGTATAGTAGGTAGTTTTAGTAATAGGGGTGGGGGAAAAAATTGATTAGCATTTGAATCACGATTCAGTCTTCTAGCGATTCATTCCAATTCTCAATTCTTTTTTTTCCTAAGTATGTTTACTAAACTGCAAGAAATACAATAAATGTCAAGGTTTTGATGCATTGGGATTTTTTTCTTCAATACTTAAATGCCTATCACAGTCAAGTAGAAATGAAAGCATACGTATATTGAATCAAAATTTGATTTAAAATCTAAAATAAAATAAAAATTGTGAATCAATTTTGTATCGAATCGTGACCCCAAGAATCGATTTGAATCGAATCGTGAGGTACCAAAAGATTCCCACCCCTAATTAGTATGTAGTTTAAGGAACAGAGGAGGTAGAGGAGAGGAACAGAGGAGGTAGAGGAGAGGAACAGAGGGGGTAGAGGAACAGAGGAGGTAGAGGAGAGGAACAGAGGAGGTAGAGGAGAGGAACAGAGGGGGTAGAGGAACAGAGGAGGTAGAGGAGAGGAACAGAGGAGGTAGAGGAGAGGAACAGAGGGGGTAGAGGAGAGGAACAGAGGGGGTAGAGGAGAGGAACAGAGGGGGTAGAGGAGAGGAACAGAGGAGGTAGAGGAGAGGAACAGAGGGGGTAGAGGAGAGGAACAGAGGGGGTAGAGGAGAGGAACAGAGGGGGTAGAGGAGAGGAACAGAGGGGGTAGAGGAGAGGAACAGAGGGGGTAGAGGAGAGGAACAGAGGGGGTAGAGGAGAGGAACAGAGGAGGTAGAGGAGAGGAACAGAGGGGGTAGAGGAGAGGAACAGAGGAGGTAGAGGAGAGGAACAGAGGGGGTAGATTGGAAGATAGGAAGGTCAGTTGATGAGGTCTCTCACCCTCTGCTTGACACATCATGTTCAAACTCGTCTTTCTACACAACACACATGCTGTCTTCCTCTCCCCCATGTTACTGAAGAGCGGTCTGCTCTCTCTTTCTCTCTCTCTCTCTCTCTCTCTCTCTCTCTCTCTCTCTCTCTCTTTCTCTCTCTGTCTCTCTGTCTTTTTTTGTGCCTCCTAATACATTTTGCATATTTTGAATTAAGCAAGATGTCTTTTCCCTCAATTCTCCCTCCCTCCGTTTAGCTCTGTTCAATGGTGTTATGCTGAAGTGCTCCAATTATACCTTAATGTTGGAGAGAGCTTCTCTACTCCACAATGCTGCAGTCTGGCCAAGACGCTTTTCTCTCTCACTTTCTTTCTCCCTCTCTCTTTTCATCCTTCCATCCACCTCTTATTGCCCTTCCATCGCTCTATCTTCTATTTCCTTTCTATTGAATAGAGCTATATCCATTTCTTTCTCACTTTCCACTCTTATTCCAGAAATGAATAAAACAAGCGCACACACACTCCTGCCCCCCCCCCCCCACCCCCCCACACCCCCCGTGCCCAGCCACAAGGCATTCTGGGGCATATTGTTGGAGTGTCTGAGTCACACACCTGCCCTGCATTTGTCTGATTTTCTTCCTCTCCCCCACTTCCTTTAGTCTTCCTCGCACAAGGTAGACGATTGTTGTTGAGAGCTGAGAGGCTTTTAGTGGTACTGCCCAGCTCTCACACTCTGTCAGCCCCCTCCCCCCCCATCAGCAGGGCAGGAAACAAGACAATATGCAGCTTTTGTCAACTAGAATCCCCCCCTCCCAACCACTGTCCTGTAAGTGTAGCAGCATGTATTTCAAAGCCACAAAGGACTGTGCTCTGCCATGTCTTCAATAACATTTCAAAGCAGAAATACGTATGGAGCCAGACTCACCCTTAGAGCCCCACAGCTTTACTCCACTGTCCTGGAGGGACCTCACAGGACCCATACCAGGATCCTTTTAGGAACCTTAAAGGAACTAAGAACCTTAGAAGATTCTGAGAGTAATGTCCTGTAAGTTGGTGAATGAATAGTGTTGTGGACAGAACACACTCAGCAGAAGAAAGATCAGCAGAGAGTGGGAGGAAGAGAAACGGAGAGAGACGGACTAGAATTCACCTGCAGTTACGGAACGGTTACTATCCCTGAAACCCTGTCCCTCACAACACATGCATGGTTAGGTGGTGAGAGAGTTGGAGACAGTGAGAGAAAGACAGAGAGAAAATAAAAAAGGTGTGGAGGTTCAGTGGAGCAGTTTCGGTCATGCTCCTCCTGCCACCTCATTCCAGTGTGTGTGTGTGTGTGTGTGTGTGTGTGTGTGTGTGTGTGTGTGTGTGTGTGTGTGTGTGTGTGTGTGTGTGTGTGTGTGTGTGTGTGTGTGTGTGTCAGGGTCTCTGGTGTTTTACAGTTGAGTGTTCTATCTTTGCTGAAGGATGGAATTCCTCAGAGATGGACACATTGAGCCCGGAATGGAAATTGATCCTATTACAGTCTAGTGTGTGTGTGTGTGTGTGTGTGTGCCTCCTCTGTCAGTTGATAGTGGAGCACCTTTGCTCCCTTATTAGGCCTGTGGGGGAGACAAGGGGATGGGAGTGGGGGTTGCAGATATGAGTGGTGCCACACACACACACAGAGAGAGCTCTGTCAGGACTGTAGTTGTTGTGATTTGTGACTGACCAGCTCCCCCTCCTTCCCTCCCTCCCTCCCTCAGACCCCATGCACGGCCCCCGCAGGCTGGAGGTGTTGGACATCAAATCCAAGCAAATCACCGTCAGATGGGAACCCTTTGGCTACAACGTGACGCGTTGCTATAGCTACAACCTCACGTTGCAGTATCGGTACCTGCCCAGCGGAGGAGCCAAGGAGGAGACGCGCGAGGAGCTCTGCTACGACACGCTGAGCGTGGCGCCACAGCACACCATCAGAAACCTGCCTCCGTACACCAACGTATCCCTACGCCTGGTGCTGCGCAACCCCGAGGGAGGGAAGGAGAGCGAGGAGCTGGCGGTGCTGACGGACGAGGATGGTGAGATGGGGAGGATGAGGTGGGGGGATGAGGTGGGGGGGATGAGGTGGGGGGGATGAAGGGATGACGTAAAGGAATGGAAGGATGAGGTAGAGGGATAAGGTGGGGGGAAGGAGGAATGAGGTAGGGGTTCATTTGGCTTTTCCCATGAAAATACCCTCCCTCCCCATCTTGTTCTTGCACACAGCTTTGTCCTTACCCCTCCCCCCTCCTCCTCTTACACACACACACACACACACACAGAGCAACCTGTAAACATCTCCTTTCCTCTCATCTCTCAACGCTCCTCTCTGCCCTCTACCCCCCCCCCCCCCCCCCACCCGGGGGCTCCTAGGCTGTCAGGTCTCCGAGGGATGTGTGAATCATTCAGGAGATTTACACGCCTGTTAGGATGTAGAAGTGGCTCAATATCTAAAATGGTCGATATTTAATTTGGTCTGGATTTATTCTCCCTTCCTCTCTCTCTCTCTTTTCTCTCTCTCCCTCGTCTCCTCCCTCTGTCCTCCCTCCCTCCCCCCACCCCTGACAGTCCCGGGAGCTGTTCCACTAGAGTCCATCCAGGGCAGCACCTACGAGGAGAGGATCACCCTCAGGTGGAGAGAACCCACTCAAACCTACGGCATCATTAAACAATATGAGGTAACAAAACACAAACACACTCACTTTCCCTTTTCCCTCTCTCTCTCCTTCTCTCTGTTTTTCCTCCCTCTCTTCCCCCTTCTCTCCCTGTCTCCCTCTTGCTCTCTCTCTCTCCCTCCCAATTCTCTCCCTCTCTCCAACAGTCATCCATCTTTTCTGTTGGCAGGTGCAGTGGCTCCATCCCTCATTCAGTCTGGGTTCTTAATTATCTAATAAATCCAACCTAATAACCTTACAGCCCAACGCTCTCAGGCTTGTTAACACAATCTATTACCTACTGAACCCCATAGCTGCTACTCACACACACACACACGCATCCGACAAACACAACCAGCCCATAAAACGCAGTATTAGCCTGTATTCTATCCACTGCGGGTAGAAACTCATGAGTCTGCAGTAAGAACACACGACAGTACGTATCACAGTATAGCAGACACAGTATCTCACACAACACCACCTCACACTAACACCACCTCACACTTCCACCACCTCACACTAACACTACCGCACACTTACACTACCGCACACTAGCATTACCTCACACTAACACTACCGCACACTTACACTACCGCACACTAACATTACCTCACACTAACACTACCGCACACTTACACTACCGCACACTAGCATTACCTCACACTAACACTACCGCACACTTACACTACCGCACACTAACATTACCTCACACTAACACTACCGCACACTTACACTACCGCACACTAGCATTACCTCACACTAACACTACCGCACACAAACACTACCTCACACTAACACTACTGCTCACTATACAAACACTACCTTTGATTCTCTCACACTATTTCACACTACCATTTAGGAGCTCCTGGTGTTTTTGTGCTTCTCCACTAAGTTTCTGGAGCAGAATCGGATGACTAAGAGTTCAACCCATCAAAGTGTCAGTTAGAGCCGTTATGAAATTATAGTCTGTCACACGCCTCACTGTCACCACGACAATGATCATCCAGGGTTAAGAGAATAGACCAATCAGAGTGCTTGTAGCTCAGTAGCTCGACCGTGTTGAACCTGTAATCAGGAACATCATTGTCACACTGTGACATCGTCACCCAGTGGTGGACCAGCAGTTGTAGGATTACATACTCACTTACCATCTCTCTCTCTCTCTTTCTTCCTCTCTTGATTCCTTTTCATCCCATCCATCCTCTTTCCCAGCGGACATTACTATCCTGCGGGCTTGGTGTGAGTGTGTCTGTGTGTGTGAATGATACGTTGTGTTTTACACCTGATGAAACTCCCCTCTCCTTCCTTCCTTCTACTCTCTTCTCTCCTCTTCCTCCACTCCTCTCCTCTTCCTCCTCCTATTGTGCCCAGTAATTGGAATCAGAAGGGGATAGTAATGGCTTCTATCCATTAGTCCTTCACTGATTTATTCAAATCAAGCTTTTACAGAGTGCAGATAGTTGTATTAGTGGAGGGATGGAGGGATGGAGAGGGAGGAGTGTGAGAGACTCATCGCTCCGCTGCACTTCTTTTCAGGGTATTTTCCCCCTGAGGAATGGAGGAGGTGGGGTAGACTGGAGGGGTGGGGGTGGGGGGCAGGGCTGGGGGGTAGACTGGAAGGATAAAGACTAGAACAGCAGAATAGGTTTAATACCCTGTGAACAGGAGCACCCTTATCTGCTCCCACTCTGGGTGACAGAGGAGGAGAGGAAATGAGAGAAGAGATGAGAAGATCAGATAGATTGCTCATAAACTATATTAACAATTTGTAGTAGTGGAAAGACTACGGTAGTATAATAAAACAATGTTGTTCTCCCCACGTCCCCCACCCTCAGATTTCCTACAAGGCTCTGAGCTCCTTCGACACCGAGTTTGATCTGACCAATCAGAGTGGGAAGGTATTCAAGTTGGCCAATGAGACATCCCATATGTTCTCTGGCCTGTCCCCTGGTTCCACCTACTCCTTCACCCTCCGAGCCAGCACGATCAAGGGCTTTGGCCCTCCTGTCATCACTCAGTTCACCACCAAGATCTCAGGTACATGTGTGTCTGAGCGCATGTGTTTGGTGTGTGTTGAGGTGTGTATTCAGTCGTCTACACAGATGTACTGTGAGGTGTGTGTGTGTGTACAGATGTGCGTGGGGTACATGTGTAGATGAACAGATGTGTGTGTGTGTGTGTGTGTGTGGAGGATGTTAACGTGTGCTCTCTCCTCCACAGCGCCGCTGATGCCAGGCTATGAGCAGGAGTCTCCTCTGAACCAGACAGACAGCTCTGTCACTGTCCTACTGAAGCCTGCTCAGAGCAGAGGAGCGCCTGTCAGGTATACACACACACACACACACACTCTCTCTGTTTCTGTGTTGTTCTTTGTTTCTTTCTTTTTCTTTCTTTTAACGTGTGAAGATACCTCACTTGGGATACTACCTGTGTGTGTGTGTCTGTGTGTGTGTGAGAGAAAGAGAGAGAAAGAGAGAGAGAGAGAGGGAGAGAGAGAGAGAGGGAGAGGGAGAGGGAGAGGGAGAGGGAGAGGGAGAGAGTCTGAGAGAGTCTGAGAGAGTCTGAGAGAGTCTGAGAGAGTCTGCGTGTATGAGAGGTAGAAAGTGTGTATGTGAGAATGGGGGTGTTAGACCATCTCTTTCTAGGCATGTTATCCAGTCATTTACCTCTGAAATGCTGTAATCAGTCTGTCAGACTGCTGCTCTCTTTGGAGTGTGTGTCTGTGTGTGTGTGTCCTTAATGGTCCCTAAGTGTGGTTTAAGCGACAGTCAGATGATCAGAAGACCTGCTCTGCTTTAATCATTTATAAACCTGCTGGCAGGAGCGCTCACACACACACACACACACAAACGCCTATCTGTCCGAGAACAGACCGTAGTTTAAATGTAGAACAAGGATTCACACCCTGTCAAACCATATTCTCCACACCACCACACCTCTGACAAGACCGCGATGCCTCCAAACCTGTTACTCCATACAAAAACACACATGTGCTCACACACACACACACATTTGTTGTTGATTAACACCTCACATCTCCTCCAGTCACATATCAGTTGTTTCCCCGGCATCTCCGTGGCGACCACCTTTCCTCCGTTCAGCATGTTGTCATGTTAATCACTGTCAACATGTCTCTTAACGAGCAGCAGGATTATCTAATTGGCTCGTTAAGGCTGTGTCTGGATAGCTTGCGGGGTGTTGTTGTCTTTAGGGATTAATGAGAGGGATTAGCAGATTATCAGATTATCAGGCTCATGTCAGATATGCTGTTACAGATTCTCACACAGAGAGAGACCATCTTCCAGATACCAGCAAGCAGCTGGAGATCAGAGAGAGACCAGCAGACACTAGACACAGAGCAGTGGGAGAGATGGAGAGATGAAAGGAAGGAGGTTTGGGAAAGAGGGATGGACAGAGGGAGGATGAGGAAGGGAAGGACCGTTGGAAGTCCAAGACAGAACAGTGGACCGAGAGAAAATGATGTTGATGAAATGCAGAAACCGTTTTAAGGAGTCAATGTCCTCCCCCATACATCCCTGACAACACTCAAAACACACACACAAAACACACAACACACACACATTGTGAATTACCCACCTCTGGACAGGCGGAAGCTGTGTGTTGAAAGCCTGTTGTCTGTTGTGGATCAGTAAAGAACACGTATCCAACCAGACATTCAGATGAAAGCATCTCACATCACCATGAATACGGCCTCACAATCTTACAACTGATTTACATAAACGCAGAGCAGGATCCTGTTTGATTGACTGAGCTGCAATGGAATGTGACAGCTGCAGTATTCAGTGGCGGTGTGATCAGATGAGCTGGTGTCGAGGTGGGGTCCTCTTGCGGGAACACAGGACCAGGATGCTGCTACAATGGCTGCCCTCCCCAGCCGTGGGAGTCCCTCTCTCAGTAGAATAGCAGCCAGCAGATGTTGCTGTGTGATACTCTCGGAGAGAACACGGCCATCACAGCGATTAGACATGACTGAGGAGACGAAGAGATATGGCTGGAGAAGAAAGCGAGCAGCTACACATGATCTGTCTGTCTGTCTGCCTGTCTGTCTGTGAGCCTGCCGGTCTGTCTGTCTGTCTGTCTGTCTGCCTGTGAGCCTGCCGGTCTGTCTGTCTGTCTGTCTGCCTGTCTGTCTGCCTGTCTGTCTGTCTGCCTGTGAGCCTGCCGGTCTGTCTGTCTGTCTCTCTGTCTGCCTGTCTGTCTGCCTGTGAGCCTGCCGGTCTGTCTGTCTGTCTGTCTGCCTGTGAGCCTGCCGGGTTGTCTGTCTGTCTGTCTGTCTGTCTGCCTGTGAGCCTGCCGGTCTGTCTGTCTGTCTGTCTGTCTGTCTGCCTGTGAGCCTGCCGGTCTGTCTATCTGCCTGTCTGTCTGTCTGTCTGTCTGTCTGTCTGCCTGTCTGCCTGTGAGCCTGCCGGTCTGTCTGTCTGCCTGTCTGTCTGTCTGCCTGTGAGCCTGCCGGTCTGTCTGTGTGTGTCTGTATGTGTGTGTGTGTGTGTGTGTGTGTGTGTGTGGTGATTGTCAGAAGTGTGTTGTGGCAGTACTACAGTCGCGTGGCACAATGCTCGTCATCATGGACACACCACCCCTTAATGGGATTACTGTGAGCCACATCGCAGAGCACTAATGTGTCGAATCTGCTCAATAAAGGGCCACGGCACACACAGTCACACACACACAGTCACACACACACACTCCTCCTCACCCCCTGTGCCAAGACAAGCGTTTACACAACGCTGTGGAGGAAGATGATTTGCGATGCCTCCAAACCAGCAGCAAGCAGACACACTGGTATCTGTACTTCAGCACAGAGAGGGAGTATGGGTGGACAGGAGAGAGAGAGAAAAGACAGGGAGGGACGGGGAAAGGGAGAGAGAGACAGAGAGAGGGAGAGGGGGAGGGATGGGGAAAGGGAGAGAGGGAGAGAGAGACCATGCAGCTGTTTGAGTATTGTTGTAAGGTTTCCTGTCTTACCTTTCCTGTGTGAATAACATGACCAGGAAGACAATAGAAACGTCCTGCTGTCCTGTCCGCACCCACTGACTCCTGGGGAAGTGGGTGTGACAGGAATACATACTGCTTGTAACAGCTGTTGTCCTCTTCCTCCTCCTCCACTTTTCCCTTTGGGATTAATAAAGTACCTACCTACAAACCTACCTCTCTTCACCTTTCTTCTCCTCTCTTCGTCTTACTTCTCCTCCCCCATCTTCTCCTCTCCTCTCCTTTCCTCCCCCATCTTCTCCTCTCCTCTCCTTTCCTCCCCCATCCTCTCTTCTGCCCTCCTGCAGCTGAGTAAGATTTAAGAGACATGTAATCTGTTGTGCTCTATTCTCATCTGGCTAGCACTGGGCTGCAGGCTACACCAGGGATAAATAAACTGGACAGGTGTATGTGTAGTCTGTGTGTGTCATCTGTGCCTGCCTGCGTGCGTGCGTGTGGGGGCAGTGGGAGTAGCTCATCAATATTGGGAATGTCTGCAAGTTTAAGCAATTAACACAGGAGGTTAGAGACAGAAGCACTAACGAGATTTTAACTTCCTGTTCACAAGCACCATCTGCTCTATTCTAGGCTGGGGTGCACTTACTGTCTCTCTCTCTTTTTCTCTCTCTCTCTCTCTCTTTTTCACTCTCTCTCTCTCTCTCTCTCTCTCTCTCTCTCTCTCTCTCTCTCTCTCTCTCTCTCTCTCTCTCTCTCTCTCTCTCTCTCTCTCTCTCTGTCTCTCTCTCTCTCTGTCTCTCTCTCTCTCTCTCTCTCTCTCTCTCTCTCTGTCTCTCTCTCTCTCTCTGTCTCTCTCTCTCTCTCTCTCTCTCTCTCTGTCTCTCTCTCTCTCTGTCTCTCTCTCTCTCTCTCTCTGTCTCTCTCTCTGTCTCTCTCTCTCTCTCTCTCTCTCTCTCTCTCTCTCTCTCTCTCTCTCTCTCTCTGTCTCCCTCTCACTGACTCTCTCTTCTCTCTCTTTCTCCCACTTTCTCACTCCTGTTTTTCTCCTCTTTCTCCTCTATTGCTTTCTCTTTTAGTCTGTCCCTCTCTCTCCGTCTTCCTCTTGTCTTTCTCCCACCCCTCTCTCTACCCCCCCCCCCCCTCCATTTCAGGGTCACCAGTCTGAGCAGAGCAGCAGTAATTGGTTACCCCAACATAGCAGCTACTGCATAAAATACATCTGGTAGCACACACACACACGTGAATTGAAACTAATTGGTGTCAGCCAGGCTTGGAGCGCAGCTACAGGAAGTATTTAGCTTTGCGCGCCCTGCTTGTCACCGACACACACACACAGACTCACACACACCTACCTCAAATCACCCGGTGCAGGTTAGTGTAAAGTCATCATCAGTAGGGGAATGTTTCCTTCCTCGTCTTGCCCCCCTCCTCTTCCCCCTTCCTCCCTCTCCCTCTCTCTGTCTCTCCAGAGTATAATGACTGGTCCCTAGTTACAGTGTGTTGTAGCAGTATAACAGTTGTCAGAGTGGTTCTGAGTCCCTGCCAGCACAGTTTGTTGTAAACACCAGCCATCCAGAGCATTGTGCAGGTGGAGTCTGGCTGGAGGGGCTAAAGCTCTCTATGGGGGGGGGGTCTGGCTATGTCCTTTCATCCCCTTCCAGGTACTACTCCTCTCTTTGTTGTCACCCCCCCCCCCCCCCCCACCCTTAATATTTAATAACAGTTGATTCCATCTCCAAGCGTGTGCTGTGTCTGGGGGGAGCTCAAGCTGTGTAGTGGGCAGAGATGCACCGGAGCCTCTCTGTAATGAGCTGTGCCCGGGAGAGCAGGATGTCTCCTGTCCCCGGCCTTCCTCACCGCTTAGGACAGATCTCATCTCTTAACGGCTGAGGGGGAAATGGAATTAGATCCATTCAGCAGGTGGTGCGGCGTGGCAGGCTGATTAGAACAGGCTGGCAGGCTGAATCACTTACACCGCACAGAGCAGAGATGAGGAAGACGGTGAGCTGGAGAAGCGGGGAGAGAGAAAGGGAGAGAGAGAGAGAGAGAGGGAGGGAGAGAGAGGGAGAGAGAGGGAGAGAGGGAGAGAGGGAGAGAGAGAGAGAGAGAGGGAGAGGGATAGAAGGAGAGAAGGAGAGAAGGAGAGAGGGAGAGGGATAGAAAGAGAGAAGGAGAGAGGGAAAGGAAGAGGGAGAGAAGGAGAGAAGGATAGAGAGAGAGAGAGAGAGGGAGAGGGATAGAAGGAGAGAAGGAGAGAAGGGGAGAGGGATAGAAGGAGAGAAGGAGAGAAGGAGAGAGGGAGAGGAAGAGGGAGAGAAGGAGAGAAGGATAGAGAGAGAGAGAGAGAGAGAGGGAGGGAGGGAGGGAGGGAGGGAGGGAGGGAGGGAGGGAGGGAGGGAGGGAGGGAGGGAGGGAGGGAGGGAGGGAGGGAGGGAGGGAGGGAGGGGGTGTAGTCTTCTTGTTCCTGATACCATATCTGATGGTAGTAAAAAATCTGCTCCAGTCTCTCCCTGGTCTCCCTTGGTCCATCCCTTGTGTCCTCCAGGTCTGAGCAGATGTAGGGTAACTTGATGAAGGAAGGATCAGAGTGGAGTGAAGGGGAGCTGTCTGACCTTTTTCAAGTGTGAATTATTAAAGAACAAATAGGTTTGGAGCGAGGAGGATGTGGAGGAACTGGGGAGGGGAAGTGATCAGCCTCCAGCTGGCTGTCTTCAGGGTTGAGTTGGGAGACCTCATCAGTGTGGTGTGCTCCAGTCGGCTCTCTTAACTGGAGCTGAACTTTAATGTTCACCTTCTTCGTAATGTTTGCGGTGTTCTGTAGACGTGAGATCGTACGTGTGCCGAACTGCTCTTTCTGTTATTGCATATTTCTGTGAGGACCGGTGAGAGGGAGAATCTCTCGTTCTTTTTTTTTTCTGGTTTAATTAAGTATGGTTCCTTCCTGCCTCTCCTCATGGTACCTGCATCTCATCCCTTCATCTCCTCTGTTCATGAGTCTGTCCATCCCTGGTGCAGACGGCGCTCTCGCTGGAGCCGCTGAGCCTGCCAGGGCTTTACACCGGGACACTCTGAGCCTCCATATGCAGGGAGAAGAGGACCCAGTCTACCTTACATCTGAGATCACTGCTGAGAATGACTGTCACTCACTCTCCCTCCTCTCTCTCTCTCTCTCTCTCTCTCTCTCTCTCTCTCTCTCTCTCTCTCTCTCTCTCTCTCTCTCTCTCTCTCTCTCTCTCCTTCCTTTCCCTCCCTCTCCGTTTCACTCCCTCCCTCTCTCCTCCAGTAAGTACCAGGTGGTGGTGGAGGAGGAACGCCCCCGCAGGTCTCGCAGGGCGGCAGAGATCCTGCGCTGCTACCCGGTGCCCATCCACTTCCAGAACGCCACGCTCCTCAACTCCCAGTACTACTTCACCGCTGAGCTGCCCACCGCCGACATCAAGACCCCCCTGTCGTTCTGCGTGGGAGACAACCGCACCTACAACGGCTACTGGAATGCCCCCCTGCTGCCCCACAAGAGCTACAGCATCTACTACCAGGCTGTCAGCACAGCCAATGGGGTGAGAGCGTGTGTGTGTGTGCTGAGACTTAGAAGAGAGGCTGGAACAGGAACAGAGGTCTTTCTGCTGGTTTTGGTGTTCAAGACGCGCTCTCAAACACACCCTTGCACATAAACACACTCTCACACACACACACTCACACACACACACACTGTGGGGTGCCCCCTGACAGAGAGAGTCACCAGGTCCTCTAATGGAGCCTGAGAGAGCAGACTGTTCCATCTGACCAGCACCACTAATAGGGAGCAGAGGGGCTGTGTGTGTGTGTGCGTGTGCGTGTGTTTTTGCTGCCGTTGAGGCCAGTTTGCAGTAGATTGCTGTGGAGGCTGGGGTCAGAGCGTTACCGAGGAGACCACAGAACTGCTCTGCCCTCTGACTTTCACACACACACACACAGGCCCACATACAGACCATAGTGGTGTTTTAGATGCATGTGTAAACAGGACATCAGGTATAAAGATCATGTCAGCTTCTGCTCTCGTACTATTAATAGAATTGAATGAAACAGAACACAATAGAATGCATTGAAGCCCACTTTGTAAAATTATACTATCCAAATAAAAACTGGATTTGACAATAGAATAAAGTAGAATATAATTGTGTACAGTGGAACTCAAGAGGACAGAACCAGAGATCAGAGTCAACTCTTGTCTTTGTGTGTTGTTCACCTGAGTGTGTCAATCTTTTCATCAGCTCTGGTTTAATTATTCACCACCTCAACATTTAATTGGTTGTCTCCTCCATAATTTAAGAAACATCACAAGTGCCTTTCTCTGTAACGGAACCCAGGCCCTCCCCTCAATGTTAAAATTCATGAGAGGAGGTCACAGTTTGTTTGTCATGACTGCTTTCTGACACCTTGCGTGTGTGTATGTGTGTGTGTGTGTGTGTAAGCATGTGTGTGTTCACCGACCGCAGGGTGTTGCGCAGACAGTTTTGCTGACAGCTGGCTGGTAAATGCTAGCTGGGCCACTGATCCCTCTGCCTATTCAGTTTTACAGCCCGTGGTGTGTGTGTGTGTGTGTGCGTGTGCGCGCGTGCCCGTGTGTGTGTGTGGTTCCTGAGAAACAGTAGTCCTGGCGGTTGGCATGTTTCCATTTTGTTACTGATAAGTAATGTCTTTCCATCTCTCTCTCTCCTCCACAGGAGACTAAGATAGACTGTGTTCGTGTGGCTACTAAAGGTAGGTTGGCCCACCAGTGGTGTTGCTCATGTTGTTTTTGCAAAGCTGGAGCGGTTGTGACTGTGAACAATGCCCAGTGCTTTCCCAACCCTCCACACACCTGCTGTCTAATATTTCTGCCCTGGCCTCTGTGATGCTCAGCATGTCAACTTTTAGCATTCTGAAGAAACAGTCACAGGAGTTCAACTCTGACTATCATCCACAGTGACACACTCAACATAGAACCTTGTAACCACATAGTACCCATGGAGAACCCAGAGCCAATTCTAGACCTCTGTGCTCTAAAAACAACCTTCAGATCCAGATCTTATTGAGTTGTCAGGAGCAGACCAGCTATCTCCTCAGAGCATGCTCCTCCAGGGTGTGGGCTAGCCTCAGTCCCAGCCTGGTTCCAGGGCAGATGCCGTGAGTGATGCCAGGGCACCTAGCCCTGCCAGCGTTGATGCTATTGGCCCAATGGGTTAAAGGCCTGAGCCAGGAAAGCCAATGGCCTGGCTCCAAACTCCTAATTGCTCACCTCTGCCAGTATCCACCAATGGCAGCGCAGGGAGATATTTTGACTGAGAGATTGACTGGTGCAACAGTTGCCAACTCCCTCCAGCCAGATCAGTCCTGGTCCTGCTAGTGGTGTTGGTGTTGGCCCAGCTCACCATGTGCACGGCAGTCCAAACCTAATGGAGAGCAGATGGTGGGTAATCCACCTTTCTGTCCACCACCATCTCCATAAGGATGCCATGGCTGAGCTATGCTAGACACAGCTTCCTGTTCCTGGGAGCCGTTAAGCAAGACCGCCCCCCCCCCCCCCCCCTCCCCAGACACAGACTAAAACTGAGCTGTTTCCCTGGAACATCCTACTTCACAGGGTTTAATCAACTTTTATTGGTCCTGAGGGGTGGGGGTTTAACAGCAGCAGATGCTAATAGGTTCAGCTGGTCCCGCAGCTACTGTCACTCACACTGCTGCCAACCAATGAGATCTCCTGAGGGGGTTGGCCCTGAGACAAACAATCCAATAGCATGTCAGTAATGATAAGAGTTAGTCAAGCAGAGTAGAATATAGATCAGGCTTATACCCCGCCATCCAATAATGACACATCGGCTCCCGTGGTCGCTATGGTTTCCATGAATTGGTCCTGTGACTGTTTCTGTGTGTGTTGATGACAAACACAGAGACACATTAACCAGATACTGGGTGACTACTAATGTTTGTAATATAACTTTG
The DNA here is from genome assembly GCF_054491055.1 of Hypomesus nipponensis. Lineage (NCBI taxonomy): Eukaryota > Metazoa > Chordata > Actinopteri > Osmeriformes > Osmeridae > Hypomesus > Hypomesus nipponensis. Next base: position 4,808,664 of record NC_140368.1, on the reverse strand, counting down.
CTGACACTCTACCAGCTCGTTTTAAACTGCTCTCTCCTTTGACACTCTCAGCTTCTCTCTTTATCTCTCTCTTTTTCTCTCTTTATCTCTCTGTCTCTCTTTTGCCCTGTAACTAAAAGTGTTTCTCTTTGTGTGTTGAGTATCTGGCTTCAGCCTTGCTCTTTTCTTTGTTCTCTCTCTCCTTCACTCTCTCTCTCCTTCACTCCCTCTCTCCTTCACTCACCTTCTCTCTCTCTCCTTCACGCCCTCTCTCTCTCTCTCCTCTCTCTCTCTCTCTCTCTCTCTCTCCCTCTCTCTCTCTCTCTCTCTCTCTCTCTCTCCATCCTTCCTCCTGTCTCGTCTGCATGTTGATCTGGACCTTTGCTAGCTGCCATAATCGTGACCCAGCTCACCACGCCCTACATTCGCATCGCCCCCGCCTCCGGCGACAAGCAACTAACAGGTAGACACAACCCTCTGTACTGGGCTGCCTGTGTGTGTGTGTTTGTGTGTCTACTTTACCAATGTGTTTTCACCACTATGTTTCCAATGTTAAAGGAATAATTCACTTAAATATGCCGCTTCTTCTAGTCTTTAGATTGTAAGATTGTAATGGAGTGAACTGTCCCTTCGAGCAATCTGATGATCTGTCCAGTGAGTGATATGGAATATGACGTAAATAGGAGTGGATCAGAAAACTGGATGGATGAGATGACTGGATGAGGTGCTGAACTAGGAGGAGCTGATTGATATTCATGTGAGACAGCAGGCCAGTGTTGTCAGTTATATTCATACGAGGTACCAGCACAGCCTAGTTACCATGTTTACATACACAGCATTGCTGGTCTGTAGAGAAGAAGAGAGCCAGACAGAGAGCAGTGGACGAGTGAGGAGAGAGGGGGAGAGGAGAGGAGAGGAGAGGAGAGAGAGAGAGAGAGAGAGAGAGAGAGAGAGAGAGAGAGAGAGAGAGAGAGAGAGAGAGAGAGAGAGAGAGAGAGAGAGAGAGAGAGAGAGAGAGAGAGAGAGAGAGAGAGAGAGAGAGAGAGAGAGAGAGAGAGAGAGAGAGAGGGAGGGAGGGAGGGAGGGAGGGAGGGAGGGAGGGAGGGAGGGAGGGAGGGAGGGAGGGAGGGAGGGAGGGAGGGAGGGAGGGAGGGAGGGAGGGAGGAGAGAGAGAGGGAGCAGTAGATGAGTGATGAGAGAGGGGAGAGGAGAGGAGAGGAGAGAGAGAGAGAGAGAGAGAGAGAGAGAGAGAGAGAGAGAGAGAGAGAGAGAGAGAGAGAGCAGTGGATGAGTGAGGAGAGGGGAGAGAGGAAGAGGGAGGGAGGAAGAGGGAGGAGAGGGAGGGAGGAGAGAGTGAGTTGCAGTGAGGGAGAAAAACTGGAAACCTCCACTTTCTGGCACGCATGACAAACCTCCTGACACGCACAAAGGCTCACACACACACACACACACACACAGAACGCACACAGAACACGCACCCATCCGGGCTGCTGTCAGAAAATTACATTTCAATATTTACCATGCAGGGAGAAATGGGAAAGGTGACAATTCAGCTGCCAGATGACTCCCCCAGTCTGCAGTTACTACAAAATACAAACTGAGGAGTGTGTGTGTGTGTGTTCTCCAGTTAAACATCATCCATGCACACCATCGCACCACGACTCTCGTAGTGTTGCCACAACGGCCCGTACGGGATCACTAGGAAGCACGGCTGTGTGTGTTCTCTCCTCCTCCACACTGTCCACAAGGACAGACGTACAGCCAGGGATTCATGGAGAAAGTTTCTAGTGACCTGTTACCGCACATCAGCACAGGGTCCAGACACACCAGTATACTGAGGGGTGGGGAGTCCGAGCCAAGGAGCTGTGTGTGTGTTTGTGGAGATGCTATGGCCTTGCCTTGCAGGATGTAACATCTAAACATCGGTTAAAAACTCACAATTAGCCACCTTGGGACGGGAGAGCAGTGGTGTATATGTGTGTGTGTGTGTGTTGCACCAGCTGTTACAACAGTCCAAGGCCCATGTTGTTGCCACTCCCTCCCACACACAGCCAGCAAGGCCACACAGCCCCCCAGAGCACCGCGCTCACACATAAAACAAACTCCCCCAAAGCCCCTCTCTCCCTGTTCAAAGCTGCAGATAGCTGCTGTTTCATGTTGGAAATGCTGCTGTGGGCTCTACGCCTGTTAATGACCCCGTACACAGAGACAGTCAGGGAGAGAGGGGTGGAGGGGCTACAAGGGGAGGTAGAAAGAGGGAGGAGAGGGGAGGAGGGCAGGATAAACACAGAGAGTAATGCACAGCTGGAGAGCCTTGATGTTTAGTTCTGTTCCGACCAGAAAAGGCGATAACGGAGCAAACAAACCAACATAGTCGATAGCAGAGAAGTCAAGCTGACCTTGAAGCGGCTCTGTGCTCAACTAAATCATCGAGGCTCTCTTTCTTGCTAACTCTTTTATTGCTCTCTATCTTTCTCCTCCTCTCGCTTTTTTCTCTCTCCTTTTTCAAGTTTTACTCTGGAACAGAAGCCCCACCTTCCTTCTGCTCTTTTCTCTCCTCCACTTGTCCTCCACCTCTCCTCCTCTCAAGTATTAAAAGATCTCCCTCTCGTAAACACACGCGCCGCGCACACCGGGCTCCTCTCCTCAGGCATTCCCTCTCTTTGCTCAGACGCCCAGGGAGTGGGTGCCGCCCCCTATCCGTCACCTTGGTAACCATGCCTTGGCGGCCTGGTGATGGATGTTGTCAGCGCCTGATTGAAAAGTGGCGTTGGTGGAGGGATAGATTCAGGCCGGGCAAATTGAACGACTTGTCCCCAACATTCTTCATTCGTAACTCATTTAGCCGTGGGAAATGGATATTTCATCTGGCCACAGGCTGACATGCCCTCACATTATACAGTAAACAACCTGCCTTTCTCCTTCTCCCTGTCTCTCTCTCTTTCTCGCTCTCCTTTTCTCACCCCTCCATCTCTCTCTTTTTATTTCACTCTTGCTCGTCCTCCAGTTCTCTCTATTTCTCTTCTGCTCCATGTCACGCTAAGTGATCTCTCTCTCTCTCTCTTTGACTCTCATTCTCTCTTCCCCAATTTTCTTCCCTGTTTCTGCCTTCACCCCTCCTCATCTGAGACACTAGCAATGTTTGGTGGTGCTGAAAGGTATGTGTGTGTTATCTCATTTGAGCAGATATTAAAAGCCTGTGCCCTGGGTGAGATGATCCAGCTCTCCTTTCCTCTCTGGGGAGAAATGACTCTCTCCTGCTCTCATCCTCCTCTCCTCCTCCTCTCCTCCTTTCCTCCTCCCCCCTTACTCCACTTATTTGCTCCTCTCGGTACGTGACCCAGATTAAAATATCCAACTGTGAGGAAGAGAGTGAGAAGGAGAGAGAGAGAAGGAGTAAAAGAAAAAGAGAGGGAAACAGAGAAAGAAGGAGAGAGAGGCAAAAACAGGTAGTGTGCGTGAATGAAAGACAAAGCTCAGTTGAAGGACAGCAATGACGATGTTGATAGGGATGACGGTCATGAAGATGATGCTCGTGAAGATGATGATGTTGATACTGATGATGATGTGATGACCCCCTCAGATCTGGCGACCAGGAAGCCTGACGTGGAGCCAGAGAAGCAGACTGATCACACAGTAAAGATCGCTGGAGTCATCGCCGGCATCCTCCTCTTTGTCATCATCTTCCTCGGTGTTGTCCTGGTGATGAAAAAACGGTAAGACTGAGACCCCTGCCCCCACCTCCTCCCCCCCCCCCCCCCCCCCCCGCAACACACACCCATACACACACCCCCATACACACACATTCTTAATACTGTTACTGTAGGCGAGAGGGTTCTGGTTGTCGAACTGAATTTAGCCGTGGTTAAAAATAATATAACGGAATTGTATTTATAACGGGTTTAAAAAACAAATCCTTTGTGCCTGTGTGTGTGTGGGGGGGGGGGTGGTACGAGCCTCCATAAGGCAGAATCACACCAATCACATGAAAGCTCCAATCAGATGAATCCAGCCCACGTGCCAACTCACCTTCAAAACCCTGTGGCCATGTTACCACGGCAGTGAATAATTTATCAGATTACTTTGATAAGCACCCTTAAACTGTTGATGGCATCGCCACGGTTACGCTATCAGATGGTCCTGTGTGTGTGAGAGAGTGGGCCTTGTTCTAATTGGTCCAGCAGCGAGATCCTGACTGGAGAGGAAAACAGAGAGATAAGAAGGAAAACTAGATGAAAGAGGAGGAGAGGAGCCCAGGGCTGAATGGCTGGAGGCCAGTTTACATTAGGGGGGGGGGGGGGGGGGATACCTTGTTCCCTCTGGAATGAACGCAGAGCAAATATCACTGCTGCCTCGACACACATACACACACACACACACACACACACAGACACACATCCCAGTGTGTAACACAGCTCTTCTGTGTGTGTGTGTCACTGTGTGTTAGTTTGTGTGTGTACATGTACCGAAGACAAAGGAAGGCTCAGGACTCTTCGTCATGTCTTGCTAGAATAAGAGGATCAGCTTATCTTTCTTTCTTTCTTTTTCTTCTCTCTTCACCTCTCTCTCCCTCCCTCTCTATCTCTCACCTTCACTGAAATACACTACCCACAATTCATCTCTTCTCACCTAGCCAGCCAATCAGAGGGATGCCCTCACGCATGATCCGCCCTACGGCTCGCCATGTCCTTCTCCTTAGTAACCGTTGCGATCGTATGACACCATATCTGTTTTTGGTTTCATCCCTCTCTCTCTCCAGACATTATTAATATTTTTACTTTTTCTTTCCTTCCATTCCACCCCTCCCCCTCCCTCCCCCCCTCCCTCCCTCACTCTGCAGCAGAAACTATCACTCCTACACTTACTACCTGTAAGTAAACACTCTCTCACTCCTCCCTCCCCTGCTCCTCCTCTTGCTCCTCCTCCTCTTCCTCGCCTCTACTAACCCTGCATGACCTCCTGCTAGCTGGCTGGCTGGTTAGTTGTTTGACTGGCTGACTGACTGGCTAGCTGGTTAGTTGTCTGTTACTTTGTTCTAGAACTTAGTTGCCCTGTTGTAGAATATATGATACCTTGTTCTAGAAGCAATTTAGCTTGTTGTAGACTTGTAGAATGGTTGTCTAGTAAGTGTTCTAGTAAGTGGGGTGCAGTAGTTATCAGACTTGTTAAGAATTGATATGCATGGACTGAATTATGACAGCTCCTCAGGTCTCTCTTTGTTGGCTGTTCCTGTGTTTCTAGCCTAAATTCTGTGTGGTGATTGGACAAAATAAATGCTGTCTTCTCTAGATCTATTTGACTGACAACTAACCCAGCCATTTAGTCCTGGCGAGCTCTGCTTTGGGCCTGCCTTCAGCCTGACTCTACCCAACCAAAATCCATCACATTTATCACCACCTTCCATATTCCTGTGTGATTGGTTGTCATTTCAAAACTCATTCTTAACCATTTCAGGTCTGTCTCCATGTTGTAATCAGTTGTTTCTGCATTGCTTGAAGCTAAAAGCATGTTAGGACTGGACTGGACTGGCTAAGCAGACTAGCTGTGTCAGTGTGGAGTGAGGTCCAGATCTAGTCTAACCAGCTCTGTGTCAGCTGAACTTATGTCCGTGGTGGAGCTCCATCATTGCTCCACCACGGCAATGTGTGTATTTATAGCCAGAGCTCCCGTATGAGAGTCTTTAACTGTGTTCAAGCTTGATGTGAAGTGACAGCAAGAAGAGAGATATCTAACTGTGTTATTGTAGGACCCACCCCCTGTGTTCAAACCCATTAGCCCTGGTGTGTGTGCGTGTGTGTGTGTGTGTGTGTGTATGTGTGTAAACTGAGGGAGAGACATAAGCAGTATGATAGAGTTAAACAATAATTGTCATGAAGGAATGAGAAGGCAGCAGCAGGATCCAAAGGAGCCCCCAGCAAAGTGTGTGTGTGTGTGGAATGAATGCCCCCCAGCAAGGATTTGACTAAGACTCTGCTTTATGTCTTTATGGTGTGTGTGTGTGTGTGTGTGTGTGTGTGTGTCTGAGAGGGAGAGAGAGAACTCTAGTAGAGTAGTATCATCTATCAACATTAAATTTAAACTCTATTTCTCCTGTATGCTCAGAGATAAATAGGAGCAGAGGAGGGAGGGAATGAAAAGATGTGCATTTAGAAGAGGACAAATAAGAGCGGGCTATCTCTCTTACTTTCATACTCTCTTTCTCCAACTCTATCTTCCTCCTATCTGTCTAATCTTTCTCTTTCCCTTTATCCCCTCACATCCTCCTCTCCTTCATCTCTTCTCCTCTCCTCCACTTCTCTGTTCTTCTCCCCTCTTCTCCTTCACCTCTCCTACTCTCCTCCTCCTTCTCCTCCCTCCATCTAATCAGGAGTGATGTAGTGAGCAAAGGGATATTAGTGCAGCCGGCTCCATCAGGGTCGTAAGAGACTGCTGAACAAGAGCAGCCAGATTGAGCTGTCACACACACCACTGCTCTCTCTCTCTCTCTCTCTCTCTCTCTCTCTCTCTCTCTCTCTCTCTCTCTCTCTCTCTCTCTCTCTCTCTCTCTCTCTCTCTCTCTCTCTCTCTCTCTCTCTCTCTCTCTCTCTCTCTCTCTCTCTCTCTCTCTCTCTCTCTCTCTCACTCACACACACACACATCAAAAGTCACTCTCGCATACACTCTCACACACTAATGAAATATGAACCACTCTTGTCTTTGATCTATCAGAAGAGAACAGGTGGGGAAAGAGAGAGGGGCATTGACAGACAGGTAGATGGAGATAAAGAGGGGGGGGGGGTCTTAACACAGTTACAGGCAGAGTGTTATTGTATTATCTAGATTGACCTGTTCTGTTGAGGTGTGTTGAAGTGTTTCAGGAACAAGAACACCACCTGATCTGATAAACTAATGGAGACTGGATCAATTACCTCCCTTCTCCCTCTATCCTCCCATCTTTCCCTACCCAAACGTCCATCCCTCCCTAACCCAAACATCCATCCCTTCCTTCACAAACATTCATGCTAAAGTCAACCCTCGAACACACACGCACACCTGTGTATGAGCACCCAGTCAAAGCAAGGAGATGGTGGATTCTAAAGAGTAGGAGAAGGAGGAGGAGGAGAAGAAGCAGCAGGAGGAGGAGTTGAATAGGTGGATGAAGAGAGTTGGTTGATAACAGAGAGGAGTGTAGAGTGAACCATTTATTTTGAGTCACGTGATTTGTTGTGAGCATTAGGTGAAAGGTTATTTTCCCAGAATCCTCTTCTCTCCAAACCATTTCCTCCGATTGTTGGATAAGATAACCTTTTAAGACACACACACACAGACACACACACACACAGGTGAGATGAGATAAGTGTCTTGGCTGGTAGCAGTAATTGAGCTGCCAGAATCCTTTCTGTACCAAACCTACTAATGTTCTGGACAGCCAATATAAGGATATGAACTAGCGGAGGGGACTGTGTTTGTGTGTGTGTGTGTGTGTGTGTGTGTCAGTGTGGGGGTGGCTTTAAGTGTGTGTGTGGCTGTGAGTGTGTGTGGCTGTGTGTGTGAGAGAGAGAGCAGTCAGCCAGGAGAAATGGAATTAGGCTTCAGTAATAAAGCTGTCCAATCAGATGATCGTTAGAAGGAGAGGAACAGTACTTATACACTGCAGGGCATAGAGGTGTGTCACACACACACAGACCTACTCCTACCAGTGTGAGTGTGCTAGGTCTAATGGCTGGAGTCCACCTTGTCATTATTCTGGCTGACTTCTCTGACACACTTTAGCAGTAATGGCATTCTGCTGTCTGTCATTAGATTAGCATAGATTAGACTCTGAGAGCAGGTGTGTGTGTGTTTCAGACAGCAGGGTATAAGTGGTGTGGTACAGGCCTATTAGACAGCGCTAACATGATTACACCATGCTTCTAAGTGTTCCGGAACTCTCCTGGGGGCGTCAGGTACAATGATACTCTGTTATATAATTCCACACACACACTAACAACCACACACCAACAAACACACACACACACACAGGTCAGAGGAGTGGAATAGTAACATATATAATGTCTGTGGTCTGCTAACACAGCCCAGCATGACGTCCTGTTCACCCTCTCTTCACTCCTTCCTATTCATCCATCTCTCCTTTATTGGGAAGGGCACAGGGGTCAAGGGTCAGGCGGGGCTAATGGAGGTCGTCCTGAATTCTGCCTGTCACAAAAGAAAGGACCCCTCGCTCAGGTCCTCTAGTCCTACAAGACCTACTCCCACAGCTGACACTGGAGGAGAAAACACACACACACACACACACACACAGCTTTTCACTGAGGTCTACCTTAAGATAGTAATTTGGTTTGCGACCCTAAAAGCTGTATGTGTGTGTCTGTGTGTGATGTCTCTATTGTGTGCTAGGTCAGGGACTAGGACAAATAAATGACTCTTCCAGGTTGGAACATGAAGAGAAGACAGGAACAGAAGGGTTCTCCCCCGTCTTCAGCTAGTGTGTATGTACCACTCAGGGCACAGTCAATACCTCCTCCTGTTGTCTCTATCCCTTTCTGTCTCTCCATCTTTCTCTCTTCCTTTCTAGCTCTCTCTATATGTCCTGCTTTATCTCTCCTACTGTCCCTCTCCTTCTCTCTCTCCATCTCTTTCTCTCCCCTCTCTCTCGCTCTCTCTCCCTCTTCCCCTCTCTCTCGCTCTCTCTCCCTCTTCCTCTCAAGTTTCTTCATTTGCATAGCTAATAGAGCTGTCACGTGTGTGTTGGTATGTGTTTGTTGCTGTGTGTATAAAAGTGTGTGCTTCATCCCAGAGAGAGATCCTCTTCTGGCTTCAACAAGCTATAGCATATTCACAAGTATCTGGACACAAATTTCGAAATTGTCCACGGTCTTATTCAATCTAAACCGTCTTTGCTCACACACAGATGCGGACAATTACACACACACACACGCACACACCCACCCACACACCCACCCACACACACACACCCACACACCCACCCACACACCCACACACCCACACACACACCCACACACACACCCACACACACACCCACCCACACACCCTCTCCCTCCTGTCTGTTTGACAGCTTGTCAGAGCCCCAGAGGCCCCAGGCTCTCATTTGAATGTTCCTCCTTTATGATCAGCCATACATACAAATAGATAGCCTCTTACTCTGGAGACACAGACATAAACACACACACACACACAGACATAAACACACACACACACACAGACATAAACACACATACATCCCAACCTCTGCTGTACAGTAGGTTTGTCTTAAGTTAACAGCTATTAGACTGGCTTAATACACTGTGCTATGTGCAACACAATATATTTCAACATGAGACACACACACACACGCAGATTTCTCTCCTATTGAATAAAGATGGAGAGAGTGTTCATCTGAATGAGCGTGTCCATGCTAAAGACACGGCATGTTCTATGGTAACATGATGAATTATAGAGTCGTGTTAAACACACCAGCTATTCATGAATTATAGATCCAGGAGGATAAAACGCTCAGTGAGCAATTATCTCCTGACTGTCATCTCTGGTGTGCTCCACCACTCTGCTCCCAGGACAGGAAACACAGTCTACATACACTCTGTACCCCAGAACCCTGATCTCACAGCTCCCACTGTCCTCCTACACTATACTGTCAGTGTTACTGGTTAGCTCTGTCTGTCTGTCTGTCTGTCTGTTTGTCTCTCTCTGTCTCTGTCTGTCTGTCTCTCTCTGTCTGTCTGTCTCTCTCTCTCTCTCTCTCTCTCTCTCTCTCTCTCTCTCTCTCTCTCTCTCTCTCTCTCTGTCTCTCTGTGTCTCTGTCTGTCTCTCTCTGTCTGTCTCTATCTGTGGGTCTCTGTCTCTGTCTCTCTTTGTCTCTGTCTTGGTTTCAGTCTGTCTGTCTGGACTGATAGAGCCTGTGGCTGTAGACAGATGGACAGTCTGATTCATTGTGTTCAATGGTCCTGATAGAGGGAGGGGATGTGGGTATGGAGGTAGAGAGGTGGAGGTAGAGAGGTGGGCAGAGTGACTAGCCTGGAGGCACATCATCTCCTGCTGCTTGCTATTTTAGAGATGCAGGACACACGCACACACACACTCTAAAGGCTTTTATTTATGTGTTTGTGACAAACAGGAAACTTTTCTCTTTTTAAAAGCCTGTCATGGTAGCAGCTCCATTCTCAGGTCCTGAGGTAACATCTAAACGGGTGCAGATGGACCCAGCATTCACACATGAACACAGACGGAACAGAGACGGAAAAAAAGATCTACCATTAGGAGGGATGGACTGAAAAAAAAGAGAGAGAAAGCAATTGTGGTCCATTGGGAGTGTGACCGATGGTGACATTAGGTATGCATGGAGCGATACAGGGATGGAGCGAGCGATGAATGTGGGCGTGGGGGGGGGGGGGGGGGATGTGAGTGGGAGAGAGGGAGGAGGTAGGACGACACAGCAGGAACAGAGTGAGCTCCTGTGTCGTCCTGTCAGCTTCTGCTCTGTTTGCATGCTCGTGCGTGTGAGAGTGTGTGTGTGTGTAAGCGAGAGCGAGAGCGTGCATGCCCACAATACTGTCACCGAGCCATCACAAGCTGTCTCCCGTCTACAACTCTCTTTCTCTGTTTCCCTCTGTGCCTCGTCCCTCTGCCTCGTCCCTCTGTCCCAACCCGTGCACTTTTTCTTCTTCTTCTTCTTCTTCACACACGCACACACCTGTACCTTCCCTCTCCCTGGGATGCACAGCACGCCGCTACTTCCTGTTAGGATTGATGACGGCCTCCCTGTCACAAAGTGGAGACAATCTGTCGTTTGTCATCGCTCGCTCCACTGCCTCCCTCACACAGCCAGAGCCCCCCCCCCCTCTGCTACTTCCCCCCTCTCCTCCATTATCTGTTTCCCTTTCTCTTCATTCCTCCCACCGCTTGCTCTTTCTTTCCGTCTCTTTTCTATTTCTCTCACTCTTCTCCTCTCTTTCATCCTCAGGTCACACCAGTCGCACACTCATCGATCCATACCCCCCGGCAACATCCCCCCCCCTTGGCTCTCTGACATTTGTTCTCTGATTGGACGGCTGTGAAAAGCAGTTTCACATTTAGGTTCCATTTTCCTCCTCAGACCAACCTGAAGCTGACATTTACCACAAAACAGGAAAGAAGGGTAGAGGACCCTGTCCCTCCCCTCCTTCACTCTGCGCTCCTCTCTCCTCTACTCCACAGACCATTAAACAGAGATTAGGTCTCCATATTAAAGGAGGGAGAAAGGGATGAGACGGAGAGAGGGGGGGTAAGTGAAAGTGTATAAATGACATAATAAACTAAAGGAGCTGCTGCTTCCTAATAGACACTATCACAGACCTTCTCTCTGTCTCTCTCTGTCTCTCTGTCTCTCTGTCTCTCTGTCTCTCTCTCCCTCTCCCTCTCTCTCTCTCTCTCTCTCTCTCTCTCTCTCTCTCTCTCTCTCTCTCTCTCTCTCTCTCTCTCTCTCTCTCTCTCTCTCTCTCTCTCTCTCTCTCTCTCTCCTGTCTCTCTCTCTCTCTCTCTCTCTCTCTCTCTCTCTCTCTCTCTCTCTCTCTCTCTTCTCTCTCTCTCTCTCTCTCTCTCTCTCTCTCTCTCTCTCTCTCTCTCTCTCTCTCTCTCTCTCTCTCTCTCTCTCTCTCTCTCTCTCTCTCTCTCTCTCTCTCTCTCTCTCTCTCTCTCTCTCTCTCTCTCTCTCTCTCTCTCTCTCTCTCTCTCTCTCTCTCTCTCTCTCTCTCTCTCTCTCTCTCTCTCTCTCTCTCTCTCTCTCTCTCTCTCTCTCTCTCTCTCTCTCTCTCTCTCTGCCATCCTCTTTCCTCCTTCACTTTATCTCTGTCTCTCTTCTTGTGTCCCACTCTCTCCTGCTGTTCCTCATATTTCCATCCATCTCTTCCCCTCTCTTTGTCTCCTCCACTTGCCCCTCCTCCTCTTCCCTCCTCTTCTCTCCTCCTCTTCCCCCCTCCTCCTCCTCTCCTCCCCCTCCAGCTCTTCTCCTCTTCTCAGTCACCCACTGGAATTGACAATCTGCATTAACTGCTCCTTTCACAGCCAACAAATGTGAGAAGCAGTTCAACTCCTGGGCTTCCTCCCCTGCCCTCCCCTCCTTCTCTCTCTGACGGGGCGGCAGGTGTCATGTGGGAGGGGCCAGCAGGCACCAACAGAGGAGTAAATTGACGTGTCTCCTCCTGCAGTGCTGTTCGTTAGCTCATAGACGCCTGTAAGCTAGGCACTTCGACTGCACTTGTTTTGTTATGCAGCGTTTAGGGTTCACGCTGTGCCAGGGTGGAGGGAAGCAGCGGTGTGTACTGTAGAGATGGAAGACTGGACAGTAATACCCCAAGCCCTCTCCTCCTCCTAGGTACCTAACGCTGTGCTAAGTGGAGTCTGAACATCTAATCTGTCCCCTGACTGGAGAAAATCTCCTCTGCCTAGACCCACTCTGCAGACAATCACACACACTTTGTCGCACTGGTACACATTCACAGTGCGTGTGTGTGTGTGTGCATGCATGCGTACGCGTGTGTGAGTAATCTTTCTGGTGGCTCTGAGGCTGAATTGAGACAAATGCAGATTTAGTCAACGACAACTGGCTGTAAATTGTAAAGCAGTTATTTGCAAAATGCGCACGCACAACGTGCATTTGTTGGCGTGTGTGTGTGTGTGCGGCCGGTACACCAGGAGATTGTGTCTTCTGGAATGTCATTACCATGGAAATCCCCTTGTAGTAAATCAGATTTTATTAATTGAGGATATATATTAACATCATCTTGAGATACGGCCTAATTTAAGACGGCAAACACATCCAATAGGGGCTTAGATGGGGAGGGCTGCCGTGTTGGTTACAGCCCGGGCTCATCTCATCTGGGCCTGTCAGCTTAATGAGCCTCATAAATGTGGTTACTGTCACATGAAGACGACCAGCAGCCGTGTCTACTGCTCCAGACCTCTGATAGGGCTCAGCTCAACACAAGCTGGAGCATGCAGACACACACACACACACACACACACAGTTCTAGACGTAGATGTTGACGTACATGAATGTAAACGCAGCACAAGGAGGAAGAGGAGGAGGGAGGAGCCATCAGTCAGAGTAGCACAGAGTCAGCTCTCTTACCGGGGTGACAAGGTCAGCAGCCCTGTCACATCACACACACACACACTCACACACTCCCTCGCTCAAACACTCTCCTACACACACACACACTCACACACTCCCTCGCTCAAACACTCTCCTACACACTCACACACACTCACACACTCCCTCGCTCAAACACTCTCCTACACACACACACACACACTCACACACTCCCTCGCTCAAACACTCTCCTACACACACACACACTCACACACTCCCTCGCTCAAACACTCTCCTACACACACACACAAACTTCCAGCCAGATAGAGAGAGGAGTGGACAGGACTGTGTGAAAGGAGTGGTGCGTATGTGTTATCAGGGGAGAGCAGAGCAGAGTGGAGCAGAAAGACTCTAGCAGAATGTGCCTTGCATCAGTACAAGCCCTGGGGCTAGCACACAGAGAGATGGAGAGATGGAGAAAGAGAGCGTGCATTTTCTCTTTTTTCCATTTGTAAAATGCCAGATTGCCTGTGACCTTGAGGAGGAGGGGGGGGGGATGAGGAGGAGGGAGATGATTCTCTTATTTATGTTTAATGTGGAGATGGGCAGGCAGGGTCTGTTTGGGCAGCGCCGCATCCTTTAGACCACTTAGTGGAGGATGGGGGGCAGGGGGGTTGTTTACTAGGGTATTTAGAGATGAAGGGTGGATAGGGCTCCATTAGAGTGACCTGCCTGTCCATCCAACACAGAGGGTTGACAGACAAGCAGATAGAGAGGGAGAGAGGGAGAGAGGGAGAGAGAGAGGGGGGGAGAGGGGGGGGGGTCAGTTGTGGTCTACCATTCCATTCAGATGTAAGCGACGCAGGATGTGTGGAGGGGGGTTTTGGGGACGGGTTTAGCAGAAGAGCGCTGTGTCCTGCCAGGCTGCACTCTGCCTCTGCTAAAGACACACTGTCTGGTGGGAGAGCTCCCCCAGTAGCTGACAGAGAGAGGGATTGGCCCCCTCTGTCAAGCTAGCAGAGCACAAGCACTGAGGGGAGGGGAGGGGAGGGGAGGGGAGGGGAGGGGAGGGGAGGGGAGGGGAGGGGAGGGGAGGGGAGGGGAGGGGAGGGGAGGGGAGGGGAGGGGAGGGGGAGGGGAGGGGAGGGGAGAGGAGAGGAGAGGAGAGGAGAGGAGAGGAGAGGAGAGGAGAGGAGAGGAGAGGAGAGGAGAGGAGAGGAGAGGAGAGGAGAGGAGAGGAGAGGAGAGGGCCTCATCAAGGTTCTTCTGTTAATGCCAGCTGGGCACCAGCGCAGGCACACACACATACGATTAAAAGGTACAAATGATAAATCTATCATTCACTATATGCATGAAATTTCTCTTTTACACACACACACACACACATTTACACACACACACTCTCTCTCTCAGGCACACCCTCACTCAGCCAGTGCAGCTGCAGAGTAGAAAAAGGGCCATTGGAGAGCTTTTGAAGCACTCGTGAAGAGAGAGAGTGGAGGGAGGGCTGCCGATAGAGACTGAGATGGAGAAAGATTGGAAAGGAGGTAGAGATGTAGAGAGAGAGAGAGAGAGAGAGAGAGAGAGAGAGAGAGAGAGAGAGAGAGAGAGAGAGAGAGAGAGAGAGGGAGAGGGAGAGGGAGAGGGAGAGGGAGGGAGGGAGGGAGGGAGGGAGGGAGGGAGAGAGAGAGAGAGAGAGAGAGAGAGAGAGGGAGGGAGGGAGGGAGGGAGGGAGGGAGGGAGGGAGGGAGGGAGGGAGGGAGGGAGGGAGGGAGAGAGAGAGAGAGAGAGAGAGAGAGAGAGAGAGAGAGAGAGAGAGAGAGAGAGAGAGAGAGAGAGAGAGAGAGAGAGAGAGAGGGAGAGGGAGAGGGAGAGGGAGAGGGAGAGGGAGAGGGAGAGGGAGAGCTCTGAGCTGTTCTGATATAACTCGGTTTCAGAGGGACAGACTGACTGACAACCACACTCACAGAATCATTTTGTACACTGCATTACTTAGTCCTCTACCATTGTCCTCAATTGCATAAGCCCTCATTGCTGTCTGACTCTCCAGCTCCAGGGAGAACAGGGGACCTGGCTGAGCTGGCCTACCCGAGTTGGGGCTCTCCTATTGGGGTAGAGCTGGCCGGGTGGCCCTGTGTCCCCTCCAGCCCTCCAGCTGGCTGCAGGCTACAGCCCTCCCAGGAGTACTCAAGCTGTCCATCAATTCAACTGCTGGCTCAGTGTTTGTGTGTGTGTGTGTGTGTGTGTTGTCCTTGCAGACGACAGGGGATCCCATGAGAGAACATTAGTGGAAAGAATGGAGAATGCAGTAGAGGATGGAGGGAGAGATGGAGAAAGGAGAAATGAAGGGAGAGATGAAGGGAGAGATGGAGGGAGGGAAGGAAGGGAAGAAGGATGAAGAATGTTCCTGAATGGTTGTCCGCCCTTGTCACCAGGAATCTCCTTCAGTGCGGAACTGTCCTTGTGTGTGCGTGTGCGTGTGTGTGTGATGCATAACAGAACATGGCAGTGAGATGTACAGCCTGAATGAGGAAGCGGTTTCTGTACTACAATAAGCAGGTGTCACTGTTGTCTGTCTGTCTGTCTGTCTATCTGTCTGCCTGCCCACCTCCCTGCCTGCCTGTCTGTCTGTATGCCTGTCTGTCTGTGTGTCACCCTGGTTCACAATGAGGGCAGGGTCCTGGCTATCTGGGTGGAGTCTTAGAGAACCACTATAGCAGGAATCTAAAGAATGTATAGTAGGATCTAGCTACATCGGTAGGCCTTCCTCTTTCTCTGGAGATCATATAACCCAAACATTGTTTCTCTCCTGTGTGTGTGTGTGTGTGTGTGTGTGTGTGTGTGTGTGTGTGTGTGTGTGTGTGTGTGTGTGTGTGTGTGTGTGTGAAACAGGAAGCTGGCTAAGAAGCGTAAGGAGACCTTGAGCAGCACTAGGCAGGAGATGACCCTGATGGTGAACTCCCTGGATAAGAGTTACACCGAGCAGGGCACCAACTGTGACGAGGCCGTCTCCTTCATGGACACACACAGCCACACTCTCAACGGACGCAGTAGGTTCTCAGGGATGGAGTGTGTGTGTGTTAATCTGGATGTAATCTGGCATTATCATGTCATCATTGTCATGTCAGGGTTTCTTCTGAGACCTGGAATCCCTCTAATCTGTCTGGTACTGAGACACGCAACATCAATACACACATAGGCAGGGTCATGTAAGCATAAATACTGTTATATACAGTAAGCCTTTTACTCATACCTTCTATCTATCTATATGTGGATTGTGGAAATAAATCATTGATGACAATAATTCCATACTTTTTATTAAAAGCAATCTTGTACGCATTGGCTCCCTTCCCCAACACATACACACCTGCACAACAACTGCCCCACCCCACCCCCCCCTCCCCACCCCACCCCCCCTCCAACCCCACTCCCCCCCCTCCAACCCCACTCCCCCCTCCTACCCCCCTCCCACTCCCCCCTCCCACCCCTTACCCTAGTCAGCATGTTTTTGAGGCTGCCATCTGCCCCTCCAGGTACCTCCTTCAGGGGCTTAACACCCCACCCCCCAAACATATCCATATGGGGGGTATTTGTTTTTCTCAGGTTATTTCATGACTTCATCAGGCTGTAATGGCAGCTCCACAGTCTGGAGGACAGAAGGACAGAGCAAGAGAGAGAAAGAGACAGAATGTCTCCAACAGTCAGTCCCAGCAGTTTAGTGCAGGATTAAAACCAAGCATTACAACAGCTCATTGACAGTGGTTACTATTGCAGCAGAAGGAGAGAGAGAGGAAGAGAGGGAGAGAGAGAGAGGATAGGCCCCTTTGTAGAGAAGGACAGGTGTGTCACCCTGTAGACTGGTCCTGTCCTCGTCTCCCCCTTCCTCCCTCCTCCCGCCTCCCCCTCCCTGTCAGTATAAATAAATAAACATACTTTTCTAACAGCCCTCACCTTACTGAACCCTCTCCACGCCCCCGTCACACATACTCACCGGTGACCTTCTCAGTTTGTCTGCTACCACAGCTCCGAGTGACAGGCAGGTCTACCCCCCCCACCCCCATCCCCATCCACAGTGCCTGACAGAGACTGCTGCTGCAGACTGACATGCTGTGGATAAACATGCTGCAGATGGACAAGAAGCAGATAGACAGGAAGCAGACAGACAGGCAGCAGGCAGACAGACAGGCAGACAGACAGGCAGCATAGTAGGATGTGTCAGATGTGTCTCTTGGCAGTATGAGTGTGGTGGCCAGCTCACCTCCAGCCTGACAGTGTCACAGTGCCCCCAGGGCTTAACCTTGCTCTGGGGCGGGTGGAGGAGGAGATCAGGAGGAGGAGGAGAGGGAGGACTCAGGAGCTGGAGGGCTGCTGCTCTGAGCACATAACCTCCCTCTCTGACACTCTGAGTTTCTCTCCAGCGTTCCGTCCTTGGCTGCTCTGTCTCTGTGGATGAGTTACATGAGCAGCGACTTCAGGTCATGTCTTTTCTACTGTAATGAAGTGACTCTCTCTTATCTATCTCTCTGTCTCTCTTCTTTTCTCCCGCCATCTTTCTTTAAAGCTGTCTCCTCCCCCTCGTCATTCACCATGAAGACTAACACCATCAGCACCACTGTGCCCAATTCCTACTACCCAGGTAATATACCCTACCTATTCTCTATTCTATGACTCCTACTACCCAGGTTGTATACCCTACCTATTCTCTATTCTATGACTCCTACTACCCAGGTTGTATACCCTACCTATTCTCTATTCTACCACTCCTACTACCCAGGTTATATACCCTACCTATTCTCTGTTCTATCACTCCTACTACCCAGGTAATATTCCCTACCTATTCTCTATTCTATCACTCCTACTAACCAGGTAATATTCCCTACCTATTCTCTATTCTATCACTCCTACTACCCAGGTAATATTCCCTACCTATTCTCTATTCTATCACTCCTACTACCCAGGTAATATTCCCTACCTATTCTCTATTCTACCACTCCTACTACCGAGGTAATATACTGCCCTGCTCTGACCACAGAGTCCGGCCAATCCCAGCCCAGGGACCTGAGTGTGAGCCTTCGGTCTCGGCCTATTAGAGGCCTACTTGTACCACTGCCATATATGTCATGCTTGTTCTGTAGCCTCAGCACCCCATTCTCCTCCTCTAGCCCCTTCAGAGGAACCTGGAATGCACACACACACACACACACACACATGCACACACACTCCTGCACTTGTCTCTGTGTTTGTACAGCTAAACTGGGGGAAAGCGTCTAGATTGTGTTATTGTGAGCGCTAGCTGATGAAGGCCTCTGCCTAGCCCTCTAATGACTAATTGTTTAACCCCCCTCTGCTGGGCGGTGATGTGTGTGTTATGACAGCCTGCTTCTGTATGTCTGTGTCTATGTGTGTGTGCGTTGGTCAGCGCTCTCACAACTTTTCTGTCTTCTTTAACCCTTCCCCCATGCTGCTCGTGGGCGTGGCCAGATCCCTTTGTGCCAACCGCCATCTTGGGTGAGACAACACTCCTGTTCCTCCTACACTACGACACTGTTACAGGCAGAGAGAGAGAGAGAGGGGGGGGGAGAGAGAGAGGGAGTGAGAGAGAGAGACAGGGAGAGAGAGAGAGTGCAGGGAGTGATTCTGATGCCAGCTTCCATCCATATCTGCCTGCCTGCTTCTCTTCCGTTTAACAGACAAGGGTTGTTTATTGTGTTTGTTTTCTAGTCCAGGCCTGGTTGTTTGTTTTGTTTACTAGTCCAGGCCTGGTTGGTTGTTTGTTTACTAGTCCAGTGTTGTTTGTTTACTAGTCCAGAGTTGTTGTTTTGGGAGCTGAGGTGGGCTTCACTCCATATCATCACATCTCGTGCCGTGCGTGTGACGTCACGTGTGTCTGACCAAAGGCTGCTCCATGCATGGACACTGTAGACCGGGGGACCACGACACACACACACACACACACACACACACTCAAAACACCCAAGCAAGCCAAGCAGACTCTTACGTTAACTCACCTAACTTTTCCCATTTGGATGTAAACTCTCAGTAAAGAAGACACACACTCGCTCACATATAAAGAGTCAGAGCAGAGCAGGGAGAGGTAGTGGCAGGCTGGAATGTCAGCCTACATGTCAGCTATTACTCAGATTTGGCCAAACCCCACCAAAACCACAAATGGGTGCCCAACTGAGAGAGGAACTCTGGACAGGCAAACCGTTGGACAGAAACCAGATTTGGGACCAGGCTAAATGCTGGATAGACTAAGACATGGGAGAAGGCCAAATGTGGGTCAGGCATTGGATTTGGGACCAGGCTATTGGCTGGTTAGACATGGGATCTGGGAGCAGGCCATTTGCTGGTGCCTTGCCCAGCTAGAGAGCATCAAACTGTACAGGTGCTAAAGGATCATGTTGCTGACACCCTGTCTCCTTTCTCTTCTCCCTCTTCTCACCAAACCCTTATGTACCTCTAATAAAGTGCCTATTAATGGTAAGTTGGCAGCTCACCTTGCTCTGCTCCAGGGGAGAAAGAGAGTGTGTGGTGTTTGTGTCTGAGTGAATGTGTGTGTGTGTGTGTGTGTGTGTGTGTGAGCGTGGGCAACTTGCAGGGGGAGGGGGTGTCCCCTGCCCCCCTTCCTCCTGTTTGTGTTGTGTGACATCATGCATGCGCCCTGTGTCCCCCCCCTCCCACTATTCCTTTTCCTCCTCTTCCTCTCCTCATCCTCCTCCCCCCCCCCCCCCACTCAGGCAGCCATTACTTAGCATGGCACTCTGACTCCTCTGTGAAATCGTGTGTACTACCTCATCAGTCTGTGTGCTGTCGACATCACACACACACTCTCCCCCCTCCATCCACCTGTGCCCATTCAGGTTTCACTGTGTTAGAGCGCCTGATTGGTTGTCTCACCTGGATGTGCACCAATCTCCATCAGGCTCCATTTGTCATCCGTGCTTCCTCATCCAGTCATTGGTTGCATTGTGTGGATAGCGAGTTTCTATTGGTTGAGTTAGTGTGTGAGGACTGAGGGCTATCTATGGTAGCGTCACTAGAACTACACACAGTGCTCCACCCTCCCCCATCGCTATGGTAACACTTCGCTCCAGACCCAGGTCAGACACCTGCAGGTACCAGAGAGGATCGCGGCTGTTTGATTCCTATCTCACAGTTTGTTCTCCTGGGGCTCTTCTATTGGTCTTACTGTTGCAGGTGAACCAAATCAAATGCACCCCAAGTACCGATGGTGTTTGACCAGGGTGTGGTTGTGCAGCTCATGGTTGTGTTCTCCATGTGGTCCAGCCTGGTGTGTGTGTGTGTATGTGTGTACAGGTGACCCTCTCTCCTGGTCTCTCATTCTCTCACATCATGACCTTGTGACATCATGACCTTGTGACATCATGACCTTGTGACCTTGTGGCCATCCATCACTGTGTTGACTTTCTGGCTGGGGGTGGAGGGGAGGGGTGGGGGGGGGCATACTCCAACACTGACCTCTGCTTATGTGTCTCTGTTTCTGTGTGTGTCTGTTGTGTGCGTGTGTGTGTGTGTGTGTGTGTGTGTGTCGGGCCTGTGTGTGTGCCCCTGTCCTGTCCCCCTACCCCCCCTCCCAGATGAGAACCACACCATGACCAGCGACACCAGCAGCCTGGTCCAGAGCCACAGCTATAAGAAGCGTGAGGCGGGGGAGGTGCCCTACCAGACGGGCCAGCTGCACCCGGCCATCCGCGTGGCCGACCTGCTCCAGCACATCACTCAGATGAAGTGTGCCGAGGGCTACGGCTTCAAGGAGGAGTACGAGGTAGGACGCACAGGCCACACGCCCACACACAGACGTTCACACACACACGCTCTTAGCATGTCCTGCCTGGAACACTTTGTCTCTCTCATAACACACACTGTCCATACTTCCGGTACGCACACACCGTCACTGTTTGTGTGTGGGTGTGCGTGCGTGTGTGTTTTGACAGTCCTCTGGGTGAGGGCATTTAGCTACCTAGCAACGCTAATCCAGCCTGGTGGGAAAATTAGCATGCTGAGCTAAAGATCTTCCACACGCACACTTGCACACACACTCACGCTCGCAGAGTGAAAGGGAGAGAGGGAGAAGCACAGAAGTGAAGGGGGAGGGCAGAGAGAGACAGTTGGTGAGTGTTTAGCAAACTGAGAAAGCCAACAAGAATGTGTTTGTCTACAGATCTCTCCCATTTAAACTAGCAACTGTTCCTTCACGTATGTGTCTGTCTGTGTGCATGGGTGTGTGGATCTTTTGTGTGTGCATGTGTGTGTCCCTTGTACTCCCTACCCTCTTTTTCATATATTATGGGGAGAATCTACTGTTTATTCTGTTTATCCCCTCCTCACCTGCTTCCTCCCCCCTTCACCTCCTTCCTCCCATCCTCACCCCAACTTTCCCCCCGGCTATTTCAGCAGAGATCAATAATGTAGACTCTGGTGAGACTGTTTTGTGGATGGGGCGGTGGGGGGGGGGTGGGGGGGGGCTGGGGGGAGGGGCCTCAGGGTGATATTCATTATAGATAAACACTTAGGGCCTAGTTAGCTGCAGTCAGACACACAGCCGGCCCTCTCACATACTTCCCACACAGGTCCTCTCTTTCATCCACACACATGGTCACAGTCCCACACGCTGCTCTCTAGGTTGTGGCCCTACAGAACTCGTCACCATCCCAGTCTTCATGTGTAACTGTTCACTGTAGATCAATGCTCTTTGTCAGACGTGACTAGTCCATCACCTATCTCACCTCTCTAATCTCTAATCTCTCCCTGATCCATGCTTCTTGTTAATCCATAATGTAACTCTGGACAGATCAATGAGGTAAGAAGCCTTCTTGGTCTCCATCTCAGATGTTTCTACTAGTCCTTAGATCTGTTGTTTGTTCAAGATTTTCAGTAGACCCCACACTAGAACTACAGTAGAACCCTAGCAGTAGAACCCCAAAGTACAGCCCTCACCGGAGGACCCCATAGTACATCCCTGCAGTGAGGGAGCGAGGAGAAAGAATCCTAATCAAGGATGAGAACAAAGAGAAAGTACAGAGAGAAGGGAAATCAAATGAGGTCTATTGGACCTCTGATTGGACCTTTGTCTTTGTGATGAGAGCAGTGTGTGTGTGTGTGTGCTCGCTAGTACTAATTACTTGATCATCTGCATAATTCAATGAACAAACGTGATTGAAATGATAGGGTTTATGGAATGTATTTCTCCTACCAATCCTATTAGGGCTTACTGGCAGGTAGTGCTGGGTTCAACCAATAGCGATGCCGGATGTTACTATGAGGAAGTGCTGAGGGATAGTGAGTCAGCCTGGGGCACCCTCTCAGCACCAGCCATGTCTGTCTCCTAACAGCCTGCCTCCATGTAAATAATACACCACCTAACCTCTCTGCCATCTTTCCTCCTCTCTCCTGCCCTGTCCTCCTCAGTCTTGCCTCCCCTCTTTCTCTCCCCTCTCTCCTGCCCTGTCCTCCTCAGTCTTGCCTCCCCTCTTTCTCTCCCCTCTCTCCTGCCCTGTCCTCCTCAGTCTTGCCTCCCCTCTTTCTCTCCCCTCTCTTCTGCCCTCTGTCCTCCTCTCACCTGGTTCATTAGAAGAGAGTGCAGAGATATCCCTTCCCTCTCAGAGTCCATCATCTGAACTGTTTTCTGGGAGTGCTGCTTTAGTCTCGGCTTGCTGCCTGGTTGCAAGCTGGTCCCAGCCAGGCAGTTCTGACAGGGTACTTCCTGACACCCTCTTATCCTATCCTGCTGCTCTGACGGCTGTCTCAAACACTTAGTACCATCCTGTCATCGCTCTCTGTCTCCCTCCCTTTCTCTCTCTCCTCCCTTCTCTTTCTCCTCTCTCTGTTTTCCCTCGTTCTCTGTCTGTATCTCTCTCTCTCTTTGTAGCTGTCTTTCCTCTACATAAAAAGGACATCTGTCTGAAAGACTGACATGAAGAGCTGACTGGCTGCTTTAAAACACTAAAGAGAATTGGGGGAGGGAGAGAGAGGGGGTTAGATAAGACGGGTAGGATCGTGTCAGAACTTATTATACTGGAAGGGATTTCTCTATGTTGTGGTCCCCCCCCGCACACACACACAGATACTCCCACTTTCATCGTCACCTGGCCCCCTTCAGGTCTCCTTGTCTGTAGAGCCTGGCCTCATCTCACCACTCACGCTATCATGACTGTCCTCACCCTCCTCACATCCATACTAACACAGAGAGGAGAGGAGCGAGGGGGAGGAAGAAGGGAAACAGGGAGGAGAGGGACAAAGCTACAGCTTCCTGAGTTAAGGAGCCTCCACTGCTAGCAATCAGGACTAATCAGATCAATTGTCTGTGTGGATGACTGGGATGGAGAGCAGAGAGAGAGAGAGAGAGAGAGAGAGAGGGAAAAGGGAAGGGAGAGAGGAGAAAGATGGAAAGAGAGAGAGTGTAAAGAGTGCAGACCAGAAAGAAAGACGGCCAGCCAAGCTCTGGATAACAATATATCATTATGATCTATCTCTGGCTCACCTCCTTCTGACAAGCTGGAGGGGAGAGGAGAGGAGAAGGAAAGAGGAGAGAAGAGGAGAAGGGGAGAAGGGGAGAGGTGAGGAGGAAGAGAGGAAAGGAGGGAGAGAAGAGAGTCTCAGAGCAGTATTTCCAGACAGCTGAGATCTCCAACTCAGAGGTTTATTTTCATAATTAGTCCTAATTGTGTGGCGGGGCAAGATCAGAATGGCAAAACTCAAACACCCAGAATGCATTATTCATGAGGCTCTCGCTGTTCTGAACAGCGGTTTGATCAAGCTGGTGGCTGTGTGCGTGTGTGTCTGTGTGTGTGTTGGATGTGTTTTATTTCATCTTGTGGTAGTTCTAGTTCTCTGGAGGCTGGTTCTTCAGAGGACTGTTTTTCTGTCAGTGTAGCGGGGGCTGGGGAGAAGTGTGTGTGAGTGAGCGTGTGTGTGTGTGTGTGTGTGTGTAGAGAGTGGGAGATTTAGTTGACTTACTCTACAGAGCTACTCCAGATCTCCTTCTTGGAGCTGATCAACGTGATAATGATGATGATGATAATGTTGATGATGATAATGATAATGATGATGATGATGATGTTGATGATGATGATGATGATGATGATGATGATGAGGATGATGATGAAAATAATGGTTGTGATGATACTTGTCAAGCTCAGTCCAGCTGTTCGAACTCCTGAACAGTTATACAAGTTCTCATGAAGCAATTTCACTAGATCTTACTTTCTACCTCTCTCGATTTCTGTCTCTCTCTTTCTCTCTCCAGAGTTTTTTTGAGGGTCAGTCCGCTCCATGGGACTCAGCCAAGAAGGATGAGAACAGAATGAAGAATCGCTATGGAAACATCATTGCATGTATGTACAAACAAACCAGTACAACACACACACACACACTCGCACACGGTCCTAATGATTGCACATGTGTGATTATGTAAATGAGGTGTGACATAGGGACAATCTCAGTCCTCACACACACACACACACACCCCACTGTCTTCCAGCTATGCCATGACAGGATGACCCGCCCCTGTCATTGGAGCTGCCATACTTCTTGTCTCTGCAAATGAGCAGCTGGCCAATTACAGCACCTTATTCAGAATGACATCCAATGGGCTAGAGGGCATGTTTGGTGTGGGTGGGGCTACATCAGTCGGGTTGAGTCAGTGTCGCCACGGTGACACACACAGACGCTGCAGACACGAGTCCTCTGTATCAGTTGCATGTTTAATTCATTACTCATATGCTTAATATGATGACACACATTGCCAGTCCTATGATAACTAAAGCCCTCACACTGGAGTCATCTTGTTGTTGTTGTGTATTGTTGTTGTCTGTCCAGATGACCACTCCCGCGTACGCCTGCAGCCTCAGGAAGGGGAGACCACCTCTGACTACATTAATGCCAACTATGTAGACGTAAGTACTGTGTGTGTGTGTGTGTGTGTGTGTGTGAGATCTGCCTTTAGTTTCCAGTCCCAGACATAAATATACACACACACACACTCGACCAACACCCTCATCTAACAGGCTGTCCTCCAGTCGTAGAGGGTGTTGGTGAAGTTGTTGTATTGTCCAGCCGAGCAGCGTGTTGTTGTGTTTGCGTCCAGCCTCACAGTGCTGCCCCCGCTGGCTGGGGGATGAACAGCCCTCTCCTCCACCATGACCACCTGTAGGTGTGTGTCAGGAGAACAGGGACTCACTGCCTCTCTCTCTCTTCTACCACAGGGGTACCACAGACCCAACCACTACATTGCTACCCAAGGTAAGAACAGGACACACACTCACACACACTCACTCTCTCTACGTCCCAGTAGGTCTGCAGTGCTGAAGTGGCTCAAGTCTTAGAACAATTAATCAGCCCTGTTAGCAAGGGGAGGAGACCTGATTGGATTAGTGTGTGTGTGTGTGTGTGTGTTTACGTGTGTGTGCAGATGGTGTGTGTGAATCCTTCTTCAAGGTACCCCGGGAGGAGAGATTTGATTGGTTGTTGGTTGTTTTGCTTCCTGTTTGTCCCCGCCAGGCCCTGGTGCTCCGAGATTGTTCTGCACATGCTCGGAGCAGACACACAAACACATACACACTCTCTGCTGTATTGTAATCATATGAGGGGAACATTGCACTGAGCAGAGAGCCCTCTGTTACATGTCCTTCCTCTCCCTTTCTCTCTGTCTCTCTTTGTATCTGGTTCTCCTTTCTCTTAGTCTTCTCTCTCTTTCTTTGTTCTTCTCTCCATCCCTCTCTTTGTCTCTCCTCTGTTTACTTTATTTCTCTCTTTTTTTGTTTTTCCTATTGTTATGCCAGTGTTTGCAATTACCTTTCCACCTGTGTGTAGGTGTAGGTGTGTGTGTGTGTGTGTGTGTGTGTGTGTGCATGCATGTGCATGTGTGTGTGTGTCCAGCTGTAACAAGCTGAGACTAGCAGCAGATCCTTTGATCCTGTTCTGGGGCTAGAGGCTGTCTGTCACCATCACTCAGACAGACAGACAGACAGACAGACTCTCTCTATTTATCTGTATTTCTCTTTTTTTCCTCTGTCCTCATTCTCCGTCTTTGTCCACCCAGTCAGAACCCTTTCAGGGTCTGAGATTTTTCTCCTCTGTTCTCTTACTCCTCATCCCTCCTTTCCTCATCTCTCCTTTCCTCATCTCTCCTTTCTTTATCTCTCCTTTCCTCATTCCTACTTTCCTCATTCCTCCTTTCCTCATCTCTCCCCTCCTCATCCCTGGTCCTCTGGTTCCAACAGCAGGTCTTCTCTCCAACTATAATTGGAGCCGCCTGACTTCCCTCCTCCACCAGCGAGACATTTACCACATCTGCCAATTACACCATGTCACACACCCACACATGCAAACACACACACTCTCAGACTAACACGCATACGCGTGTCGCACACAAACACACAGCCAGCCTGACTTGTCTTCTGAGACTCCAGGTTGTATAGCAGCTGTTAACACTGTCAATACTGATGACTGTTTAGCTTGGCAGACACAGAGGTGGGGGGGGTGGGGGGGTGCTGGGGGTGGGGGGCTGCTGGGGGTGGGGGGCTGCTGGGGGTGGGTGGGTGCTGGAGGTGGGGGGTGCTGGGTGGGGGGGGGGGGGTGGGGGGGATTCATAAAAGGGAGAAAGTGAGTGTACAGACTCTGCTATTATCACCTGAATGGCAACAACACAGAATAGAACAAGCACACACATACATTAAAAACTCCTGTTTGCTGGTGTTCATGTTTGTGAATGCATGAATATGGAAAGTAATGGAGGTGTATGATGTGTGTGGGTGTCTGTGTTTATGTGAGTGTGTACTTGTTTGTTTGTGTGTGTGTGTGTGTGTGTGTGTGTGTGTGTGTGTGTGTGTGTGTGTGTGTGCGTGCGTGCGTGTGTGTGTGTGTGTGTGTGTTGCTCAAGGATGTAATTTGAACGTTTCAGCTCTTGAGGACACACATGGATTTGCATGAGCTAATTAGCTCGTCAAAAGTCATTTTGGAATTTGCCAGTTGATTAAAAACAATGCTAATTTGAATTAATTAAATGAGTAATTTTAAATTCCTTCCAGGTCTTCTTCATTGCGTTGTGCAATCTTAAATGAGCCTTGAATTTATAAAAGTTTGGGGGTGTTAAGTGTGTGTGTGTGTTTGTATGTGTGTCAACAGTACTTACAGAATGCCTAGTCACGCACCTTGTTCGTGGTAGAGACTGAAGCTAGTGAAGGTGTTTAAACATGTCACAAAGGAAGGAAACAGGAACTTGCATATAAACCAATCAGAGGCATGCACAAATCTGAATGAACCAATCAGAGACATACAGCATGCTGAATTAACCAATTTAGATATATGCTGGATGCTGAATCAACCAATCAGAGACATGCAGGATACTGAATTAACCAATCAGAGACATGCAGTATACTGAATAAACCAATCAAAGACATATGCCAGATGTTATATGTGTATTCTAGGTTCTCTGAACATTAAAATACAAGATGACATCAGACCTCTGTCACACCATCACATCTTCTGTCTCTCCATCCTCAGGCCCGATGCAAGAGACGGTGTATGACTTCTGGAGAATGGTCTGGCAGGAGAACACGGCAACCATCGTCATGGTGACCAACCTGGTGGAGGTCGGCAGGGTAGGTACACAAAACAGGTCTGGCTGTTCCTTTAGTTTGTGAAGCAGAGGCTAACAGACACACCACACACACACACACCCATGTGCCATCTTCCCCAGCCCTATCAGCCATACCATCTGCTCTGCCCTCCTCCAATGATGAACTATGGGACTCCATCTCCCAGGGTGCACCTCTTCCTGCTGTCTCTGCTCCAGTCCTCTCACTACAAACAATCTGTTCCAGGGGAGGCTGGCCCTTTGTCAACGTGTGTGTGTTAGTGAGTCAATTAGAGCGTGTGTGTGTTAGTGTTGGCGAATGTTCAAATGAAGTGTGTTGTGTGAGTGTGTTCCCCCTTCGCCTCTTCCTCCTCCACTTCCTTCACCTCCCCCTCCTCCTCCTCCTCCACTTCCTCCTCCTCTAGTGTAATAGCAGAGGTATCATCGCTGATCTCACTGCTAAATACAGAGATGCT
Organism: Hypomesus nipponensis; assembly: GCF_054491055.1. Classification (NCBI taxonomy): domain Eukaryota; kingdom Metazoa; phylum Chordata; class Actinopteri; order Osmeriformes; family Osmeridae; genus Hypomesus; species Hypomesus nipponensis. The sequence goes on along the minus strand of NC_140368.1, from coordinate 4,780,547 downwards.
ATCTGATTTGCCCAGCACATTTGGTGCACACACACACACACACCCTCTAGGAGTGAGATGGTCTCTCAAGAGGAAGTGTATCATGCCCCTTAGCAGTGTCAGCATGTGGGGGAGGAGCCACAGCTCAAAGATGGAATCATCCATTAAAATGCAATTAAGTCACCAATTAGAACCCATCTAATTACCATATTGCCATGGAGACAGCAGGGGAGGAGACAAAAAGGGGGAAATGGGCATGGAGGGCGGATCGGAAAGGAGGAGAGTGAAAAGGGGAGAGGAGAGGAGGAGAGAGGAAAGGACTGGATAGCAGAGGAGAGAAGAAGTGAGAGAAAAGGAGGAGAAATAACTGGGAAGAGGAGAGGAAGAAGTAGAGAGGAGAGGTAGAGCAAAGAAAGCAAGAACAGATGGGCAGGAAGTGAGAGAGATGGAAAGATGACCCGAGGAGTCCGGAAAGCGTGATTGAGGGAGGAGACTGAAAGAGAGAGTGAAAAAAGAGAAAAGGGCATCAGAATCAATATGATTATGAGTGAATACAAAGAGCAGAGATGGCTTGTATTGATTATCAATATGAGTCAAGCTACGGAAATAATTACACAGTCAATTATAAAGACAAACGCCTCAGAAGACAGTCATGAGTCACGGACGATACAATATCCAGGAAGAAATGGATGAGTATGTGTCCGTGTGTTTGTGTGCGTGTGTGTTTGTTTGCGCATGTGTGTGTTGCCAGTGGGAGAAGGGGCTGGATAAGACAGGCGATTTCCCAGAATCCCTCCTCAGGGGGCACGTCCCAAGGTGCCTCTCTTCCTGATGAGCCCAGATTCCAGGTGCATCCTGGGTAATGAGGTCAGGGACAGGAAACTGACTCAAAGGACACCTCCTCTCTGGCCCCACCCCCCCAACCCTACTCAGAAGGCCAGTGACATCCCCTGTCCTGTGTGTCATACCCCTGTGCTCTGCTCTGCCCCCTGCAGGTGAAGTGCTGTAAGTACTGGCCAGATGATACTGAGATCTACAGAGACATGAAGGTGACACTGATAGAGACACAGCTGCTGTCTGAGTACGTCATCAGGACCTTCGCTGTGGAGAAGGTAGGGACACACACACACACACACACAAACTCTCCATTTGTCTTATCTTCATAGACAACCATACCACCTGTTCCTCTAGAAGTACTCCAGCTACCCTCTCTCTCTCTTTCTCTCTTCTTAATCCTTCTCTCTGTCTCATTCTCTCACTATTTCTCTGTATCCCCCTGGGCCCTAAAAGCTGTGAATATCACTCTACCCCATAGTGTGTGTGTGTATGTGAGTGTGTGTGTGTACGTGTGTGAGTGAGTGTGTGTGTGTGTGTGTGCATGTGCGTGTGTGTGTGTGTACCCGAGGCTCCTAGACGGGGGTCCTCCCTGCGCTCAGTGTGTGTGTGAATCACCGCTCGTCCTCCTCCAGCTGTTATTCTCTTACTCCCTCCATCCCTCCCTCCTTCCCCCCTGCATCTATCCCCTAAGGACAGACTTTGTCTAAAGAACTAGATCAAAAAGATACTTTGATCAAAAAAACAACTTAAGTGATAATGAGCGAGCGAGAGAGAGAGACAGACAGATAGCGTAAGAAAGATGTTTGCTTTGGGTACGTAGTATTTTCTGGCCATAGCAAGCTTTGACATTCAACATTGATAGAAAGGCTGCTGTGGTGTGTTGCTAAAATACAGTGTGTGTGTATTTGTTCCAGAGAGGGGCACATGAGATCAGGGAGATTCGTCAGTTCCACTTCACAGGCTGGCCGGACCACGGCGTTCCCTACCACGCCACTGGCCTGCTGGGCTTTGTACGCAGGGTGAAGACCAAGAGCCCTGCCAACGCTGGACCCATAGTAGTACACTGCAGGTACACACACACACAGTAGAAAACTGGAATATTCTGGTATTCTGTCTATTTTCTCTGGTTTACCTTGTTTTTTGTGTGTGTGTGTTTTTGTAGTGCGGGGGCTGGTCGTACAGGTTGTTTCATAGTGATTGACATCATGTTGGACATGGCGGAGAGAGAGGGGGTGGTGGACATCTACAACTGTGTGAGGGAGCTGCGCTCTCGAAGGGTTAACATGGTCCAGACAGAGGTAAGCACACACACACACATTCTGTGTCCTTGCTCACACCAACCCACATATGACATTCCTGACATACACATTCCAGGACTACCTCAGAGAACACATTCCATCACTAACCAATGTCAAACACACATCTATTACCCCACACAACACCCAAACACACACACACACACACACACACACACATAATCCATAACTCAACACCCAAACACACACACACTCACACACACACATAATCCATAACTCAACACACACACACACATTCCATGTTTAATGACACTGACAAGAAGGTCTACAGCAAAGACACAAACACACACACACACATAATCAGACACACACATGCTAAGACAGGCACGCACTTGTTAGTTTACATTTTGTAACAGTGCTGATTAAAAACAAACATTAGCTAATCCTCCTCTGGCCATTAGTCCCACTGAGACCAAAGATGTGGTTCTGGGTGGGTCTGGTCAGATGGTCAGGATGGCGTGATCAGAATGACAGTGGTGGTGAGGATGTTGGTCCAGTCAGGATGACTGGACATCCTCCAGACAGTCCCAAGGACACCAAAGGCATCCTATCCCTCCATCCATACCTTTCCCTCCCTCCCTCCCCATCCCTTCGGCCCTCACTCCCTCTACCCCTCCCTCCCTCCCCATCCCTCCAGCCCCTCAGTCCTGAGGTCTCCTGACAGTTCCAGAAGGTTTTGAAATGTCACTTCATAAATGATTTACATCACCCTGGGGGGTGGGGGGTGGGGAGGGGTCAGTCCTAGGGAGGGAGGAGGGACCCCTCCTGGTCAGTATTGGGATGGAGGGAAGGGCAGGGAGGGGGGTTAGTTCTTGGGAGGGGGAGAGGTCAACATTAGTGTTCAGACGGAGCATTTCAACCTGACAGAATGTTGCCGTCTCTCTCAATAGGAACAGTATGTCTTCATTCATGACGCCATCTTGGAGGCGTGTCTTTGTGGAGACACCACGATTCCAGCCAATCAGCTGAGGTCTGTGTACTACGACATGAACCGCCTGGATCCCCAGACCAACTCCAGCCAGATCAAGGAGGAGTTCAGGGTACGTGTGTGGGAGGATATGTGTGTGATTGTAGGCGCCTGTGTGTCGGGGTGTGTCTGACCCTCTGCTCTCCCCCAGACCCTGAACATGGTGACCCCCACGCTGCGTGTGGAGGACTGCAGCATCGCCCTGCTCCCCAGGAACCACGAAAAGAACCGCTGCATGGACGTGCTGCCCCCAGACCGCTGCCTGCCCTTCCTCATCACCATCGACGGAGAGAGCTCCAACTACATCAACGCTGCCCTCATGGACGTAGGTGTAATACACATACACCATACACGAGGTTAGACGAGGAAACTGTTTTAACGGTATTCTCAGTATCACAGAATAAACTGTCGCCCCTTTTCTCCTTCCTCCTCTTCCTCCCCCTCCTCTCCTTCCTCCTCTTCCTCCCCCTCCTCTCCTTTCTCCTCCTCAACCTCTCTCAGAGCTACAAGCAGCCTTCAGCGTTCATCGTTACCCAGCATCCTTTGCCCAACACAGTGAAGGACTTCTGGAGGCTGGTCCTGGACTACCACTGCACCTCCATTGTCATGCTCAACGATGTAGACCCAGCACAGGTAACACACACACATAGGGAGAGAGCAGGGAGGGGTGACAGAGAGGGGTGAGGGAAGGGGGAAGGGGCTGTTGCAAAAAGACTGTGAATGCTCCTGCCTGAGGCCCTGTCAAAACAACCAGACATCAAAGCTGGGCACGTGGCAGTTTCTCGCTGCTACGCACACAGAAAAAATACACACACAGAAACACACACACACACAAAAATACACGCACAGACCCCTGGTGTGCAACTCCACCCTTCATTCAGTATTCTGACTGTAGCCAGGGAAACATCACTGTCTCTGACACCACCATCTGTCTGTCTGTCTTTCCTAATGATCTCTTACTATTTCTCTGTACTATTTCTACGTGTAGTTGTGTCCCCAGTATTGGCCAGAGAACGGGGTCCATCGCCATGGCCCCATCCAGGTGGAGTTTGTGTCAGCTGATCTGGAGGAGGACATCATCAGCAGAATATTCCGTATCTACAATGCTGCACGGGTACGAATCAAACACACACACGCATAGCCTCACGCACACATAGACTCACACACACAGACACACACACACATACACTGCCGCGAGCCTAACCCCCCCTTCTCGTCCATCACCAGCCCCAGGATGGGTACCGCATGGTGCAGCAGTTCCAGTTCCTGGGCTGGCCCATGTACCGAGACACGCCCGTCTCCAAGCGCTCCTTCCTCAAGCTCATCCGGCAGGTGGAGAAGTGGCAGGAGGAGTACGATGGAGGAGAGGGACGCACTGTGGTGCACTGCCTGTAAGAGCACACCTGGAAACCCAACACACCTGAACACACACCTGGAAACCACCTGAACACACACCTGGAAACCCAACACACCTGAACACACACCTGGAAACCCTACACACCTGAACACACACCTGGAAACCCTACACACCTGAACACACACCTGGAAACCCTACACACCTGAACACACACCTGGAAACCACCTGAACACACACCTAAAAACCCTACACACCTGAACACACACCTGGAAACCCTACACACCTGAACACACATCTGTCAACCCTACACACCTGAACACACACACTCCTGTGGACCATATAGAGTACTGAAAACCACACACACAGACACACACATAAAACCTGTAGAGCACACACACGCAGCATACTCTGGTTTTCACCACAGAAACCATCCAACATGGCTTCAAAATGTCACAATAGTTTGAGTGTCACTCTCAGCCTCGCCCAATGCGACGCTCTGAAAGGTCACCAGCTCCGGGGCCCCGCCCACTTATTGTCATCAATCATAGGACCATCGCCCTAATGACAGTGGGGTGATCGCTACGGTGACAGATGACAGCAGAGTAGGCTGACACATCGGCCACTGCGGACCCTGTACGAGGGGCTAACGGTTCAGCCAAATTGCATTTGTGCAGAATAACCAGCAGAGGGCAGTGTCAGACTGATTCTCAGTGGAGATCAGAAGGGGTTTAGCACCATCTACAGCCCAATTTGTAGAACTGCACACATACAGGAGTTAAAGACAAGGTCTCCAAACTTTCTGTGTTCCCCACTCCCCCTCAGGAATGGTGGCGGGCGTAGCGGCTCGTTCTGTGCCATCAGCATCGTGTGTGAGATGCTGCAGCACCAGCGTTCTGTGGACGTGTTCCACGCAGTCAAAACACTGAGGAACAACAAACCCAACATGGTGGACCTACTGGTGAGGACCTCATCCTCACACACACACACACGCCCTCAAAGATACACACGCACACACAACACACATCCCAAGCACAGTCCAACACTATCGCATTTCGACCTTTCTAACCCTCCTCTCCTGTCTTGCTCTTCCACCTTCCTGTCCTCTCTTCTCCTCCTCCCAGGATCAGTATAAGTTCTGTTATGAAGTGGCACTGGAGTACTTGAATTCTGGTTAGCTGGGCTGAAGACACCCCACCCACACACGGAGGCTCTGCCCCCGGCTGAATGTGATTGGAGGACACCTGGATGCCCTGCTGACCTCTGCTACAGGAGTCTGTCCAACTGTATATGAGGAGAAGGAGGAGGATGGAGAGGAGGAGTGTAGATGTCTGTTAGGAACCCTGAATTCTTTTGACTGCCCATCTGAACATGTATATTATGATGATAGCTCAGACACAGACAGACACACACACACATACTCACTTGCCTGGATGACCCTATCTGTATCCTCTCCCTTATTCAACAGAACTTCAAACACTCACAACCGTTTGTACAGACCAATGCTGTTTCCTTCTCCCTTCTTCCCCTCCCCTGTCCTCCCTCTCTCCTCTCCCCCATCTATCTTCTTCTCCTATTTCCCTTACCATGGGAATACAATGATATAACGTAATGTTGATAAAATGTTTTTTTTTTTTTTTTTCCATACATGTCTCAGTTTTCTCTCTTGCTGGTTTTATATGATGATGTTTTGTGGATATGAACTTTGAAACATTGAAAGATTAAATGTTGAAGTAGAGGAAAATCTGGCATTAAGGAAAGACGAGAGTGATGAAATGTTAGCGGCATGGCGTTCGGCTGCTATGACTACAAGCGTGTTGGTGAGACAGAGGGAAGGATGGCCAACGCCAGAAGTCTCGTCAGGTGACGCCCGGCGCGACTGTCTGTTCATAGTGTAAATATTATCTGCAGATTATTTATTCCTGGAGTGTTTTTGTGAAGCACATCAAGTGACAATCATGTTTTTTTTTCGGTCATGATTTAAAAAAAATCTTGTTTCACAGACTTTTGTTGCATAATGTTGGCCAGATGTATTGTAAGCCTTTTATTTAACTTGTATGGAATTAAACAAAACAAAGTTAAAAATACAGATCTATACATACCGACCTGGCTCAGACTATCATGAATTAACAACTCAAGCGCAAAGAACCAACATTTTGGGTAATCCAGGGGGGCAATTCAGAGCACCCGGGCCTACCATGATTGGCCGAGGTCTTTTTGACGACTAAATGTCCACTGTCATCTTCGATCAAAACCCGTGGCATTAAAGCCATTTCTTCATGAAATATACTGACTACTAAGTTGTGATCCATGCTTTACACACATGATTTTACAATTAGAAGAGAAAATACGCACGAGAGTTGGAGCTACCACAGCTGTAAAAAAAAGAATAATCACGGATGTTAACACATTCGAGTAGCCAATAAACGTCGTGTTATCATTATCTTTAGGCCAATGGCAGCGTGGGAATACGGTTACGATCCGCCTATTTACGAAAGCGTGGCGAATCAAAGACGCCCATTGATGAATTATTCAGATAGTTTTGCTTCGGGGAGTGACGCAGAGTACTTTTTCGTTAAATTTTTGTCTTGAAACAAATCAACCAAACAAATAAATATACAAACTGTCAACGAAAACTGTAGTTCCCAGCGTGGAACTTGAAACCTGTACTTTTCGTTCGGTCAGCGTCACGCATCGTAAAGGGCTTCCTTATGCCGATTCATGTGGTGTAGCTGCTAGGAAAAGATGCCGCAGCTGAAATCCAGAAAGATAGCCATTCTGGGATACAGATCCGTGGGTAAGTAAAAAACCTGACATGATTTCAATAGCTATCCATCATCACGACTCTTTCACTCGTCGGTCGCACATTAGTGCTGGTGTACACGGTTATGAGATGGCCAAGCAACAGTAGTGAGGCCAGCTAAGATGAACTGTTATCAATGAGGCTATGTTTCTTTCCTTAAACTGCCTGTCGTCGACTTGGAGTGAAACTCCTGTGATGAGCTTCAGCCTGTCGTATGCTATGGAACCATGTAGGCTACATTTGTTCTTGGGTGGGGGGGATGGAAGCAAGGATGGGCTTCCACGTATTTTAGTTCAATTGGGACAACTTTAAATTCAATGGATACTTTTCTGTACTTAAATCACTAACTAGTTGTCTAACTAGCTGGCTAGTGGAGGAGCTTAACAAGAGCGCTCATCCGTTAGGTGAGCTACACTGGGAGCAAGGGCTGAGCACGAGCGGTCCTGATGCTGCGGACAGGACGTCATGAGCGCACACGCATCATGGCAGCTCCCCTCTAGACAGCGTGTCCGCGGCCTGTGAATGATAGTCTGGACAGCTCGCTCCCACCGGTCTGGGAGACCCATTCCAGCCATGGGCTTTCCTCCTTCCCCCTAGGAGTCTGGAAGTGGGGTGCAGAAAGACAGCACAGATGCTAACTGTGATATTACCCTCGCTCTCTCTCTCTCTCTTTCTCTCCTGTCAGGGAAGTCTTCTCTGACCATTCAGTTTGTGGAAGGACAGTTTGTAGATGCCTATGATCCCACGATTGAGAACAGTGAGTATGTACAGAACACGTATGTATGGACAGTACATGTGTAAATGAGAGAACTATGTCTCCTCTGTTGGCTGCTGAGTACAGGGATCTGAATCAGAGCCATGTGGATGTTTGCATTCTCATCCAGTGTCCACACACGTGCACACACACACGCATACACATATATCCATTAAGGTTGTTAATGGTTGTGTGGGTGGACTGGCTCTGAGCTCCTCAGCACAGCCAGACAGGAGCTGCCAGCTCTCTCTCTCTCTTTATAGATAGATAGATATAGCTATCTGTCTCTCGCCCTCTTTCTCCTGCCTACAGAATATTGAATCTGATTTGTATCCCCTTTTCCCCCACCAGCGTTTACCAAGATGATCAGTGTGAACGGCCAGGACTACCATCTCCAGCTGGTCGACACAGCAGGGCAGGTACGCTGTTACACCCTGCTGCCGGTCTCTCTAGGTGTATTCTCTCTCCACATGCTGGTTTCTCTAGTGATGCTGTTGTCTCTCTACAGGATGAATACTCCATATTTCCTCAGACCTACTCGATAGACATCAATGGATACATCCTAATATACTCTGTCACATCTCACAAGAGGTACGACTCTCTCACCTGCACCCCTCCTCTCCTCTTCCTTCGGTCAAATGGGTCCCAGAAGTAGAGCATGTGACTGATGGGTGTTGTGTCTGTGTTGCAGCTTTGAAGTGGTCAAGGTCATCCATGAGAAGCTACTGGATATGGTGGGAAATATACAGTAAGTATTGCACTCAGCTCCTCTTCTCCTGGACTCTCGTTCTCTATTCTTCTCATTTCTGCTTCCAGACTGAATGTTTAGCTGTAACTGTCTGTTTCTCTGTATGTCTCTCTCTCTCTTCATTCAGAGTTCCTATCATGCTGGTGGGAAACAAGAAAGACCTACACATGGAGAGGTATGTGACCCTGGCCTGTGACCTGACCCAGCCTAAGGTCAGGACCCCCCCACCATAAAAACCCTAGTTCTCATCTTCTCTGGTGGTGGGATAAACCAATGTGCCGAGGGCTGCCAACCATGCTCTTCAAATCTTTATTTACACAGCAGATGTCCCTCAGCTGGGTGGTTCCAGGCTGGGACAGGGAATCCCTCTGGGTTTGCCTGGAAAGGTGCCAGAGTGCCTGGCCTGGCACGGCCTGGGAAACAGTCCCTCAGTCCCCTCTCACATGTACACTGTTGACCTGTGTCAGCCTGGCTCTCTACTGACCTCTTGAGCTGCTAGCCTGTCTGACCGCTAACCTTTCTGTCTGCAGGGTAATCAGCTGTGAGGAGGGGAAGGCTCTGGCCGAGTCATGGAACGCTGCCTTCATGGAGTCCTCAGCCAAGGAGAACCAGGTGATTTGCTGTTGGTGAGGGTGAGGGTGAGGGAGAGGGAGAGGGAGAGGGAGAGGGAGAGGGGGAGGGGGAGGGGGAGGGGGAGGGGGAGGGGGAGGGGGAGGGGGAGGGGGAGGGGGAGGGGGAGGGGGAGGGAGAGGGAGAGGGAGAGGGAGAGGGAGAGGGAGAGGGAGAGAGCTGTAGGGAGGGACACAGAAAAAGAAAGAGCTACTAATTGAATATTTCAGCCTTACTCTACAATTTGCTTAAACCTAGCAGTCACCACCAGGGACACATTTTCACACACAGCACCCAAAGAGCATACCCTGATGGAAATAGGGTAGATAGCAGCTACCGGGTCATATTGTTATCAGGCCTCTTGTAAGGTTGTAGTATGACATTAATGTGTGTGTGTCAGACGGCGGTGGAGGTGTTTAAGAGGACCATAGTGGAGATGGAGAAGATGGAGGGAGGAGCCCCGCAGGGTCGGACATCCTGCTCCGTGATGTAGACCTGACCTCTGACCCTTAAGGCCTCTAACCCACTCCCGGACTCTCTATCCCCCCCCCCTCCCCTCTTCCAGACACTGGGTCATCCCTGTACTTGAACTGACTGGCTGCCTGCCATATTCCTTCTGTCAAAAATTATCAAAGAAAGAAAATAACTTTGTTTTTCATTTTTAAACAATGTATAAAAAAAAAAACATGAATATGATTTTTTTGTAATTGTTTGCCATTCTCCAGTCTGTTGTTATTTGGGGGAGAGGGGGGGTGCACTACAATGGCACTAAGAACCACAGCAGTGCGCCTTACCCTGTCCCTACCCTTCACAGTAGAACCTTCCATTTTACTTTACTACTGTTTTCATTAAAGGAGCTTATTGTTTCAGCTGAGTTGTTGTCCTTGTTACGACGGTAAGGATGAAGTCATCCAATATGATAACGCACAGCTTCAGCCTGATGTTTTAACAGCCTTAACCCTAGACTCTTACTTGGCCTCTACTACTAGCCTCTGACAGCATCTACCCTGGCCTCTAACATACTGTAGTAATTGCCCCAGCCTCTAACATACTGTGGCCTCTATCCCGGTCTCTGGCACAGCCTCTATATCCTGGGTTCCGTTTTACTGCTACGTCGTATTAAGATTAAAGTATGTCCATCCCATTAAACTGCTGTGTAAATCAATCTTGTCTCTAAGTGCTGTTACGGTGTTGCCTTCCTCAGGCTCAGTAGAAGCACTAGCAGGGATAGAATCAGAATCGTGTTTAATCGCCAAGTAAGTGTTCACAAACAAGGAATTTACTTTGGTGGGCAGGTGCATACAGTAAACATTTAACCAGGTGGGTATGTTACCTAAATCACAACATTATTTGCTACCTCCAGTTCAAATATTTCACGTCTGATTGGGATGACGGCCCATAATCACCTGCTGTCCATGAACACACATACAAACAGAGCATTTAGTCTGGCAGCTCATGGTAACTCACAGATAGACAAAAAGTGTGAGCATATAGTACAACTATTACACCTGGTTACTATGGTTACATCACACACCAAGCCCCCTCCATACAGTGCAGACACCAAACCATAGTAGAAGCCCCCCCCTCCCCTCTAATGCCACAAAGCCCCATCCCAGCAGATTTCTTTGTTGCTGCCGTGCTCTGTCCTATGGGGGTCAAACCACCAGCATCAGCACTGGGCCTGAACAGAATGTGCCCACCCAGCACTCGCTTTAAGCCCTCCATTGTGGGCTCTTTGTGCCTCCTGCCTCGCGATAGCCCCGTGCACGCGCTTGCCCGTATAAATTGAGGTGTCCAACTTTTTCGCTGTTACACTTTCTTACTTGTGGTTAGTTGGATAGCATCCAGGAAAATGTCGCAGTACTCTGGAAAGGTGAGTGGGTCTATATGAACACACACACACATACTGCAGGCCAGTGGGACATCTAGCTCCACTAGAGTAGCCTCACTTACCTGTGGAGAAGCAGTGAAGAAATGAAAGGACAGAGGGAATGTAGTGAAAGGAGAGATGGTGTATAGGTCAGTATTGATTTATCCGACATTGATCTGCCTGTTGGACCACTGCAACACACACTGCAGAAGAGACAAAGATGGAGGGATGTGAGCTGAAATGACCAGAGAATGGATGAGAGAGGGGAGAGAAGAGGGTCACAAATGTATGAGTGTGATGGAAGAGTTCAACAGGGAAAGAAGGATGGAGCAATGATGAGATGGATGTTTTGCTGAGAGGTTCATCTGTTTTGTTTCAGAAGGTTTCAAAGAGGACATTTTTTAAATAACATCCTTATCTTTGATTAGAGGACAGCTCTAAAAATCACATTTGAAGGAATGATACATTTAGTTTGGTCAGTTGTGAGATTCTGTTGTGTCTGCTGTGTGGACAGCTAGCATTAAATCCCGGTTGCTCCTGACCACTCACACAATACTCCCACCCAGGGGCAAGTCGACAGCACAACACATATTTCACCTTAACCACCACACACTGGTGTGTATAGTCGGTGCACATTTGTTTGTGTATGGTGTCTTTATGTGTGTGTGTGTGTACATGTATTCTGTTTGAACGTGAGAATTTATTAAATGTGTAAACTTAAACGAACCCTTCCATCTTCTCCCCCCTCTCCTTCTCCTCTCCCCCATCTCCTTTCTTTCTCCCCCTTTCTTTCCCCCTCTCCTTCTCCCTCTCCCCTCTCCTCCCCCTCTCCTTTCCTCCCCCCCCCTCTCATCCTCCCCCTCTACTCTCCCTCTCCCCCTCCCTCTCCTCAGATCACCTTTTACGAGGGCAAATGCTTCACAGGCAGGAAGCTGGAGGTCAGAGGGGAGTGTGACAACTTCCAGGACCGTGGCTTCATGAACAGGGTCAACTCCATCCGTGTGGAGAGTGGAGCCTTCATCTGCTACGACCACCCTGACTTCAGGGGCCAGCAGTACATCCTGGAGCATGGAGAGTACCCCGAGTTCCAGCGCTGGAACTCCCACAACGACCACATGGGCTCCTGCAAGCCTATCAGGATGGTGAGAGACATGGGGATCAGGCTGGGATGATGAGGCAGGAGTTGAAGCTGGATGGACCTCCTGAAATGACATGCACACTGTGATCCTGAATTGTTTCTTGTTTCTAAAATATATATTTTTCGAAGTAACACAAGTTGTCTCCCCCTTCTACTCCCTCGCTGGGTATCTCTCTGCCCGCCAACCAGCATGGAGAGCACTACAGGATGGAGCTGTTCGAGGCCTGTAACTACTCTGGGCAGTGTGTAGAGATCTGTGACGACTGTCCCTTCCTCCAGAGTCGGGGTTTCTCCAAGAACTGCATCAACTCTATCAGGGTCTACGGAGATGGAGCGTGAGTCACACATACACACACACACACACACTGAATTATACACACACACACACACAAGCACTGAATCATACACACACACACACACACAAGCACTGACTCATACACACACACACACACAAAAAAAACATGTACATTCACACACACATACAGCTCCACCAGCACGAGGTATGACAGATGTGTTCCCATGTTAACTGCGTGCGTTCTGCTCTGCAGCTGGGTGATGTATGAGGAGCCTAACTTCCGTGGTCGTATGTACATTGTGGAGAGAGGAAACTACTGCAGCCACAATGAGTGGCAGGCCCAGAACCCCAACATCCAGTCCATCCGTAGGGTCGTCAACTACTTCTAAACTCTGACGTCGACCCCCCCTGCTCCCCCGCCACGGACTGTGACTTTTATCGCTCTGATTTAAAATAAAATGTAAAAAAAAAAAAAAATACTATAATGCTTTTTTTATTTATTAATGTAACATTACCCCGTGTTTGTTTCATGTGAGAAAGGATTGTGGGATTGTGAGTTCTTCCACACAGTTCTGGATGAACCACAATTGAGTTTCAATAATTCAAAACACACCTTCTCATCTTAGATCCTACCTGACCACCTGGAAGCCCTTCAATCTACTGGCTCAGGTGGCCGTCACAACCACACAACTCTCCCCAAGACTGGCTGCAAAGTCACTCAACTGTGGTGTAAAAGAAGGCTTACACATATTCCGATTAGCCAAACCAGGTTTTATTGAACATGAGAAGACTTCCACCAAACAAATGTGAATGAAATGAAAGGAAGCATGAACTATGACATCACTCATCATAATAGAACTGAAACTAAAACACAGCACAACCTCCATGAAAAACTGAAATTGTTGAAAAACACAAAAGCTTTAGATGTTAGGATATGATTATACAATTTTATGAAATACCTGTATTTTTTTTATTTATAATTTGACATTTTCTCACAGATGACTGCAGCTGCAGAAACACAGAAGAGATCAAACCAGATTACGGAGGTAGGGATAGAGGGAGGGAAAGAGGGAAGGGAGGTTTGAAGCATCTTTAAGAGTGTTCAAACAGGACCAAGGTCTGAAACAGGAGCGAACAGGTGAACATTCAGATTTATTGCTAGAAGGCGGAGTCACAAGGTGTGTGTGTGCGTGCACATATACGTGTGTGTGTTCAGCTTCCCATCCTGTTCAGGAGGGATTTCATCTGGCCTATGAGGTCCATCTCCTCCTCCAGGGTGAGGTCCAGATAATCCTCCTCATGTCTGGGAATGTCCTCCAGAACCTCGTTCACCAGGTCTACATCCATCAGGCTCTGTGACACACTGGTGGAGCCTGGAACACACACACACACACAGTAGAATCCTGAACGTGCCAGGTACCTGGTGGAACTGTGGAAGGCCTGTGTGTGTGTGTGTGTGTGTGTCTGTTTGCTCACCTGCAGAGTCAGTGGATGTGCTGGCTTCATCAGAGTGGGAGGATGGTGGGGAGGGGGAGAGCAGCTCAGGGGGGATCACCCCGCCGTTGTCCAGCAGCAGCCTGGTGGCCTCGGGGATGTCCCCCCCCACCAGCCTCAGCGCCGCCTCAGACATCTCCCTGCTGAAGCCTAGGTACTGGAGCTGGAGCGGGTCGCAGGATGGGTCACAGTCCACACAAGCACACACACACACACACAGAGGAAGATAAGGCAGAAGCTCGTTCTGAGGGGCGTGTCCTTACCTGTTCCACCAGGTCTTGACTGACAGGCTCCTCTGCGTTGTTATTTGTGGACTGGTCCGCCTGGGCGGAGTCAAGGAGAATCTGAGGGAGAAGCAGCAAGGACCGATCAGAATCATCAGGGTAAATACAGCCAATTAGCACAGAAGAAACACGACATAGACACAGCAGAACAAAACACTACCGGGACACAATTGAAACACTATGCAGCCAGTATACTGCATAGCTGTAGACAGTCAATAGGCCAGGAGAGGACAGTAGAAGCCAGGAGTCTGACCTGGTAGGCCTGGTCCACGTTTCCTTCTGCCTGCTGGAGGGCTACAGCTGCATCTCTCTTACAGTAGCCCAGCTCTCTCAGGGTGGCGATAGCCTCCACTCTCCTTCTCCTCTTCTCCCTCTCTTCCCTCTTCATCTCATCACGCTCCTGAGAGGTACACGGACACACAAACACAGGGATGTAGTACACATTGAATAGGTGGGCCCAAAAGATAAAAGGTAGAAGAGGAAGTAGAAATGAGAGGAGGGAGAGGAGGAGCAGGAGAATGAGGAAACACAGTAAGAGGAGTGGTTAGCTCTTGCAGTTCCTTGCCTACCTGTCTCCTGTTGCTGATGTGCATAGCGGCCTGGTTGACGTTGCCCTGGCAGGCCCGCAGGCCCAGGCGAGCCTCCCGCTCAGAGAAACCAAGAGCCAGCAGCTGGGTCATCAGCTCTGGGTCCGTGACTAGACGGCTGTACAGGTCCTCCGCCTGTGGAACAACACGGCCTGTGTTAGGGTGCAGTATGAGGGTTGGGTGTGCTAATGTGAGGTCATCCCAGTGCTTGGTAGTATGTTGTCGTATATACCTTCTGTAGTTTGAGGGCAGCGTCTCGCTCTTGCCCATCCAGAAAGAAGAGAAGACTCTGGAGGAGGTACATCCTCAGGAACAACACGTCCTCACTTCCTGTGTTGCCCTGAAAACACACATAACCACCTCACTCATTGCATCACCCTGCTATCCAGCATTAGGATGCATCTGAAGGTGAGGCAGGGTGTAAGGGTGAATGTGAGGGCAGGGTGTGAGGGTAAATGTGAGGGTGAGGGCAGGGTGTGAGGTTGAAGCAGAGGAGTCTTCCCACCTTGATTTGCAGCAGCCTCTGTTGCCGTTCTCCATAACACTTGAGGAAGCAGTCCTCTGCCCTCTGTAACCGCTGCCTGCCGTCATCCAGACAGCACAGGGCCTCCAGCGCTCGATAGCACCACACGATGTCCAGCTGCAGTACTGCATAGTTATCCACTGTACCCAGCAGAGCGGAGCCGCACTGACTACAGAGAGAGAAGGTGAGAAAAGCAGAAGATGTTATAGCTGTAGCAACATACTACAGAGCTGAATGTAACACACAATAGCTGACTTTAACACTGGGTTGACCCAGACTGTGCATGATTGATGAATTAATAACAGAGACTTGCTTAAACTGGTCATCGGCCTGCAGCAAGTGGCATAGTGCAGCTTCATACTGCTTCCTCTTCAACAGCGCTCGGCCCTTTTCATGGAATCCCATGGCCAGGATCAGAGCCTAGACACACACACACACACACATTCCTCATAAACATTTAGCAACAGATCCTTATGTTAAACCATTCAATCGTGTGTGTGTAGCAACAATTTCATAATTACTTCGGCTCCTACAGTGTGTGTGTGTGTGTGTCTGTGTGCGTACCTTCTTCTCGCTGTGAGGGATGTTGAGAGGGTTGCCCTTCTGGTCTGCTATCTCCAGGAAGGGTGTGGTAGCTGGGTCCTCACTGCCATCTGAGGACAGCACACCAAAAGAATACTGAAACACCTCCAGACACGCCCCTTAACTCAGGAGAGAACGCTGCTGATCTCACCTCCCATGGGGGACAAGTTAGGAGGTAGAGGTGAACTTTGTTTGGACTCACCTCTCTCCGAGAGGATCTGGAAACCTTTCTGGGTCCTCTGAACGCTCTCATTCTGAGTCTTCTTCTTGTCCTCCTCATCAGCCATCTGCTTCTTCTTCTGTGGTTCACTCACCCTCAGTACCATCACCTTACTGTTGTTCTTCACATTCTGCTCATTCAGATGCTTCTCTGTGGGAGTGGAGGGAAGGGGGGGAAAGAGAGAGGAGAGATAATTTAACATTGTATTATGTATGTACGTCTTCTGCAGATGCTTTTAGTATAACAGTGACTTTACCCGGCAGCAGTTCCTTCCCATTTAAGATCAGCTTAATGTACTGTAGGCCGTGAATCTCAGCAATCCTGCAGAGAAAACAAACCATATAGAGTAACAGAATGGCTGTGACACTGACCACACACTGAGCTGACAGTCTTCTGCTGTAACCAGGCCAGCTGCTGCTCACCTGTCCATCACAGACTGGGTCAGGACATCCAGTCTGGTCTCCAGATAGTTCTTTTTGGAATCCTGAGTAGGGGAAGCATCAAATAAGTTTGGTTAGTTAGCAAGCATATGACTCTTTCTCTCTCTCTCTCTCTCACACACACACACACACACAGAAAACGGTATCTCTTTTCAGTTTATTTTTCCCTCATCTGCAGCTGTCACTCTCCTTTTCTTTGTTTTGCTTTTGCTTTCTCTCCCCCCCTCCCCTCCCTCCCTTGTCTCTCTTACACAAATACCCCACCACATCTTCATCCAGTTTTCCTTTCTCATTCTCTCACCTTCCTGGCATCCCTGGGTAGCTGTAGCTCCAGGGTGGCCACACAGGTCTCTCTGTAAGTTCTGTTCCCCTTCCCTCTCTTCACGGCCTGACCCCTGACGTACTCCAGAGCTTCCTCTACCTGCTCAACCGAAAAACACACAACGGGAGCATAGCGCTCGGCCAGCTCCTGGAACACACATTTACACACACGGAAAAGACAGACACATTGAGTTCAAAATATATTATAGTGCTTAATTGTATATGTTAGTCGGTAAATTTGATTACTTGAGGTCACTTCACCCGACCTTCAGGACGGACAGCTGAGGTATATGGCTAGCTACCTTTAGCGGCTGTAGTCCGGGTTTGTTGTCTTCGGAGGTGTAGGGGGGATTCCACAACTGTATTTTATCTTGCTTCAGATGGTTGATCAGCTTTGCTTGGATGTGTTGCTCCGCCATTCTCCAAACTGTGGAAGACACAAAAGAGAAACTAAAAAATAACCATGAGAGACCCGGAAATTCCGCTGACGTTGTTAATGGGAGATATAAAACGCACCCGTTCCCACTTAACTGAAGCGTTAGACTTACTAGCCTTCGTTAGGATGGAGTTAGCTAACTGGGACACTTGGTTTTCAGAAAGGACTCTCAAACATCATAGTCATATAGTTATATTTTAACTATTTGACATTTGCTGACAGTGATAGTTTTAACTGAAAATTAGTTTAACATGGAAGAAGGAATTGAGTACACGACGAAATGTAGCTGAATGAGTGACTACATTACCTTTTGTCGGAAGAACGTGCGTCTATGACGAATGTGTTGTTTTGTTTTTGTCGCACTGACTACTTCCGCAGTACGGAATTTCGCATGGTCCAATCTTCCTCCTACTGGGAACAAGCGCCACAACATGCAGATGCGTGGTTCTAGTACCGTTCTTTTCTAGTATCTTTCTAGCACATTTCTATGGGTTTATGGGTGCCTTAATTTTATTCCTAAATTTAAAAAAAATTATGCCCGGAAAATGCAATAAATACAATATTTCATGTTGGATTCCTATGTTTTAAAAATAGACTTCTCTAATCCCATAATGAGGGTATTTTGCACGCTAGGTTGTTTGGAAAGTATACTGGTGCCTCAACTCAGTGTAAAGGATACAGAACCTCCTATTTTCCCTCCATTATTAAAGTTGTCAATCATCTTTTCAGCCCAACAACATGATCATCATGACAACATGTTAAATCACACCTATAACAACGCAAGTTAACCAACTTCACGATAGAGGTGAAGTTGTTTAATTTGCATCGTTAAGATTAAAACGTTTAGATAAACGATTAGATTCTAAACGTTTATAGTCTGGAACAGAGGTCATGATAACTTCCTCGACAAGCCAGTTGGGGCAGTATGCATTCCATCAGTCTCCATGACTACCTGCTTTTAAGGTACTACCAGATAGCATACCCCTACCTAGCAGGACACAGAACCAGGAAGTGTTATGCAACTTAAGCAGTGAAGAGTCTGACAAACAAAAGCAGTCCTACACCAGCGCTTGAACCTAGATGCAGTAATATTCATGTGGATATTTAATACAGAACAGTGTTTACAGCAGGTTACCAGTGGTGTGTGTGTGTGTGTTTGTGTGACAACAAGAGGCCTGAAACCAGAACGCTCCAGAGGTCATAGGTCACAGCTCAGTCCTTTAATGGAGGTTAAGTGTGAAACATACAGTTCTAATACATGGATTTATTCCTATGATAACCTGTTTGGGTCATATGACAACATCCAACAAGACAAGGTAATCAAATTACACATCATAGACAGCCTCATTGGAACCTACCAGCTAGAGACAATGGCTAGTCCAATTTATATAGTATTGATCTATAGAGCAAGTGCATTCATACATATATATACACACATATATGCATACAGTTATACAAGGTGCTTTGCCACACGGTCTTCCACTGGAGTTCTCTCCTTCTACGGTCTTCCCAGCAGGTAGAATTCTCTGGTGAGCGGGGCTAAAAGGAAGAGTACAATCCCAGCCTTTTAGCTGCCTCAGACTTGGTTAGTGTCTTCCTCTGTGGGAAGGGGTAATGGTGGGGGGAAGAAGAGGAGAGGCCGAGGGGGTGGGCCCCACCACCCCGAGAGTGATGGCTGCCGAAGCTCAGCTGCCTGGACAGGACAGCCGGAGCAGAGGACTTCCTGCTGGATCCCCCAGACACCCCGCTGTCCAGCTCTTCGGAAGACCCAAAGGTTGAATCCCCCGAGGGAGTCAGGTCCCCAGCCGAGCCCCTGGACTGACCCTCTGACAAGGGGGACGGAGAGGAACAGGGCGTGGAAGAGACAATGCTCGGACAGCTAGGATTGAAGGTGGTTTGTGGCATGGGGGCGTTGTTGACCAGGCAGGTCCGTCTGTGCATGCCTAGGTGTGAGTGCCAGGGGCCCTTTTCCATGTGGACAGAGGAGGGGGGCTGGGAGTCCTGGTTTGGGAGCCCCCACCTCTCAGGGGAGTCCTCCCCACTCCCATGGCTAAAGGGGACCACACTGACCATGGAGCATCCATCTGTCTCCACTACTGGGGCTGGGGACAGGGGGAATAGAGGGTGAGGGATGTGTGCAGAGGGTGGGGACAGAGGATGATGGATGTGTGCATAAATTCAGGAGTGATGTGTGCAGTTTGTGTGTGTGTGTGGGGGTGGGGTGGGGGGGTCAGAAAGATTAAAAATAATTAGCATCTCAAGCTTCCTGTTTAAGACGCGAAAATAATGGCTAACACAAAACGTGAATTTGCAAATCAATTCGACATCATTAATAATAACACAGAAGGATTTAGTCATGTCAAATTTGCTCTGTGACACCTTCCTACGTTAAGAATTTCATTTTGTTAGGAACATCCTTAAAAAAAAAAAAATCATAAACGGGATAACTGCCTTGTAGCGTGTGCTACAAATGCCTATGCTACGCAAGCTGGAAATCGACGCCCAACTTTTGGACACAACATGAAGTTGCGCCCAACTTGCTAAAATCACACACCTAATTAAGTACATACCCTACTAACAGCAAACTTACCTTGTCTAAATAAAACCACCTGAGTTTGTCGCTTCTGTTTTTCTCTAGTGCACCGGTACTGTTCTCTGAGCAACGCTATATCCATTCTGCTCCGCTCCTCCGTCGATTCAGTTTGGTTGTCCTCGTCCACGAGGCGACTCACCTCCCCGGTGGCAGTTTCACCTCTAATAACATTCCGTGATCTAATAGGTTCCCAGGAACACGACGAATCTGAACAGCAGCAAGACATTATCCTGTTTGCATTGGCCCGAGTATAGATTTTATTTCACATCTGTAAAAGATAAGGCAAGTGAGTTTGCAGAATATGTTCTTAGCTCTGTCTTCAGCCAGGCTCTCTTTACAATGTGGTGTTCTGGACTGAATGATGTGCAAACATTTGAGGACAATTGAAGGTTGGCCTTTCCTGTGAAAACCGAAACGTTTACAGTTTACTCGCTAGTTTAATCTCTTGCAAGAGGTTGAAACAGTTATCTAAAGGATGGAGGGAAAATAATCAAGATACAGTTCAATAAATCTACACCTTACCTCAGGCAGTTTTGGTGTAATCCTAATGCGTGCCAGATAAAGAAATTGCATTAGTATAACCTGTGTTTAAAAGCTGTCTTACCTAGAGGCCTGTGGTTAATGTGGTTTAAAACGTGTTTGATGATTTAATATTAGAGAGGAAAAAGGACAGATTTAATTAGAGAGGGCAGACAAGAAAGAGAGAGTATACTGGTGTTGCTAGTTTGAAAGCCATATGTTGACACAGCAGGATGTTGAAGTAGAGGGTGAGTCCTGATACTAAATGTTGACAGGAGAGCAAGTGACATCACTCAGGTGTGTAGTCCATATCACAAGTGTATAAGGTGTATAACCAACCTGGGACAGGTGTTTTACAGGCTGTAAAACACCTGTTCTAGGTGGATATACCTGTAAATTACAGATGTATCACAGCCACCTGATCCTGAATGGAAGGTATGGATAGCTGTGAAGCGTTCTGACAGTTGTTATTAAAGATGCAATAAGTAACATTATAAAATACATCAAAATATGAAAAATATGCGCCCTCAATTCTTGTCTGAACTTCGGCACTTTCCTACAGATCGAGTTTGATTGACAGTGGTTCAAGAAGATAGCCAAGGAAGAATACCTAAAGAACATTGGCTGGAACAGAATTGCTAGAACATAATTGGCTGGAAAGTAAGTGCTGCAAAATCAGAAATTGACATTCAATTGTTGCTAAACAACTCTAAGGGGACATCATTACACAAATGTGTATAGGCGAGCAAACTTTTCATTACTACAAATCGTACTTATTGCACCTTTAACCCTGTAAGACCCAACCCTCTAATGTCAACATCTCCTTTAGCCCTCTAAAAAAGACATTTGCAAATATATTTTTTTTGGAACGACTACATTTACCAATGGGTCCTATTGTCTTGCCTTGCAATGCTATTGGATAAATTTGGTCTTTCAAAAAAAAAAAAAGCAATTAAAGAGTTAAAGGGGAGGTTTTAATTTTACAACAATTGGTCAGCAAGTCCTTATGAAAGTGTTATCTGATGAATCTGCCTGTTTTGTATGGAAATGTAAATCGGCAAATCCATGGGATTCCTTCATTTCCATGAATTGTTCCGCGGGTTTCCTGTTGCTGCCAAGAGACAGGCCTGTAATCTCTCTCTCTCAGACAGACTGATAGTCTCTCTCTATCTTTCTCCCTGTCTTTCTTGCGTTGTCTCTCTCCCCCTCTCTCTCTTTCTGTCAGCAGTCTATTCTGGAGACTTTTCAAGCTACGGTCTCTTTAAAACTTTAACCCATCACGTCCCGTGGGGAAATCATCGCGGATTAGTTCACTGTTTACATCGGTGTGTGCCATGGCACATAATTCGGATTCTCTGTACCTGGGATTTGACTTCAGCACTCAACAGGTAGGTGCACACTGCTGTTCACTTGCTGCGTTGATGTTGGTCAAATAGGCCACTTCACAAGCACCAAGTCGAAAATGTGCAGAGCATGCGAAAATAGTACGAGAGAAGTCTGACTAAAAAGCAGCTTTGAGTCTAGCTGTATTCATTTGCTGGGTCTACACTACGTGAATTTCAACAGTGACACTCCGTAGTACAAGGGGTGTTTTAATTAACGTTTTTTTACGGCTTCAACTTTTCCAACCAACCCCCCTCCACCCTCCCATATTCAGCACACAGCCCAAACAAACCAGATAGTTGTTGTGTGTCTTGTAAACTAAATAAACAGACATAATTTGTGTATATAGCGTGAGTTTAGGTGGCTAACCCCTATGGTGTGACTGTCTGCAGCTCAAGGTTGTGGCTATTGACGGAGGGCTGAATGTGGTGTACCAGAACAATGTGCAGTTTGACAGTGAGCTGCCTGAGTTCAGGTAATGACTAACTTGCAGCAGTTTTAAATTGATGTTGAAATATTGTTTCATAACCTCCTTTCTGCCCTTCTCCCTTCCAGGACCCAAGGAGGAGTCCATGTCCAGGCTGACAGACTGACAGTCACTTCCCCAGTCCTCATGTGGGTGAAGGTAGGGTCATGTCTTCCATAAAGTTTCCCTCCAATCTCCTGGACGCTTCATCTGTCATGACCTTTCACCTGTTACCTCAGGTCTCCTCTCCTCACAAACAGTATCTCAGACCTAAAATCGAGGTATGAGTTGATAAAATATTAACTTTGGGATATCACTTATTTACTGTGTGCCCTGCTGCTCTGCTGTCCCAGGCCCTGGACCTGCTTCTGGAGAAGATGAGAATCTTTGGATTCCACTTCTCCCGTGTGAAGGCTCTCTCTGGGAGTGGCCAGGTCAGTGTGGGTGGTACACCTGTATGTATGGCTCCTTCCCCCAGGACGGCCATTTGACATCCCTTTACATTTAGTAATTTAGCAGACGCTCTTATCCAGAGCGACTTACAGTTAGTACAGAGACATTCCCCCCGAGGCAAGTAGGGTGAAGTGCCTTGCCCAAGGACACAACGTCAATCAGCGACCTTCTGATTAATAGCCCGATTCCCTCACCGCTCAGCCATCTGACTCTTTTAATGTCCCTGTGTGTGTGTGTGTGTGCGTGTGTGGGTGTGCAGCAACATGGCAGTGTGTACTGGAGGAGAGGAGCCAGCCAGACCCTTAGACAGATGGAGCCTGGAAAGAGTCTGCATCAGCTGCTGCAGGTAGACTTCTGTCTGTTGGTCTATGTGGTGTGTGAGTGTAGAATTATGTGTGTGTGTGTGTGTGTACAGTTGTATTTGTATGTGTAGAATTATGTGTGTGTGGTGTATCTGCAGAGCAGCTTCTCAGTGGCAGACAGCCCAGTGTGGATGGACTCCAGCACCACACAGCAGTGTCAGCACTTGGAGGCAGCACTAGGGGGCGCTCAGAGGCTGGCTGATATCACTGGCTCCAGAGCCTATGAGGTAGGCATGCATGGAGACATGAGTGAGTGAGCATGTGAACATGTGAATGTATCGAGGTCGGATTGACAGTTTTGAAGAATCGTCTTGTTCACTCCTCTCTCTCTCTCTCTGTCACAGCGTTTCACAGGAAATCAGATTGCCAAGATCCACAAAACCAAGACTGACCAATACATGGACACAGAGGTAACATTGTGAGTATTGTATCTAATAAGAATGCATAAGGCCCCTCTCATTCGTCTTAAGTGTCCTCTTCCCTCCATTATAATTCCAGAGAATTTCATTGGTCAGTAGCTTTGCTGCATCGCTGTTCCTCGGAGGCTATGCTGCAATAGATTACAGTGATGGTCAGTCCAGATAACTATGATTAACCTCCTATGACATCAGATTAGATCACATTAGATCCGACTGTGTGGAGTTGGCCAGCTAACTGGGTTTTGTGTCCAGGTTCCGGTATGAACCTGATGGACATCACTTCCAGGACCTGGGCTCCTCGCTGCCTGGAGGCTGTAGCACCAGGCCTGCATGACCTGCTGGGAGATCCACAGTCTTCTACTGCTGTCCTGGTACCTGGGGCTAGGGGGTGGGTGGGAGTGGCGGGGGGGTGGGGTGTTGAAGGGTTGCTTGTTGTTGCTGAGGTGTGTGTTGTCTTTGTTCAGGGCTCGGTCTCGTCCTACTACGTGTCTCGGTACGGCTTCTCACAGGACTGCAGGGTGGTGGCCTTCACTGGAGACAACCCAGGTAGTAACCCTGTGGCCCTGCATGGTGTGGTCTTGTCTCGGCCCATGAAAGTTATAAAAGCTGTCTTGTTTCCTGTTGGCTCTGTCCTGTGCAGGATCCCTGGCTGGGATGAGACTAAAGGAAGGAGACGTTGCTGTAAGTCACATGCACCTGTCTGGTCTTAAAATTATGTGCTGCTCCCTTTGTGATAATTTTCCTTTGAGTGGCCCTCTTACCCATCTAATACATATATGTATGTATGTGTGTGTGTGTGTGTGTGTGTGTGTAGGTGAGTCTGGGCACCAGTGACACAGTGTTTCTGTGGATCACAGAACCTCATCCAACCATTGAGGGACACATCTTCTGCAACCCTATAGACTGTCGGGCCTACATGGCCTTGATATGGTACAAACACACACACACACAACACACACACAACACACACACACATACTCACTCCAAGGGGTTACTCATGGAGACTGGTGTGTGTGTGTGTCTCTCTGTTTCCAGCTTCAAGAACGGCTCCCTGACCAGAGAACGAATCAGGAACGAGTGTGCTGGAGGATCGTGGGAAGCTTTCTCCTCTTCCCTGCAGTCCTCGCCTCCGGGTAACCACGGCAACCTAGGTACCGGTGATGGCATTTTGGTGTACTGTATACTGCTCGCGTGTTTTGCCATTCAGGCTGTCTAATGTGATTGATCAGTGGTTTGACATGGGGGGTGTGGTCTGTTTTCAGGGATTTATTTGGACACCATGGAGATCACTCCATCAGCAATGGGAGTTCACAGACTGGACAAGGACGGCAATGAGGTGGTGGTGGGGGGGGGGGCGGTGACGGGAGAGGAGTTAGGAAGGAAGGATGAGAGGACAAGAGATCAAACCATATTTCATGTGTCAGTTAAGAGCCCCCCCCCTCTCTCTCTTTCCTCCGCAGGCTCCGGGGTTCCCCGCCCAGACAGAGATCAGAGCTCTCCTGGAGGGTCAGTTCCTGGCAAAGAGGCTCCATGCTGAGAGACTGGGCTACAGGATCAGTTAGTTCTGCTCTTCCTCCAATCCTTGCTCTATTCTCTCTGTCTCTCCCCCTCTCCATCTGTCTCTTCTCTCCCTGTCTACGGAGACACGTGGAGAAATGCTATGGATTTATACTACTGTCTTGTCTTTCTCAGTTCCAGGTACCAGAGTTCTGGCCACGGGAGGTGCCTCCTCCAATCAGGATATCCTGCAGGTCAGTGATGTCACTTCCTTCTACCGGGACACGTACTGTATCCTGGTGTACAACACACTCTGTATTTGTCTCCTCTCTCTCTCTCTCTCTCTCTCTCTCTCTCTCTCTCTCTCTCTCTCTCCTTATGTATGTTACTGTCCTCCCTCCTCAGGTCTTGTCAGATGTTTTCAGTGCACCAGTCTACACCATAGATGTGGCCAACTCTTCCTGTCTGGGTTCTGCATACAGGGCCCTGCATGGTGAGATCTGACCTATGCATCTATCAGGAGGCTCCTCAATTTAATGTCAACTTTAAATTGAGGAGTGTGTGTGTGTGTGTTCAGGCTTGGTAGCTGACCAGGGTGTTTCGTTCTCTGATGTGGTCCAGAAAGCTCCGGAACCCAAACTAGCTGTGACGCCCACACCTGGCTCACAAGAGGTACCGTCCCCTCTCTCTCTCTCTCTCTCTCTCTCTCTCTCTCTCTCTCTCTCTCTCTCTCTCTCTCTCTCTCTCTCTCTCTCTCTCTCTCACTCTCACTCTCACTCTCACTCTCACTCTCACTCTCACTCTCACTCTCTCACTCTCTCACTCTCTCACTCTCTCTCTCTCTCACACACACTCTCACACACACATTTAGAATTACTGGCTGTGTGTGTGTTTTAGGTGTTCCAGCTACTGTTGAAGCGCTACGCTGAGTTGGAGAAGAAGATTCTACAGGAGTCCAGCCCCTGACCCAGCTTGACAAATCGGCCCAGCTCAACGTCCTGTCTTTGTCCTGTGTGGAGATGTTGTCAAAGGAAGAACAAAACACAACAGTGTCTTTCAAGTCATTCCAACTGCCTCATTAATTGAAGGATGTTGTTAACTTGACTGTTTTATAGGTTGTATGATTAATTGATTGATGCAGCCTGTACATGAGTCTTGTCATTTCAGGTTTGTGTGTATGTTTTGTATGTTCTGCCTCTGTATGAGAGCACTGATGTTCTCACCAGTGTCCATGATCCACAATTACTAGTGTTAAGATGAACCTGGTGAACCACACACCTGTATTCTGCAGCCTGGATATCCACAAACAATAAAATGAATGTATAAAAACACATTGAGCTGCAATTCTTGTATGAAATGTTCTATATAAATAAAGTCTGATTTGAGATGCACTTCCTTTCAGTAGCCTATTGCAATAGTGATATGTGTGATATGGACGCTCATGCAAGGTCAAAGGTTACTTGCTCTATTTAGGTGTACTTTATGCACCTGCTACCCCAGAATTGTGCCTTGTGGGAGGGTTTGAAGAGATTTATAGGTGTTGCTCTTTCTTTGCCTGTTAGTGTTGATGTGTGATAAAAATATCATAGAGTGACAGAAAGAGGCAGGAAGAAAGGGAGATGTGAGAAAGAGATAAGATTGGAAAGTGAAAAGTAGAGATGGACAGATGGCATACTACATCCGGTAGCAACAGCATTGGATGCCATCTGCAGTGAAACACCGCCGAAGAAGAAGAAAACACGGAAGAAGGACAGGGACTCAGAAGTGGGCATGTTCCACAGTCTGGAGTTTGCAGTTATGTCGTCAAGCGACGACACGAACGTTGTTGGAGGAGTCCATGGGCTTCTTTTGAAGCTTTATGCTTCTCTCTCTGATAGTGACTCTAGAAATGCAGCTTTGAAATGCCATGATATTATCGGGGATTTGGGGCAGGAATGCATGTTAACACAAAGCGAGAATGAACTTGGTAAGATTTCAGCCTTACCCCGCGCGCGGGACCTAGCCTATTTGACTGTTACCTGTCTATCTTGCGTGTTAAAATAAGTAGCGTTAATGTTATAGCAGTTTGCAAGATGTATATCTTGAGTACCAGAAAATAGGCACTTGCCAAATAGGGTGACTAACATCAGTGCTTCGTGCTAACGATAGCTGGCCGATAACAACTTTAATGGTTAGCTAAATGGGACTAATCAGGCAGGACAACATATATTTTTCGGAACTTTTTCACTTCAATACAGTTTCATGTGTTAATTTACAACGATAACCCTGCCCTATCATCTGTGAACAGCGCCACGCTGCGTGTCATTCATTTGTCCAGAACGTAAACAAAGCATGAGTTGATCAACTCATGCTTTGTTTACATTCTGGACAAATGTATGACCAGTAATGCGGGACGCAAGAATCAAGTGCAAGAATCAAGTGCATCGATGCACTTGATTCTTGCGTCCCGCATTACTGGTCATACAACATCACATGGCCTCGGGCATGTTCTTCAGCTGATTACTTATTTTGGAAAGAATATCGGGTACATTACTTATGCCACGTATTTTCCTTCTAAGCTTTACAGACATCCCTGTTGCTTTCAAAAGAAGAGGGATTGCTCACTTTTCTAAAAAAATCTCTGGCATGTGACAAGGTAGGCTTTTGGATCCAGATATGCACCAATTTCATGATGGAGCATCGGTGGCCTTTGAACTTGTGTAAATACATGCATTTTGATTTGCAGCTTGTGGACACAAGGGTAGAAATCCTCAGTCTTATTGAGAAATTCTTGCAAAGGATCACAGCAAGTGTCAAGAGCTGGAACAAGACATATGCTATTGATATAAGGGTATGGTATGAAGGGTGTGATGTTGCTATTTTACAAGGGCTCTTTGGAGCTTTGTAAACCAGTCCTGTTAAATAAAATATTTACTCAGTCAACATTAAGTCAATCACTTCTTTAGAATGTGGTATTTACAAATCTAACTGTCGGTCTTTATCATTGTTTGGCCCCTCAGGATACGTGTCTGATTGTATATACAAAGGACAAATCTGCAAAATGCAGGGTTTCATCATTGGACCTCCTTATCAAGGTTAGTCTTGGTTTAAACATAGAATTTGGGACAACATCGTCTCCTTCCACCTGAGGAAGAGTAAGAGACATATTCTGCCCAAAGGTGGCCAGCACACTTCCAGCACGTTAGTTAAATAACATGGGCACAAAACAAGTTAGAATTGTCTACTGTCACAGCTGGCTCCAGGTTCTGCTAGCTTACCTCCAGTCTTTCCACTTTAGCTTAAATTACTTCCAACAGCTACTTCAAATACATTTATGCCAACTCATGATTAAGTAATTTGATACTTAAGCAGTCTTTTTTATTCTGTCATAATAATGTTTTTGCCATTAAATCCATTTACTTGGTGTGTAGGTTCTTTATTTAACAAAGGACTCCAGCATTGCACGGGATATTAAAGTTGGTGACATATTCAACAAATTCTACAGTGAGCTGTGTCAGAAGAATAAACTTCCTGATACAGGTACAGTAACTATTACAAAATGATTTTTACTCTGACTTTCCAAGTGTTCCATTTAAAGGAGAATATAAATACAATCAGTTTTTGGATATGTTTTGTGAAACTAGGCAAACATGGCTTAACTATGTGCCAACTATCATGTGCCAACTATCATGTGCCAACTATCATGTGCCAACTATCATGTGCCACCTTGAAAATAATTCAGACTGCGAGGGGGAAATTCATGGCTGGAATTTAAACGGCTTATTACCTTGTGATTAGCAATGTAGAACTACAGATCTTTCCAAACTTTTTGTTGTGTACTGACATGAATGTAACCCTAAGAACTGTTGTCTTCATTTCAACAGTTCTTGGGAAAATCTATGAGCTGCTGGGAGTTTTAGGTGAGGTTCATCCTAGTGAAATGATCAACAACTCCGAAAAACTCTACAAAGCCTTTCTAGGAGAACTGAAAGAGCAGGTACAGATACTCACAGACGTGTAAGATTAGTACATCAGAATTTAGGCCTTTAGTTATGAACAATGCCAATGATCCCGGATTGATTTGATTTTTTGAGAGAAGTCTTATTTGTCGGTGGGGAGCATTTTTGTACTGTCTTATTGAGTTTTGTTGTAAATTCCAGATGACCTCATTAACAAAGGAGCCAAAGCTGACAGTTGTAGCAGGATGTTTAAAAGGAATCACAGCTCTTCTGGTTAATTTCACCAAATCCACAGATGATGGTTTGTTATCATAATAACATGTTTTGTATGCTGCGTTTCCGGTAGGATTTTTCATCATTATAATGATGCATACCTTTTGTTTGTATAATAATACTTTCCTGTGTTTCTCACTTGCTTGTGCAGACCCTAAGACATCGAAGGAAATATTTGACTATGCCATGAGGACAATCAGTCCCCAGGTACTCTTTCAACAATCCTATGCAACAAGGTTTGAGATGCATGCAGTGCAACTCAGAAAGCCTTTAGTCGTTTTTGCATCACAAACTGTATTCTTGTTCACCAAACTGTAACAGTAATATCTTTACAGACTTCAAATTCAAATATTACTGGTTCTTTATTTTGAATGTTATTTCTGTCAATCAGCTCATCCATTTTACTTTCTTGTGTTCCTCTTGTAGATGGAAATGACGCGTTATGCTGTCACCATAGGTAAGATTCATCATCGTGTCAGGTTTTGAGCAAAGCAGCCATGTTTCTCCACTGACCCCTGAATCGGCCTCCTTGAGGTTCATGAATGTGTGTTCACTTGTTAGCCGTTTTTGTCTTTTCTCACAGCTGGGCTCAAGCTGTTTGCCAAGCATTCTAGTCAGCTAAGTAGCAGCTTCATGGAGCATTATAAAGCTTTGTTTGAAGTCATGTCCAAACTGTGTGGACACATCAACGCAGAAATTAAGAAGACCAGTTATTATGCCTTGGAATCCTTCTTGAAACAGGTAGGCATGGTTATTGTTGTTTTTTAATTGCACCCAATGTCCAGTTTGTGTGACTTCTGGATTAATTATTTTCAGGTTGCAAGCTTGGTGGCTGAGAATGTGGAACAACATAAAAACAAGCTGAAGTTCTTCATGCAGAAATTCTGTTCCATAATCAAGACAATGGATTCCTCACACAAGGAACTCTCCATCGCTATCCGAGGATATGGTTTCTTTGCTGCTGTATGTGTTTGTTTTGCCTCCTAATCCTTTTTTGACTGAACTGACAACTCTAGTTGCATGGCTACCGCCACAGTCCAGTCCAATTTAGATTAAGACCATTTCCGACACAGATTCTTAATGAACGAAAATTGCTTTCTCTAACCTGTCTCAGATAACTTATTTTAAGAATATAGCAGTCAGATGGGCTTAAAAAAATATATAATTATAACGTGTGTGTGTCCCCAAGTTTAATGTTGCGTTTTAGAAGTAGATGTACACTCGTTGGAATTGAGGTATGGTTTATTGTTGCCTTTGCAGCCGTGTAAAGTTGTTTGTCCTCAAGACGTGGACTTGATGTATGTGGAGCTGATTCAGCGGTGCAAACAGATGTACCTCACAGAGACTGACGGGGAGGATGAGAACGTTTACCAGTTGCCAAGCTTCCTGGATTCCATTGCCAGTGTTCTCATTCACCTGGAAAAGGTATTGAAACATTGTGAATGTTGTTTAGTAGCCTCGGGTGAGGTTTCATACCGATGAACCTGGAAAAATATATTTCTCTTTTCATTTTGAAGGAGTGAATTAAAAAGATTTTATTAGTCTATTGAAAGTGAAAATGTTGGACGCAGTTATCTAACAAATTGTTTGGGAACAGTAACTTGCTGTTCGTGGCCTTATTTATCTTAACTCAAATGTTCTCACAGTGTGTCCTCGCATATAAAATGTAAAGTTACTCTAATAGCACGTGTGTGTGAGCAGGTCCCAGAGGTGTACACACCTGTGTTGGAGCGCCTCCTGGTGGTTCAGATTGACAGCTTCCCTCAGTACAGCCCCAGGATGCAGCCCACATGCTGCCGTGCCGTCCTCAAGGTGTTTGTTGCCATGGCATCCAAGGGTCCCGTGCTCTGGAGTTTCATCAGTTCAGTGGGTGAGTGTCTGATTGGACGTCCACATCATGCTGTGTGAACATGTGGCTCTTGAATGTGTGTTGAATTCAATATGATTGTAATTTGTTTGTTTGAAATAGGAAAAAAAGTAGGCTGTGTTTGGGGTCTGCATAGTATATCCTTGAAAGCCTTTTTTCCAAAATGTGTAAGTTCCTTTTCTCTCTCAGTGCACCAGGGCTTGATCCGGGTCTGCTCAAAGCCAGTCCATCTTCCGGAGGTGAGCTGATGTTTTGAACTAAATCTATTGAAGTTTAAGCAGGTTTTAAAACTTTAAAGGTTTTGGTGATTTTGAACTGTATCAACTTAAAATTTGTCTCAAACTTTATGGGAAAACTTTATGGGAAAATATCAGTGCTTTATTATACCATTGTATTTATCAAATTGCATTATTACAAAGGTCAAAATGTGTTTATACTTCATGATTCCTTTAAAGAAGTAGCAGTGGGCATATTTCAATTCCTGGTCAGTCAAAGCAGTCAATGAACTTTGGATAATGAACACTTGTTTTGTAGGAGGGCAATCTTCAGACTAGGAGTAGCAACAGTTCAACATCCTCTGATGCCCAGACCGGGAGATGGAAAGTTCCCTCTTGTTCAGACTACCTTGACCTATTCAGGGGTCTGTTAGACTGCGATCGGTTGAAGGTATGTCCTGGTGCCTGTTTGGGGCCATACTTTGTTCCAACTCATCTGCTGTCATTTAACCATTAGTTCATCTAATAATGAATGATGTCTGCTTGATGTCAAATCTGTATGAATCAGGGAAACGGACCTCATTAAATAATTGAGAGCTTTTCGTGTGTCACCTCAAGCCTCACCATAGGGTTGTTCTCCTGGTTACTTTGTAGATCTTTTATTTAGTTAGTACTCCTACCTATAAATTCGAGCTATATTAGAAAAAAGGGGCTAAGGAAGTACACATTATGTTAAATTCAGGAAAATATAAAGACCGTCTTTTCCTTGTATTCTGATGTTTTTACTACATTTAATTGTTATATGATGTGATCATGTTTTGCTGTAGGACTCCGGGTTTCTAGATGGGTCGTTTGATATCCAGAACAGTGCTCTGAAGTCTTTGAGCCGCCTCCTATATGACGAGCTGGTGAAATCTATCCTGAAGATCGTTGAGAAGCTGGACCTCTCTTTGCAGAAAGTCAACATGGACGATGAGGTACAGGACATAGAACTGAAAGTGTACAAGGTGTTCTTCATTCAAGATTTAGTTTGGTAGTTATTTACATTTGCTTTTATACATTGTATGTAAATACTTGAATGTAGAAGAATCTCTCTTCTATCAATTCTATCAAGAAACATTTAAAAACTATGAACAGTTTCTTACAAACCACTGGTTTGTCATTATTAAATACTTAGTTTGAAGTAAACGAACAAACAATTATTTATAAATGTAGATTTTGTGTAGTTATTAAGTAGTGTCACCCTACATGCTTTTAAGTCTAGCTCTTTGCCTGTTTCCCAGGGTCAGGAGGATGTCAGTGGATTGGCCTTGCCCTCTTCTGACCCCTCTGCTCACCTTCTGCCTAACAAACCCAAGGACTTTACTGCCTTCATCAATCTGGTGGACTTCTGCAGGTACAACTGAACTGTTAATCAACCACATTGTGTTCCCTTGTCAGTATCCAAGCCCATAATGTTGATCATCTTTATATAGCTGATCATCTTTACATAGCTGATCATCTTGATATGGTCAGCTCTGATTGGTTCTCATACTGACTGGTCCTACCT
Source organism: Hypomesus nipponensis (assembly GCF_054491055.1). NCBI lineage: Eukaryota > Metazoa > Chordata > Actinopteri > Osmeriformes > Osmeridae > Hypomesus > Hypomesus nipponensis. The sequence continues at coordinate 4,747,456 of NC_140368.1, read as the reverse complement.
TTCACGACTTAAGCCATGATTCTGTTATTGCAGTGAATTGCTGCTGAATAAGCACGTGGAGTATTTTGAGCAGTGGGTGTACCCATTGAGCCATGAACTCATCCTCCAGTCCATAAGATCCCCTCTTGTCAGTGGCTTTTACAAGCTTCTCTCTGTCTCCATGGTAGCGGCCAAAAAAATCCAGTATTTCCAGGTAAGAACGTTTTTGAGTCATATTGCCTTGAATCTCTGGCCTTGTTTTGTCTACCAGAAACTGATCTTCACTGGTCTGCTGTATTTACCTTATTCTTATAGGGAGTTGGTCCCAAAAGATTGAAGTCTGCCGAGATAGACCCTTTGAAATGTGCCAGTTTTGCCCTTTTCTCAAAGTTTGGAAAAGAGGTAGGATACAATTCTTTGCTTTAAAGGCAACCTTTATATTTCATTCCTTTTAGAGTGACTGTGTTGCTACATGCACCATCATATTGCACATCAAGTTTGTAACTTTATAATTGTCTCTCCTCAGGTGTCTGTAAGAATGAAACAGTACAAAGATGAGCTGCTGGCATCCAGCTTGACGTTTGTCCTTTCACTTCATTATGACATTGTTGCTCTTGACATCAAGGTGTATGTCCCTGCACTACAGGTATGTAGCTGGAGCGTGTTATGTAGCCTAAATTAGGTTCTTTGTCACCAAATTATTGAAGATTGAGTAAGCCATAGCTTACAACAGGTTTAATTCCTTAGGAAAGTAGATGTATAATAATATATACTTTTTATGTTATTTACAAAACCTTTCAGAATCATTTTCAAATTATGATGGGGTATTGGGTATACATTAACAGCTATTGTGAACAAATTTAGGGGACCTAAACATTGTACTGTAAGTAATGCTAACGTAATCCATGTTTGACCTTGTAGGTAGCTCTGAAGCTTGGCCTGAGCCACACCCCTCTTGCAGATGCAGCCCTGGACGCCTTGGAGGTGTGGTCCAGACGCATCCCAGCAGAGACCATGCAGCCCTTCTACAAGGACATTCTGCCCCACCTGGATGGATACCTGAAGACCGCTGACACAAATGGTCCTTTTACATGATCTTATTGTCATATCTGTACTTTAGCAATAATCCTATTAAGAAGTTAGTAATCATTTAATTTCAATCTGCAAAAATGACTTGACACAGCTTTGTATCAGGTAAAGGAGGAAGTATTTAAACAGTGTAAACTATTAGACTAAATAAAAAATATTTTTGTCATCGTAGATAATGATGAACAAGGCTTGGAGAGGATGTCTCTCTCTGGAACTGGAAAAGAAAAAGGCTATGGAATCATGATGAAGAGGCTGCTGAAGATGTCCAAGAATTTTACCATGGTAACGCTGCTCCCAATCTTACCATGGTAACGCTGCTCCCAAAATCGTTTGAAGCAGTTACTGGTGTGTGTGTTGGTGTGTGCTATCTGTGTAAGGAGGAAAGTATAGAATAGAATTAGGCCTTTTGACGTGTGTGTGTGTATGTGTCAGGAGGAAGATGCTCCTCTTGCGATGGTTAGGCGCAGAGTTGTGCGTCTTCTGGGACACCTTGGAGGACAGCACAACAGGAATCTGGTCACAGGTGAGATTCATGGTTAAAGTATGAAACATGTAGTTATGTTGTATTCTATATTACATGTATTCATCTTAATGCATCTTACACATTAAACAGTCATAAAATGTGAGAAAAGTGAAGCTACAGTAGGACTTCCTTTACCACTCCTTTACCAAAGGGAAACTCATTAAACAGTCAGATGGAGCAAATCTTTTCAATTTCATACCAAAAAAGTGCTTCTGAATTAGAAGATATTGTGTGTTTTTAATAGTGTATATATTAGTTACATTTAACTTACATTTCTTTTATATAATTCATTTTTATCCAGCAACTTCAGCCGAAGAGATGATGAAGAAGTTTGTGGCCTGGGACAGCCAGCAGAGGCTAAGCTTTGCTGTGCCTTTCACTGATATGAAGCCAGTTATCTACCTCGACCCTTTCCTGCCACGCATCGCTGAACTGGCCTTGTCTACAAGTGACAGGCAAACCAAAGTATGTCAAAACACAAAGACTCTGCAATATTTGGGGTGTCACAACTCGCTATTAATAATTGGAACTATCAATTCAAATAACATGCATGTTTTTGATGTGGGGGAAAATTAACTTATTGTTCCAACAGATTTGAAACCCATCTTTTAAATGCTAAACCCTGAATCCACTGCACACTAATGCTGTTGTGTTTGCATGTGCACAGGTGGCAGCCTGTGAGCTGCTTCACAGCGTGGTGATCTACATGATAGGGAAGGGCTCTCAGATAGTGGAGGGGGAGAACTCACCGCCTATGTACCACCTACACAAGAGGATCTTCCCCGTGCTTCTCCGTCTAGCCTGTGATGTGGATCAGGTCAGTAATGAGGCCCTGGCTTAGCGGTTAGGGAATCGGGCTATTAATCACAAGGTTGCCGGTTTGATTACTGGCCGTTGAAAAAGACGTTGTGTCTTTGGGCAAGGCACTTCACCCTACTTGCCTCGGGGGAATGTCCCTGTACTTACTTTAAGGCGCTCTGGATAAGAGTGTTTGGTAAATGATTAAATGTAAATGTAATGACTATGGAGCTAGTTTGGCTTGATGAAAACTAGGGGGGAAAATCACATGTATAGAGTTTCATCATGTTGGCGCACCTACATTGGTTGTTTTAGCCAACGATTTTTGATACCTCGATATGCTACGATGCACTGCAACGGGAGACGATAAAACGTTTTCTTGGCAGCTACTTTTCTGATGACTGGTAGACTGCTGCTGCATGGATAGGTGCTTTAACGTGAACTACTCTTCCTTCTTATGTTTTCAGGTCACAAGACAGCTCTTTGAACCACTGGTGATGCAACTTATCCACTGGTTCACCAGCAACAAGAAGTTTGAAAGTCAGGACACAGTAGCTGTTTTAGAAGCCATTCTGGTAAATGTTCCTTTTTATATTTGGCTTTTGACATTTTGCAACAATTTGTCTTAAACCATCTTGTCTGTATTAGGGCACTCATATAATTATTTATTGGTTCAGGATGGACTGATTGACTCAGTAGACAGTACTCTCAGAGACTTTTCTGGTCGCTGCATTCAAGAGTTCGTCAAATGGTCCATAAAACAGACGTCACCCAAGCAGCAGGAAAAGAGTCCAACCAACATCAAGTCTGTCTTCAAACGCATCTACAGTCTCGCCTTGCATCCGAATGGTTTCAAAAGACTTGGTGCAGCCTTGGCATTCAATAACATCTACAGACAGTTCAGGTCGGGTCTTGTCGTACTGTTAACCAGGCTTCACTATCTGTAAAATGTGATCTACAGAAAATATAAAATATGTAATGTGGTGGGACATTTGTATATTAGAGACAAATCTGTTTGACATTTTAAACTATGGAGAAAGCTGGTAATAAACATTGTCTTGTCTTTACAGAGAGGAAACCTCCTTGGTGGAGCAGTTTGTCTTTGAAACCCTGGTCATATTTGTGGAAAGCATGACACTGGCCCACGCAGATGAGAAATCATTGGGTAACAAGATGGCCTCATAGTTCACACTGATGTTAAAGCTACTGCTGTTATGTGGTGTTTCATACATATTCCTCTATCTCTCCAGGGACCTTGCAGCAGTGTGGGTCTTCCATTGACCACCTGAAAAGAATTATAAAAGGCAAGGCTAACAGCCTTAACCAGCACAATACCAAGAGACGCATTCCTAGGTTAGCTCCCTTTGGATGTTTCCCATTTTCTTGCTTAATTTTTATTAAAATGGTTTGAACTATATTCCCCCAAAAATTGCAATTTTAGCAGGAGTGGTCGATTTCAGCAAGTATAATAAATGGTTTTATCTTTCCCTCCAACAAGAGGATTTCCCAAGGATGAGCAGGTGTGTCTGTGTGACGTGGTCATGTGGCTGCTGGAGCAGTGTGGGCGGCCCCAGACTGAGTGCCGTCACAAGTGCATGGAGCTCTTTTATGAATTTGTGCCGTTACTACCCGGTGAGACGTCCTCTGTGAAATGTTGTCTTGAATGTGCGTTTGCATACGTCTTTCCTGAAAGAGGACAGATGTGTTGACGTGTACAAGCGAGCTGTAGTATTCTCACTTCCCTATTTCCATTTTCCTGCTTTAGACGGGGTATTAGGCTTTATGACACCTTAGCAACAAGTCGCCTGCAGGTGCACGGAACTAAGTGTGTGTTATGTGTGTCGATGGGGTTTTAAATTTCAGGTAAGAAGTCTCCATCTCAGTGGCTGGAGGGTGTATTGATGAAGCAGGATGATGGATTTCTGGTAGCCAGGTTTGAGGGTGGGGGCCTCTTCCTTCAGCCCACACTTGGGGACCTCTCTGGCCCCTTCAGTGTGAGGGCCACTCTGCAATGGATGGATCTACTGTTGGCTGCACTGGACTGCTACAACACTTTCATTGGGTTACATATCGTCAAGCCTCATCAGATACTAGGTGAGTTCAAACTGCCAAACTACAACTTCTTGTGATTTAATGTACTGTATTTGTTTATTCACCGCATGTCATTTGTTGTTCTTATGTTGTTCTTAAGATGAACCAAGTTTGCGATGAGGCTATTTCATCATAAGATTGGATGGTATTATATGGAAATGGTATGAATGAAAAAAAAGTGTTGTGTTTAATCTTCTCTGTTCCAAGGTTCTAGTGTGAAGTCCAGCTTTCTGAAGGCTGTGGGCTGGTTCTTGTCTACGCTGGCCACACAGGGACTGGAAACAGCAGAGAGCTGTTTCACAGTTGGACAGAAAACCTCTTTTTTCAGTTTGAGTGAGACAGACCAGTACAACTACAGCAAATGCACCATTATTGTACGACTGTTTGAGTTTGCTGCAATGGTGTTGGCCAAATGTCAGCAGGACTTTTGGAAGGTACGGAAGACATGTTGAGAGTTTTTTTTTAACTTTATGTATTCATTTTGTCCTGTTTACAATGTGTCTAAGTAGGATACATTTTGAACAGGATTCTGAATTTCATCTGAAGTCCTCAGTTTTCAGATCAGACAACCACAGCTTGCTGCTTTCTGACTCTAGGTGCTGGAGAAGGACATTTTGAATTCCAGCTTCTTTGAGCTGGCAGCCTTGTGTGTGTGCCAACCTTCCTCTGTGGGTTTTAACATGGCTGACTTGGAGGTGATGAAGCGCCTGCCTGTGGTGTGCGTTTCTCTGCTGAAGGCTGTGGGTGCCACTACCTACCGCACCAACCTGGAGGACAGCATCTCTAAGAAAATATCCAACCAAAGGTATTTTATTTTCATCCTAGATTTAAGATCATGTGATTTGTTAGAGCAAAGGCAAAGGGTAATCACAACTGAAGTACTTTCTTTTTGGAGAACATGAACTGGTTTAATTTGAATTGGCTCTATATCATTTGTTGACTGTATGTTTTGTGTGTGTGTTCGCTAGTTTGGAGAAGCTGTGCAGTGTGGACCTGTATGATCCTAATTCCCACACCAGCCATGCCGAGGTGGAGATGCTGCTGTCTGCCTGTAAGCAGATCCACAAAGCTGGCTTCATAAGTTCTATTCTGCAAAGCCAGGTACTCCAACTTAAACTCTCTGCTTGTCTTGTTCTTTTGCCTCAAACAATTAATACAAAATCTGATCTGAATGTATATACGAGTGTGTTATGAGTGGAAGCAGACCACACTGAAGCCATGTCATTTCCCCTGCTTGAATTGATGTCAGCTACTGTAATGTAATCACCTTTTTGTGGTGCGGTCCAATGAAGGATCAGAGTTACGCTAAGGGCCTTGGGTCTCGACTCCTCATGGCCGTGTACAGAGGCATTGCTCCCGGAGAAGAGAAGAGGGCTCTGCCTTCCATGGACGTGAGGAGCAGGAGGTTAGCAGATGGACTCCTGCAGCTGGCCTTCTCCCTCGGTGGACAGGTTTGTACTCTGTGTAATTGGAAAAAGTATTTTAGCTGGACTGAATACATTTTTTTTTTCAAATATATATATATATATATATATATATATATATATATTTGTCACACAAAAAGCAGATTTCAAAAGCATTCTAAAGGTGTTTGTTTAATTTCAGTCTGTTTCATGTCAATCAGATGCCAAACGTTTTTTGTTTTTTTGGTTGCAGAGTGACCAGGTGGTGGACTTGTTGTTAAACACGATCATGCTGTCTGTGCCGCTGTCGGAAGGCCACAATCGCAACTTCCTCAGTTTCTCCCACGGAGAATACTTCTACAGCCTCTTTCAGATGACTGTCAACTCGGAGCTGCTGAGTAACATAGACGACACCGTGCCAAAGCTAATGAAGGCTGCCACCCACAACCCCAGCATGGTACTGGAGACACCCTCCTTTATTATTTAACTACTAACAAATTATTTGGTTGTATGCAAGTACATAATACAGGTACAAGGTATACGATATCATATACTGTATGACAACCAAATAGCATTTTGTCTATTCTCTCTCACTTGGTTTGGTGTGTGTTGGTGTCTGGCAGGTGAGTGTGCTGTTGAACGGCATGCTGGACCACAGTTTCCGGGAGCGTGTGGTGAGGAAGAACCACGGAAGCCGGCTGGTTGAGCTGGTGCTGCAGAGGTGGGACTGTCTGCACCCCTGGTGGGGCACGAGCGCCTCCACTCCCGAGAGCAAGACTGCCACTCTCGTTCTCCTCTCCAAGCTTCTGCAGGTGCAGATTCACACCACTCTGCTGTTGTGTAGTCGCTTTTCCATTTACTGTAAATGTTGTTTTAATCTCTTTTTTTTTTTTTTTGTCTCTCCTCTCAGATTGATTCATCCGTGTGTTCGAACACAGACCATAAGGCTTTTCATGTGGTCTTCACCACTTTCACCACACTCATAGTAGACATGACACTCCCTTTGAATCTCAAAGTAAGACATCTTAATCAACATACCTAAATACACAGGGGGTGAATGATAGGCGTCAGAACGTGAATATCAGCCATGCTTAGACCCAGACAACCCTCAAAGCGTTCCGCATAACTACGTGGATACAAAAAGAAATCATCTCATATTTGCCATGTCTGTCGTTTGTGTTGCCTGTCTGCAGAGTCAGGCCCTCATCATCCTCCCCTTCTTCACCACCCTGCCTGAGGAGCCCCTGGCAGGGCTGCAGAGGGCTCTGGAGGCCCTGGTGGCCTCTCACTTCCCCATGCAGTCAGATGAGTTCTCCAGGGGATCACTGCAGCGCAACAACTACATGGAATGTATTCGCAAGGTAGAGGGAAAGTCTGAAGTTTGAACAATTGATGCTAAGCTTTGGCTCTCGAAAGGTTTATTGTTTACCCAGCTTAATCAAATCAAATCAAATGTATTTGTATAGCCCTTTTTACACGCAAGCATGTCACAGAGGGCTTAATCCCTCTCTTGACCTTTTAACATATTCATATTACTCATGACTGGTAAATTCACTCCTACAAATGGAAAAAGGGAACTCCTTTGGCCATAGTTTGGTTAACTGTTTATAGACGTGAGCTTTTTTGATGGAGCGTCTTGTGTTCAGTTTCTGGATGCCTTGGAACTCTCTCAAAGTCCGCTGCTGTTGAAACTGCTGGCTGAAGTTCTGTGTCGGGACACAGTACACATCATGGAGGACCTTTTCCAAACCTGTTTCCAGAAGATAGCCAGACAGTCAGTGTGTCCCACAACTCTCACAATTCATACATGGAGCTACACAGTGTTGAATTGTGCGTTTTTTTGGTCACATGGTTGTGTTTTTACTCACTTTTACGTGTGTTCCGATGTGACCAGGTCCAACCCTGAGCGGCAGGTGCTGCTCCTCTGTGCAGTGTACAGAACCTTCGAGAAGGGGGATGTGCCAGTACCATCCATGGTGCAGGCCATGCTGGAGAGGGTCCTGCTGCCTCTGGCCTCTCACTGTGACCCAAAGGCCCTGGATGACTTCTTCGTCGCCAGCATCTCGACCATCATGGCCTCTTTACACTTGCGCTTCACTAAGGTTAGGCACTGAGCTGGTCAGGTCTCAATGTTTTGCATGGGCAGATCAGCATGGCTTGACTTAGTAACCAAGGATTATGGTTCCTGGTATTTGGCCAAATGTATGTCCACGTATGTGCATGTTTAGTGTATGATGGTGTACTGTGGCTGTGATGCACCCTCTTAAGGGTTTGGCTCTCTAGTGAAAACTAAGGAGTCTGTCCATTTGCATCTGCTAAAGGGGCACAAATATAAATGTACCTTAGAGGAACTATTATGGTATGTTTAAAGAGTCACATTTTCCCCACGTTTGTCCTTCTCCAGTCCAGTGAGGTGGTGTTTGAAGCCCAGTTGATAAAGAAGAATGGCTGCTACAAGCTAATGGAGCTGCTGTACTCGAGGCTTCCCAAAGAGCAGCTCTATTCTAAGAACTCCCAGATCAACCAGGCCTTCTGTGGCACAGGCAATACAGAGGGCAATGAGCTGTCGAAAGCACTCATCAAGTAGGTCAACTCATCAGTAGATCAGAACAGATTATGTTTGGACAAGAAGTTGAAACAGTTTACTATATTATTATTTATTTTGCAGTTTTTCAAGTCACAACTTTGCTTCAAAAATAGAGGGACATATGTCAGCAGAAATTCTACATGAGAGACTTGAGGAGACACAGTGGATAAATTGTTCAATTAAATATAAATTTCCTTCAGATCCTGCTTTGAAGCCTTCACTGAAAACATGACAGGGGAAAGCCAACTGATGGAGCAGAGGAGGCTGTACCATTGTGCTGCATATAACTGTGCCACGGCAGTCATCAGCTGCAGTTTCAATGAGACCAAATTCTACCAAGGATTCCTCTTCACAGAAAAGCCTGAGAAGGTAAATATTAAAGTCTGAATTCAATACACAATAAGACGAGTATTTGCGGAAACAATTATAGGGCTTTCATTTCAATTGGATGAATTCAATAGCAAGACTACAATGCCATAGTTCTCCCTGAATGTGAGTTTCAAAATGTGCAGACAGCATACGTAACTGTAAAAGAAGACAACTACCATCCGTTTACTCCTATTAACTTTTTAAAATATATTTTTTATTATTTTCCAGAATCAGTTTATTTTTGAGAATATCATCAATACTGAAAGGACATACAGATTCCCAATTGAAGTTGAGGTATGTTTTTTTTAAATATATATATAAAAAAAATATATATATATATATATATATTTTTTTTTTAATTGGTCACTCAGAACTAGTCCTTTCTTTGGTTTCTGTAGGTGCCTCTTGAGAGAAAGAAGAAATACATAATGGTTCGGAAGGAAGTGAGTGAAGAAAACAGAGGTAAGCTTACTGTAGATCAGACCGGCCACCTTTTGCAATTACCATTTGAAGAGATACTGTTTTTGACATGGTCTCTAAACATTGACCATGCTGTTCATTATTACCTTACTTCAAATTAATGTTGTGTATTATGGTTGGGGGGGTCAGATGGCTGAGCGGTTAGGGAGTCGGGCTATTAATCAGAAAGTTGTTGGTTTGATTCCCGGCTGTGCCAAATTATGTTGTGTCCCTGGGCAAGGCACTTCACCCTATTTGCCTCGAGGAGAATGTCCCTGTACTTACTGTAAGTCGCTCTGGATAAGAGTGTCTGCTAAATGACTAAATGTAAATGTTATAGCTCAAGCCATTAGCATTTCTATTGTTCCCCTGCTCATGCCTGGTCAGTAGCCCACCCTACTCTGCATTTTTGTACTTTGTGTTCAATCCAGAAGACCCAGTCTACCTATCCTCCCAGTCCTACATGGCTGACAGTAGCCTGAGTGAGGAGATGAGTCAGTTTGACTTCTCAACTGGAGTCCAGAGTTTCTCCTACAGTTCCCAGAGTGCTGTGGGGCAGAAGCGGACGAGTAGGAAAAGGGTCAGTAAGGCTGAAGTCCTCAACAATTGAGAACTTTGAAACGTCTCGTTTCTCTTCTCGGTAATATTGATTATGTAGATATGGAGGGACTCCTTTGGACAATTTGCAGGACCTTCACACAGTTCAGTCTGTTGAACTTAAATGAACTGAAAATATGTAGAACCTTTGATCATCTGAATCGATGGGATAAATACAGGAAGGTATTGACTGTGCAATTTCCCCTCATCAATCAAGTGATCAAAAAAATGTCTGTCTGTCTAAAGGAAGCAACCGAGACAGTAGAAGATGTGGCTGTGGATCTGGAAATGGATGAGTTGAATCAGCATGAGTGCATGGCCACTATGACGGCTCTGCTGGGCCACATGCAGAGGAACAACATCACCCCCAAAGTAGAGCAGGTGAGTGTCACAGGGTGGAAGTGACATGTACTGAAACGATCAAACCGAAAGAACAGAATGTCCAGGAGCATCACCATGTATGTTTTCTTAGTGACAGTTGGTAACATTAAGTCAAACCATGGTATTGCAAAATGTTTACCATATATGATTCCTATTGAAACATGCAATGAGGAAAGCACAAAGGTTGATGTTTTCTCTGCACTGACGTCACATTATCTCTTTTGTTTTGTAGGGAAGTGTTCCCAGTGAACTCCCACCCTGGATGAAATTTCTGCATGGGAAGTTGGGGAACCCAGCAACACCACTTAACATTCAACTTTTCATTTCAAAGCTCATCATCAACGCGGAAGAGGTGAATTCATCGATCCTTCCCTCTACACTTTGTCTCTCCCTCCATCCAAGAATCATCCATGTTTCTATCCATACAGTGCTTCATCCATCCTTTGATGCACGTACTCCATCCTGTAGTCCATACATCATTGCTCACCAAACGTGTCAATCATGTTGAATAATCCTGCCTGGAACGTGTCTCTTTGCTCTTAATTTTTCTAGGTTTTTCGTCCATATGCCAGCTTTTGGTTGGGGCCACTATTACAACTTGTGGTGTCTGGAAATAATGGAGGTGAAGGTATCCACTTCATGGTGGTGGACATAGTGGTCACACTCCTCTCCTGGATCAGTGTAACCACTCCCAAGGTTCTTAAGCATTTTAACATCCGAAATCTACTTGAATCTACTGTCATGTTATGTCACTTGGAATGGAGTTGGGGGGGTGATAATAATGTAGAAAGATAAAATAAAAAAAGACTTATCATAGATGATGTTATTCCTTTTCCCAGGGTAACACAAGAAATGAAGTACTGGCCAATCGTTTACTTGAGTTCCTAATGAAAAACTGCTTCCACAACAAGAAGCCTGTCTTCAGGAACAACCTGGAGATCATTCGTATAGTGGTGGAGTGCTGGAAAGACTGCTTGAATGTACCCTACAAGTAAGGACATTTGAGGCCAGGGGCTATGGCAATTTAATTTGTGTATACGTAAATTAAGTATATTTGTTCACTATTGACCTGATAAGTAAAACATTGGAGAGAAACCAGCCACTTTAAAATACCACTTTACTAGAAAGGTACAATTTTATACATGATATATTTTGTGTTCCAGCATTATTTATGAGCGCTTCTGTGGCATGGACCCAAACAGTAAGGACAACTCTGTGGGGCTTCAGCTCCTGGGGATCATTCTTGCCAACAGCCTCCCTGCTTATGATCCAACATGTGGAATAGAGTATGACAGGTAAACAGTTGGGTGTCTCACTTGGTTAAAATTGAAATGACAAGATATTTAGCTTTGATAAAGGTTTTGATAATTGTCTTTTTCACTGAGGACTTTGAAGACTGAAATACTTTGATGTGTGGGATGGTTGGATGTTTAAGGTTGGACATTGTTGACATGTATTTTCAGGTACATCCAGTCTCTTAGCAACAATATTTCCTTCACGAGGTATAAGGAAATTTATTGTGCTTCTGCTGAGATTATCGGCCTTACATTGAAGAACCTGACTGAAAGGGATGTACGTGAAGTTTAAATTATGATCATGTCCTTAGAGTAAATGCTGTTACACATAAGGAACACTTTGAGATAGATACAATACAGAAGAAAAAAACACAATATTGTGAGTAAATAATAGAATAAGTTGATGGTATACATCTGTGTTGTAGGGAAAGTTTTCCTTTCTCTTAATACTTTATTGTGAACATGTAATTCAACCTTCTGGGGAAACTCCAAATAGTTAAAAAATGTAACTGTACTAATTAAATGTAAGATTTAAGTTCAACTGATTCTTAAACAGCTGGGGATTTTAGACTCATCATTCAGGTAAAATTAGATTACCTATTAAAATTAGATTAGTTTGTAAACTTCTATTTACATAGTCCCTTAATAATTTTTGTTTCAGCTCCCTTGTGAATCATTGCTGGAGCTCACTGCTAGCAAGTTAGATGATCTGAAGAGAAAAGAGATGGAGGACAAATTCATTATTTGCTTGAGCAAAGTCTCAAAGCACTTTCCTCCTTTCATTGACCGGTAAGAGTTTACATTTGTTTTAATTCCTTTCCTATCTTATTACATAATTTACCACACTACACTAGGAAATCTTGATTGGCAACTATTAAGTGGACTATTAAGTGGATATGGCCAAGGAACCTGTGAGCTGAGGAGTAGACATGTTTGTATGTGATTGTGTTTTTGTATTACCAGGTTTGTAAACTCAGTGTTTTTCCTGCTGCCGAAGCTTCATGGTGCTTTGAAGACTCACTGTCTTGAGTGCATATCAAGCCGAGCAGAGGTCATCCCTGACATCTACTGTCATCTGAAGACCAAGGGCTTCACTCAGATCATGGAACAAAGGTATTATCTTTCACTCGGTAACGAGGGTTAGCCACCACTTTACCAGTTGTGCTGTAATTTTGTACTATATTCTGACCCCTCCATAGCTGTTCCTTACAGGGATTTTGCATCACCAATGGCTGAAAAATCTTTGGAGACCTTTCCCCCCTCTGTGTTCCACCCTCCCAATAATAGTAAGAGAGGAGCTGTCAATTATAGCTGGAATTGTGAAAACAACTAATGTGGTTGGAAACCTTTTTTCTTCCAGGGATGAGGCTAGGCAGAGAGTGTGTCTAGACATCCTGCACAAGATCCTGGCTCTGCTGAAGCCACAAGAGCTTCAGGAGTACCTGGAAGGAGTCACGTCTTTTATCTCCCATCCCTCCCCAGCCTGCCGAGAGAAAATGTACGATATCCTCATGTGGATCCAGGATAACTACAGGTGGGGCTCCATCATTCATCCACTCTCAGCCTTATGACAAACATGAAGAAGAAAAAAAGATATATTTTTAAAACGACTTTGCTTTACATTTCCTCAGCGTTGGTGTGAGTGTCTCTAGCTTTGGTCTTGTCTCCTTGTGCTTTTGAGTGCTCAGGGACGGAGGGTTATCAGTTGTATATGATAATGCAGGAAATAAAACGTAGAACAAAACCAATACCCGATAAGTCAGTATATCAACAGCACTGGTGATGTAGATATTACTACAATAAGATATTAAGGAAGATAACAATTTCTCTGGGCGATATTACTAAAAATTAAAATTGTGGCTCGAAATAAGTTTTGGACAATGTGTTTGCAGTGATGCAGAGAGTATGTCTGACAGCACCTCAGTAGAGGTTCTTAACACCGCAAAGGAAATCCTCCTTCAGGGACTTGTTGATGAAAATCAAGGCCTTCAGTAAGTATTGATATCTAACAGTCTTAGCATTTCACAATTAATTAAAATCATAATTTATCCATATCTAGAAGTTGGTTCAATTTTTTGACTCAAAATGTGTTAGTGCTGACAGTTTTGAAAATTGTATCTACTGAATGTATCACAATAAGGAATACATTATTACATCAAGAATGTGTGGGTAGTGTAATAATGTCATTTGTATTACCGTTACCAGACACATATTTTTTAAATATAGCATTGTAATGAAATCTTAACGGAAACAGAAATGTCTAATGAACATCCGTTTGCCCCAAACTCTCTACAGACTGTATGTGCGCAATTTCTGGTGTCACGAGAAGCGTTTGCCCACTGTCACCCTGGAGCGCATGCTGGTGCTGCTCGAGTCCCTGTACTCCAGCCGCATCGAGCGCTGCTTCTTAAGCCTGGCAACCAACTTGATGCTCGAGATGACCAGTCAGAGTCCAGACTTCACACGCAACATGTTTGAGTACCCCTTGTCCGAATGCAAATTTCAGGTAAGTACAAAACACAAGCACAGAAATGTATATTTAGTTATAAACCTGTTTCAGTCAGATGCTGTACCAACAAGATTGTTACCATCAAAACACAACACTACTGTAAATACCATATGACAAGTTTATCAGAGCTTTCATGGAAGCAATGCCTTTTAATGATTTGTGTGAGCAAGGTGACTTCTGTGCTACTGAGCACCTCTTCCTCCAGTCCTGGTACAATAACTACAATACCATTTTAAAAACAACTGAACTGAATAGTGTGTAACTGTACTCTCTCTGAACTGCTTTTCTCCCGTTCTTTTTGTATTTTATTAGGACTACGTGATCGATTCCAACTGGCGGTTCAGGAGCACTGTAATGACCCCTATGTTTGTGGATACCCAAGCTACCCAGGGCCAGGAGAGCGTGGGGTCTCAGCTGGGGGGCACACTGGGTGGCCAGCTCAGAGCCACACAGGCCTCCCTGGAGTTCAGTCAAACGCAGACTACAGGTACAGCGTCGCTCTAGCCATGAACTCTTATTTAGTTATGAAGATACGACACATAGGGTTAGGGGTTTGTGATGCATCTGATCAGGGATGCACCGGAATGAAAAGGGCTTGGCCGAAATCGAACATAATCAAACACTTGGCTGAAAGTCGTTATTGTTTCTTTGCTTTTGTTTTGTGGTGTGTTTCTGGGAATTTTAGGTCGTCGAACAGCATTTAACTGGTTGACGGGCAGCAGTGTGGACACTCTCGGAGAGTACACACAGTCGTCTGACACATCCTCCTCTTTGTTGGGATTTGGAAAGAAGACTGAAAGACATTCAGCAGCTTGGAGGCAAACTGGCGAAGGCTTCGGCACCAAGCACCTCAGCGCGCCCTCAGACGAGGGCAACAGTCGCAGTAAAGGCCAGTGACTTTTCTTGTCAGTTGGAATTAGTTGCTATGGAGATTTCACATGAACTGCTGCTTCTTAAGAACGTCCTTCCCTAGCGTGAAGTTTCTATACCGAGTTGCAACTGGGACTCTTAACCAATCTCTTACAGAATTTACTGTATTTGTAATGTTTTCCCCAACAGCTGAGAGTGAGCGACGTGCTGACATACTGAGACTAAGGCGCAGGTTCCTCAAGGACCAGGAAAAAGTTGGTTTACAATTTGCAAGGAAAGAAATCCGTCTACAGAAGCAAAAGCAGGTATTGATTTTGTAGTGCTGCACCTCTAAGATCCGAAAATATGTAAAGTAAAATTTGTTAAAAAAAATGTATATTTGTTTTCACACCTATGTGTAGGACAGCATGGCTGAAGAGAGGTTAAAAAGGGAGTCCCAGGTGACTCTGTATCGCAGCTACAGAGTTGGAGACTTGCCGGATATCCAGATCCAGCATAGCAGCCTCATTGCCCCTCTTCAAGCTCTGGCTCAGGTTAGACTGTCTGTTTGTATCTACAATGAATCCGTTACTTTTTATAAGTTGTTAAATTACAGTACAGTCTTACTCAATAAGGAATTAAGTATATGTTGTCCTCAAATCTACATACAAAACCTCACGATGATTAAGTAAAAACTGTCTTTCATGTTTGGAGATTTACTTAAAATAAATACTACCAATACCCTCAGGCTGCTGCAGATTCACCATCTAACAAAATATTACCTTGTCTGAGTTTATCTTCTTTCCCATGTTTCCTTAGAGAGATCCCACTCTTGCCAAACAATTGTTCAGTTCTCTGTTTGCTGGTGTCCTGCGGGAGATGGAAGTCCACCGATCTACTGCTGAGAAGAAGAGGATCTATGAAAAGCTCCAGACAGATCTGAAAAAGTTCCTTAGCAAGAGCATAGGCTTCTTTCCCCCTTTTGTTGCATGTGTTCAGGTTTGCCTCTCAAATCATTTACATTTAAAGTATTGTAAGACTTTATGGATAAGGGTCAGTGGTAGAGCATTTGCCTGCAGATCAAAAGGTTCATGGTTCAAATTTTCCCCTTGATGTTGCGATGGATAAAAGCCTCTGCTAAGTGAATACAAAATTATTATTATTTGTATCACACCCTCAAGTTGAAACATCACGTTTGTTTTCAGGATATGTGCTACCAGCACACAGAGTTGCTTCAGATGAATCCTGCAGTCATCAGCTTCAGCTGCATTGCCAGCCTCCAGCAGCCATCTGGCATCTTGCTTCTGGAGAAAGGCTTGCTGCAGGGCTGCAGCTCCCAGGAGCCCCCTACCAAGCGGCCTCGCGGACACAAACAGATCCCACCTGACACTGAAAAGTGGATCCATCTTGCAAAGTACTAAATCAAATTAAATTTTCTGATTGGCTGATTGTAACCACCTAAGGATATCAATAAAGATACTGTGTTTTTCTCCAGGCTCTATAGGTCTTTGGGGGACTATGATGTTGTAAGGGGTATCTTTGGTGGAAAAATTGGAACAAAGCCCATCACTTCCACTGCTGTGCAGGCAGAAGCAAGGAGTGACTATGCGGAGGCAGTGACACTTTACAATGAGGTAGGGTATTGACTAGAACAATCAATCCCTTGCATATTCTAAATGACTTGAAAAATACACAACATTGTGTAAGTATACTTCCCCACATGTGGTTCTTTTCAGTGTAATATTTTGTCACCCAATATGGCAGGCTCTCAACACTGAGGATTGGGATGGTGCTGATCCTACTGACTCGGAAAAAGACTTCTGGGAGATTGCTGCTCTGGAAGCCTACAACCACCTGGGAGAGTGGAAGTCTCTGCACTACTGCTCCACCGTTAACATCGATGAGAACTCCCCAGTTAACCTGGAGAACATGTGGAATAACTCCTTCTTTCAGGTACTCTGCGCTATACTGCCTCATCATTTTTTTGTTTGACTTATTGATGTTAATTTCCTCTGTGTTAAGGTGCTGTGAAATTGTGCTTGTTTATCATCAAGTGTAGATGAAGTCCTTGCTTCAGAGTGCAGTAGAGGCCACAAAATGTAGTTGTACCATAGTGCTGGAAAATGCTATTGTTGTGCACCAAAGTTCAAGTAAAGAATATATTGTTGACCAGGTAAATGGGAACTGCAAAAATGATGTAATAAGATACGTGTGCGTTTGACAGGAAACATACTTGAAATACATGATGCGCAGCATGCTGAAACAACTCCAGTTAGGGGAGAGGAACCAGGATCTACTCAGTTTTGTGGACAACAGCATGAAGGTGCAAGAACGCAAGAACCTCCTGGAGAGCCAGTACAGCCAGGAGCTCAGTCTGCTCTACATCCTGCAGGAGGACTATGACCGTGCCAAGTACTATGCCAACAACTGTATGCAGATCTTCATGCAGGTCAGTGCGTGAGGCAATGGAAACGATGCTAATTTCTTTTTTTCTTTATTTTGTTTATATATATTATATATCTTTTTTATATTTATCTTGTTCCTGTCAGATTGTGCACCTATAGTGACTATCATCTGTCCGAATGCACTGGTCTTATTGAAATTATCTGTGATTTTTATTTAACTACATACTGGATTAGGCCTGGTTGCTTATTGGCATATTGTTATTCATCTCGTGTTGTTAAAAGAACTGTACTATGTTTTTTCACTGTCACCCAATCATTTAAATTGTACATGTTGGTGAAGCATATAAATGTTCTGTCTCATGAAGGATTACTCCAGTGTTGATACTCTTTTGAACCAAAGTCGGCTGACCATTCTTCAGTCGGTTCAAGCCCTGATTGAGGTCCAGGATTTCCTTCAGTTCATCACTGGAGACGGTGAGTGGTCCTATTATCTCAGTTTGACAAACTCTAGCCTTTTTCCAGGCACGACAAGGAATGATGAATGACATATTTTAACATATCTCTCAGTTTCAATAAACTCCCTGAAGAACCTCATCAAGTTATGGACTGACCGATATCCTGATGTCAAAATGGATCCAATCAACGTATGGGATGATGTCATAACATCTCGGTAAGATATAGAAATATATTGTTGGGTTATATTTCAGTTTATATTTAATGGGCATGAGGTGGGGAAGTACATTAAAGGAATTAGTACATAATTGACTTAAAATGAAAATTTGTTGTAGGTGTTTCTTCTTGGATAAGATATGCGAGAAACTAAATGGCACAGAGAGAATGGAAGTGGATGAGCCAACAGGAGACGATAACCTCAACCAACTGGTGCAGGACTGCAAGTTCACCATGAAGATTTGCATGGCTGACAGTGCATGGAAACAGGTGAAAAATCCAGAAGAAAAATATGGTGATGATAAAGGCTGAATGTGGAACCACTTGGTCTTAACTGAAACTATTGATTGGTTGTTTTTACAGAGTAACTTTCCTGTAGCCACTAAGCTGCTGAAGGAGCTCCACAGGGAAGCCAAGACGCAGAGAAGCTGGCTCATGCGTTGGGTCCACAGCTTCACTCGTTTCAGCCACAAACGCAGCCTGTCCCAGGGCCCACTGGAGCAGATCAGCACCACACTCAAGACTATTCCACTACTAGGTAAGCAGAACTCTTCTTACTGCCTTCCCTGGCCAAATATTCATCTCACATAAGTGTCTAGTCTGGTTACAGACTGCATTGTCTGGTTTCTGTAGAGATGACAGAATTTTCCCAAATTTACATCGCCGTGGTTATACCATAAAGTCATTGTTTTCCATTATCATCTTCCTGTAGACGACCTAAAGGCAGATTTTCAAGCTGCTTCCCCCAAAGTGTTAAGAGACCAAACTGTGCTGCTGGGAACCTCCTACCACATCCTGGCCTCTGCTGTAAGCAAGAGCTCATCTGTCCTGGAAACTATTGACAGAGAGAAGCTAGAACGACTCACACAACTTGCTGGGTCCCCCGAAATTACCAATCATCCCAAGGTATTGTAATAACAACTTACAAACTTAATGTTACTTACCTCCTAATTATAATCAAATAACAGTAATTTACTGAAAGACTGGTCGTGTTTAACCTTGCAGATAGTTGTGGGATTGGAGCAGTCTGCATTGAAGTGGTTCTGTGAAGCTGTGAAGGTGGCAGACCAGGAGCTGCAGTCGTACTCTCAGGACTGTGTGGACACAGACGGCATCGCAGGAGCATACATGGCTCTGGCCAACTTCTGTGACAAACAACTGCGTAAAATAGAACAAAGCGATGAAAGTGAGTGTAGCTGAAAATCATGTCAATGATTTCTAGCAGTCCACTTATAAGTAACTCATATTGTATTATTATAGTTCTGATATTGTGATAGAAATACTGGACATCAGTAAAAAAAAAAATATATATACATTTGCAATCAAAATTGAGTTATCAGCGAGACTTGCTAATGTTATCCAAACGTTTTTGTGTTGCAGTAAGTGAATTTCCTGAGCTGCTGTCCTTGCCTGTGCACGTGGTTGAAAGTGGACTCAAAGCCCTGAAGATGAACTCTGAGGAGGCTCGTCTCAAATTCCCTCGTCTCCTGCAGATCATTGAGCTCTATCCAACAGAAACACTTGACCTTATGGCCAAAGAGGTTTGTGAAACAGGAACTAGAGATTCTTATATCTTTCTTTTGGACAATGCTGATTAACGATCAAACACATATATGGAGGTTACTTTACTGTTCATTTGTTTGTAGATGGTAGATGTACCTTGCTGGCAGCTGATTGGCTGGATCAGTCAGATGTTGGCCCTCTTGGACAAACCAGAGGCTGTGGCCGTGCAGAGCGTCATTGGTCAGATCGCAGAGTGCTTCCCTCAAGCGCTCATTTACGCCTACATAATCAGCAGTGAGAGTTATGTGTTTGAGGAATCTGTTACTGGACACAAGCACCGGGAGTTTGTCGACAGGTAGTCCCTTTCCATGGACAGCTCTGAAAAGAGCAATCCAACCATCCACATTTGGTATAATTTCCACACCTATGTTTAAAGTTCCTACCCTATGATTGTTTGGGTCCAGTCTCAACTGTTTCCAATAACATTTGATAAGTCCTTGAGTTTAGTATAGCATAAGAGAAAGGTTGAAACTAGGCATATTATAGATATTGACTGTATTTCTTTGTGTGGTGGTAAAAACTGTTTTGAATGGTGATCGTCTGTTGGCCAGGATCAAATCTGTATTGGATGACGGAGGAGCAGTGCAGAACTTTGTTGATGCCCTGCAACAGTTGACCAACCCTGAAATGCTTTTTAAGGTACAACTTAATATTTTTTAACTTGAGCTTTCCGTAACTGTCAGGTAATAGTAGTTGTTTAAAAGGTGGTTTGTTTTTGGACTGGAATAGGATTGGTGGGATGGTGTGAAAAACGAGTTGGAGAAACCGAGCTTCGATCAGAGGATGATGAAGCGGCTGTATGATGAACAGCATGCTGCTCTTGGAGATCAGAAGGCACAAGGAGTTGGAGCATTCCGCAGGAAGTTCATTCAGGTCGGCATCCTCAGTACTTCCTCAGTACCAATGACTAACTAAAATAAATAGAAGAACAATGAAGAAACCAGTACTAATGTTGTGTACACGTTAGTAATGTTGTGTACCTTAACAACAAGGGGGGAACCGTTCTTACTTTTACATTATTTGATGTATTTTGTTTTGTTTTTCTAAAACACCATACACAGACACAACTAGAAGGACTTGTTTACTTTCTTCATATTTAATATGTAAAATAGGATAAGTATTCATCTTTATGAAACCTTAATATTTTGAAGGGATTGGAAGGATTATTCTTACTACATTCAGGGCACATTCATTCAGCATAAATTGTTTAGTTTTTTTTTCAAATAAAAGTACTCTGATAATATATACATTTTACACATGTTAAACCAAGATACCAAAGAAGCATTCTTTTGTAACAGTTGCTGTACTTGACATTACTTATTTGTGTGTTTATTTATACACACTATAGAAATTTGCCAAAGAAGTGGAGAAACTGTTTGGACCTGTTGGCTCCACACTGTGGAAAAAGAGGAAAGACAAGAATTTCCTGATCGAGGTGGATAGGCTTGTAGACTCCATGCGTGGATTTCAAAAGGAGCCAGGAAACCTGAAAGAATACTCACCCTGGTTGAGTAACTTCAAACCGGACGCACTTCGTAATGATCTGGAAGTCCCAGGTCAGTCCTACATTCAAACCCTTTTTTAATTTCAGTATGTAGTGACAGGTGTCCTTAACCTCACCACAATCTGTCATAAAAACCTTTCATGAAACCAAACAAAACTAAAGAAAATGTATTTTTCTTGAAGCTGTACTTTTTGTTTTGTTGCAATCATTTTCTTTTTGTGCTACAGGACAATATGATGGCAGATCCAAACCATTACCAGAATATCATGCTAAAATTACAGGATTTGATGAGAGGGTGTGTGTTTCTCATCTTCCTTATGTGATACTTAAAATGTTTTTGATTTGGACAGTTTTATAAAATTGTCTATTTTCCTCAAGGTGAAGGTCATGTGCTCTATCCGCCGGCCCAAACGTGTCATCATGCGTGGGGATGATGAGCGCGAGCACCCTTTCCTTGTGAAGGGTGGAGAGGACCTTCGTCAGGACCAGCGCATCGAACAGCTATTCATAGTGATGAACATCCTTCTCAGCCAGGACACAGTCTGTGCCCAAAAACACCTGCAACTTCGTACCTACCAGGTGGTTCCTATAACTACCAGGTACTGTTATAATGTAATAATGGTTTTATGTTTTTGGTGATATGCATACATTGAAATCTCCCTGGGTAATGGGGGAAAATAAGATGAACGTGCTGCATAAAGTTGAATTGCAATTGAGAAGGTACCTGAGTGGTTTGATTAATTGGACATATGCATGTACACTTACAGAATTGGTCTGATTGAGTGGATGGAGAATACTTGTACACTGAAAGACTTCTTATTCAACACAAGGACAGAAGTAGAGCAGAAGGCGACAATGAGGTACATCAATATAACTGTGAGGCTTTTCGCTAACAGCATCACATATGATATATTTTGCAGACATCTTCAGTTAGGAAAACAACATTTTTAGGTGTTTACATTTTGTTTGTGCTTATTCTGAATGTTTTTATTTTAGACCCAATGAGGAATACGAAAAATGGATCAGCAAAGTTTCACCATCAAGTGTGCAGGGCATTCGAAGATATGCAGAGGTTTACAAGTAAGTACATTTGTGATGGAAAAAATACAATCCTGTAAGTGTAGTAGACCCCTATGCTGACCTCCTGATCTTTTATAGGAAGGCCAACCGGAGCGACACTGTAAACAACTTCATAAAGATAGAGCATCTTGTCCCAGCAGATCTTTTAAAGTAAGTTGAGAAGTCATTCCTCACTAGATCCAGATAAGAGGTTGGCCAGTGTAGACCGCACACATACTTACATCTGGTCTGGTGATTTCTTTCAGGAGAGCGTTTCTGAAGATGAGCACCACCCCAGAGGCTTTTCTGTCTCTGCGCTCTCACTTCTCTACCTCCCATGCCCTTCTGTGTGTCAGCCACTGGGTCCTGGGCATCGGGGACCGGCATCTCTCCAACTTCATGATCAATATGGAGACGGGAGGCATGATAGGCATCGACTTTGGTCATGCTTTTGGGTCGGCCACACAGGTAGGCTTACTTTTGTCTTTCTCTGTCACTTGGAATCCAGAGACAACTTTCTGGTTTCAGCACATTCCTGGATTTTTCTATTCTTCTCATTTAATTTCCACTTTACTCCTTAATCCAGACACGCAGACAATGTTTGATTGTAATGGAATACTGAGTTTATTGACCATGAGTGTACGAGTTTGATAGAGACCAGTTAGGTGTGTTGCTATATTATTATGAATATGATAACTTAATAATTTGCGTGACCAAGGAAGTAATAAAACAATTAGGTCACCTGTCCAAATGTGCTGATAAGGGGAATTTAATATGATAACTTACTTATTTGCGTGACCAATGAAGTAATAAAACAATTAGGTCACCTGTCCAAATGTGCTGATAAGGGGAATTTACAGCCATTCATTTGATTTGATTCTTCTTCCACAGTTCCTTCCAGTGCCAGAGCTCATGCCTTTCCGCCTGACTAGGCAGTTTGTGAATCTAATGCAGCCCATGAAGGAGTCAGGGCTGATCCAGAGTGTCATGGTGAACACTGTACGAGCTTACAGGAATGACCCAGACTTGCTACTCAATACCATGGACATCTTTGTCAAAGAACCTTCTTTGGATTGGAAGGTAGAGTTCTAACCAAACCTAAAAAAATGCATGCATTGTTAGTTATAAAGGAATATAGCAAATTCTAACTTGCACATCCTCATTTGCCAAGAAAAATTTGAGCCGTCGTCTTTTGTGACATTGGTTTCCATATTACTTTTGTTTGTGTGGTTGGTTTCAGCCACAGTAGTGGTTGGAAGGTGGTTGTGTTGAACTTGAGTTAGGTGGGTAGAGGAACAGGCTCACGGTATAACATAAACAACTATGCATAGTGATGAAGATATTCTATAACCCCCAGAACTTTGAAATGAAGCAACTGAAAAAGGGAGGGACCTGGACAGAAAGTGTGGACACAAAGGAAATCCACTGGTACCCTTTACAGAAGGTGAACTTTATGAGGAGAAAACTTGAAGGAGCAAATCCTGCCACTATAACCAGGTAAATCTTTCATAACAATGCATGGGAATTTGCAACTGTAAATTCAAAGTTGAATATTCGTTATGACCCTTATGCTTTATTGTCTTAATACAAATCCATCTACAGTGCAAGTTTGATGAAATCAATCTAAGTTAAGGTCTTTGTGTGTCCTAGTGAAGAGTTGAAGTTGGGCTTTGAGAAGGACCCTGCCTTTAAACATATGCTGGCTGTGGCTTTGGGAAGTGAAGAGCATAATGTACGTGCCAGGCTTGAACCTAAGAGCCTGTCAGTGGAGAGACAGGTGGATTGTTTGTTGGACCAAGCCATGGATCGCAACATCCTGGGAAGGGTTTGGATAGGTTGGGAGCCATGGATCTGAGCCACACTGGCTATGTGTTAGAATTAAACTGAGAAGTTGTCTGTCTGTACCAGGATTTAAGACTTAAATGTCCTCCTGTAAGGAATACAGCCTTATAATCTGATGTCCTTTTGTCAAATTAGTGTCTATGGTGAAAAGCTAAGAAATTGTTCAAAAGACCCATTGGTTTCAATCGGTTGTTGAAATTCAGTTTTCTCCTGTTGTTAATACAAGTCTTATAACCTCCTTGTGTTAAGGTAATGAATTACAATAAAATGATAAAATAAAGAGCTTTTGTAGAGTAAGTCTGCCCTCAAGTCTTTCAATTACCTTAGGGTTGTGACTCCTAATGTATAACATCAACTTGCTGCAATTCACAGGTTTGACTGCAATCTTTAAATCAGAGTGATTTAAAACTATAAACAGGAAAGCAAACAAAACATTGACATTCGTCCATTTTTATTTGTCATATACTTTAAAACCAAACAACTGAAACAAAAGGGTTGTTCATGAAAGGGTCTGTATTCCACAACAGAGGTTTCACCCATGCCTTATTCTATCCTTAGTAGAACCCAACCAATTACTATCATCTGTGTATTTTTCCATATTATGTAGATCTGGATTGTAATCAAAAAGCTTGACTTTTCACTAGTCCTTCAAATTAAGTTGACAGATTTCGATAAAAGTATATTTTGTGATAACTGTTTACTCACCTACGGGTGAGTAAAGCACAAGGTGGCATTTGCTAAATTGTGACTACAAGGTTTAATCCAAGGGCATATTTAGTATGTGTGTACTATGTCATGTACAACATGCCTTTAAAGTTCACCAATGATAACCATTAATTTCATACAATTTAGTGGAAATTTAATTGTGGAAAAAAGGGGCACCTGATAATCCTATATCTGTTTCACAAAAGCATTTGTACCCGTGTTGAGGTGAATTCATTTAAATCAGTAATGCAATCAATACAACATGGTTAGTTTTGATGTAGATCATTGTTTTGATAGACAATCTTGAGTTTTATTTTTCACATTTAAGTCTGAGCAAGGACTTCAGTAACCAAGCACCAAATTAATCAAGGAAAACAGATACATCAGTGATTGTTTAGAAACCTTTGATGCACTTGGTTTTTCTTTCTTCACTTAATTTTTGCATACACTTTAGTTTATGAATTACATTTTCTTAGTTGGATTTTACGCATTCTTTGCTTAAGACCGTTTTATGATTGAAAGAAAAACTTGACCAATCATCAGGTGGCAATACTTCTGAGACATCAATTTAACCATAACAATCTTTAACTTTAAAGGCAATCCTACTAAAGGAGTATTTTACTAATACACTACTGTACATTTTTTTCACTGTGTATCAAGTTGCATATTAATCAGTCCACCAACCTTATTTGTATAAAAGTTTCTTGTGGGAAAATAAAACTTAACAGAAGATTATGGTCAGTAGGTTAAGGCAGACAAAAGGCTTGTTTCTTGCATCACAGACAATCTTTACATTGACCTAGAGCAAACTCAGTGGTTTCACAGACAAGGATCAAGACTACTAGAGTAAACAGCTTGTTTTTTATAGCTATTAACATGACATTCCTAAAACTGGTCTTCATCATACACATTTGACAAACGTGTGACTATTTCGTCTGAATATACTGCTTAGCCAGCAACACAACAACTGGTCAGTAATCCAATTGAGGAATTTGTTTAACCAAACAAGATTGGGATGACAGGATTAAGCCCAAATGTAATCCCTGTCTGGGAAACCACATTAAAATCTAAATAGACCATTTAGAAAACAATGGCATTTTTACGTTTCTCACAATGACAAGTAAATTAGTAATGAAGATTTACCCACAGGGTAATGTTTAGGACATTCTTTGTATATGGGAGAAAAGTAGATCTCATTCACAAAGATTTATTTTACATTTTTACTGAGGTCAAAAGAAGCTTCATTTTCTATGAACATGAGTGTTTATGTGGATCAAACGTGGCTTGTGGTTTCTAATAAATTGTGTCCCATTCTTAAAGTCACAATTAAATCAAAATAACTCTGAATATGATTCCTACTTTAAAAAGAGTCAATGGCAAAAGTGAAACAAGTACTTGACCTTTGAGGACATATTGCTTGCTGCAATGGCCTGCCAATAAACTGTAGTGTACTGTATATATTAGAATCTTGTGCGATTTTCAACATCAAATATCTAACTTCAAAGTAGTTTTCAACTACGTACTATTGCCACTCTTCTTCAGAGGATTTGATCACCACATCCATGTGTATACTTGGCAGTCCAGCCAAGACATTTGTAACAGTGTGCAGCAGAATGTTTTGTTCATAATTAAATATTATTTTTTGCTTTCATTTGTATAATAATTCTGCTTTATAGAGTTAAAGACTAAGATTGTATAAATGTAAATAATACAACTTGTATATAGATAATTGCTATAATGTATATTATTTACATTTATGACCATCTTGCTTTTTTGTGGAATTTGGAAGTAGAAAGTACCATTTTTAAAGTAGAAAGTACCATTTTTCTCAAACCAGGAAAAAAACATGGAAAGAGTTGTCACAGATGTGTACTAAGGCAGCAGTTATGGTCCCTAAGATCCATTTCACTTCAGAGGTTAGGCTGCTTTATTTCTCAGAAGAGCCACTGCTTTCTGTTTACTCAGATTTACATAATAATAACAGTCATAAATGCCCTGTTCTTCCATAATGTTTGTCAATATTCAAGTTCCATTATATTTGTGTGTACCTGACATTTACTTACAGGGTATTGCAAATAGTGAGCCAGACTTTGTCATATTGCAGTCTGAAAGGTATGCAATTCCTTGCACAAAATCCCATTTCATTGTTTTAAACTTGTTAGTGTTGAGAATATGGTGCCAAATCTAAAGGCTCTCCAAGTCATCAATTGATATTCCAATATCAATATTTAGCACTTGCATTACAGGAAATTAGGCTTTTTCTTGAGAGAGATCTATATCTTTGGTCTCCAACCATTGATGAACTGCATAAGTTTCTTCACTTGAAGTTTGCTTAGCTTAAAGTCCTCAGACAAAATCTCCTCAGTAAGCTGCAGGAGTAAACTGCCATCAATCTTTTCTTTGGCAAACAAAGACAGAATGTCATCAGGTAGGCCAATGAATCTTAAACACTTGGACACTTCTTCAATAGAGAGACCAGACAGGTTGAGGGGAGGTTGCCAATATTCACTTGAGGCAGTGAGAGGATTGTGGGCAGAGAAGGGAAACAAGCCCTCTGTTGTAGAGTCTTCGTGTTGAGCACTGAAGGGACACTGAACAGTTTCCTTTGTTGTACCTTGGTCTGCCATAGCCACTAAATCTGTACCTTTGCTTCCCTCATTTGATTTTAGTGTTCTTGGTGGTAAGACTGGACATGACAGGCTTTGTTTTGAATTCAATTCTTCTACTGACTTGTCTCTGTACATTTCTAGGTTGAAACTGGAGGATTTGGTGCAAAACTCACTCATATAGCTCTTGCATGACCTGAAGTTCTCTGCAGTTTGATTTGTGTGCTCCCTCCCATCAAAGTCATAAAGGCTGGATGTGCAGGTTTTAGGCGTACCAGGGGGTCTTTTCCGAGGATAGCTGTAGTAACTTCGACAATGGATGGGTAGAAACTCTTCTGTGACTTTAGAATCCCCTCCGCAGACGGAGTTGGGCCAGGAAAGCCTGGAGGATATCCGTGGTGTGCTTCCAGGAGATACCGTGTGGCTTTCCAGATTTGGACTGGCCTTAACCCAGTCACAGGGGTAACACACACTGCTTCGCTCTTCCCGCTCGCTGACTTCAGCCTCATCGCCTCCACTGAAGGTTTCAAAATAGAAGGCAGAATTATTATAATTAAACGTGTAAACTTGTGGGGGGGTTTTCTCAGTCAACAAACTATGACCCCTCCTGTATTGGTACATGCAGCATTTTTGTTTGAATTTGTGTTGGTAACAGAGCCATTGGCATTATTAAAATGATCCCTTTTAATTCAATTTTAGAACAAACACTCTTGAAAATAAAAAATGTAAGCGTGTGAAGTAATCTATAGAATCCTTTTCTGGCAAAATAATTTTGCCCCTGGCCCTGTTCTAGTTTCACGTACATGCTGTGGAGTCCTGATGAATAATAGGAGAGAGTAGGGCTTGGAGAGCGGACTTCTTGAAGTTTTGGAACCAGGAGTGCTGTAGACATTTGTTTGGAGGTGCGTGGGGGAATAGGAGGGGCATTCAGAAGACGGCATTCTTCCTTCACCTGAAAGAAACACGATTGATAAATAAACGTAAGCCACTGTCCTTCCCATTATAATTGAAATAAATAATTTTGCAATAATTGTGCATTTCTACTTACAGCTTCAGACTTTGGTGGGACTGGGGGTGGCGGGACACAGACTTCAGGGCTGAACATTGAGCCAACATGACTAGCTGGGAGTGCAAGGACTGCAGTGGCACTGGGTGCATTATTGATGCTGTTCATGCCGTCACTCAAACAATGCCGGGGGCCTTGTGCTCTCATGTGATCTAACCACAGCTCCTCATATGGAACATCGGAACGCAGCAAGCCAGATTGACTCACGTTTTCCCACAACTCTGGGAAGAGATGTTCCGTGTCAGCCCTGTCCACTGGTGCGGCATCGGTGGGTAAAAGCGCCCAGTCTCCATTAAGTGTCATGCAGCCCTGTAGGTTGACCTCGCTGTTACCATGTAGGTTGTTGCCATACACGCACACTGACAGTCTATGAAAGGACTGGGTCAGCTCTTCCCTGGCATACGTTAGAGAGCTAGGCACATGCATGTGAGCAGGGCACCCATTGTTGCTGCTGCTGCTGCCATTCCCACTGCTACTGCTACCACTGCTCTTCTTGGGACTCTTTCCGTCTTCGTTCCAATCAATTCGCACATCCCGCACAGCACGGGAATAGTCATCAATGTCAAACTGTTCCTGACAGAATGTGAACCAGCGATGCACCATAGTTTCCAACCACAATTCACTCTGCAGCAGACCCTCTGGGATGATCAACTTAGGCATGGACATGTGAAGGGGAAAGTGGATGGGAATGATCTTGTTGCTACGCAGAACGCAGCAAACGACAACAGTCTTGGTCTGA
This sequence comes from Hypomesus nipponensis, assembly GCF_054491055.1. Lineage (NCBI taxonomy): Eukaryota > Metazoa > Chordata > Actinopteri > Osmeriformes > Osmeridae > Hypomesus > Hypomesus nipponensis. The sequence goes on along the minus strand of NC_140368.1, from coordinate 4,718,369 downwards.
ATGTTGACAAATTTGTAGCGATGCCCTTCACGGATGAGATGAAGATCGTGCTGGTTGCGAGGTGGGCTGTTGGGCACTATCACATTCACTGGCAAACGGGTCTTCTCGACAATGTTGCGGATAGTGTGTTCTCCCTCCTGCATCTGGAGCTCTAGTGGACTACAGGTGCTGAATCTACCTTTGCACTGAAAGGGTAGGCTGATACTCTCATTGGTGCGGTGATTCATGCAAATCAAGCACGGCATCTTACCTCTGCCTATTTTACTTATGGAGTTGAGCTTTCCAATCTTCTTGAAGATGGTATTAAGTCTGGATTTTTCTTTTGATGTCTTGGCATAGAGGATTTCAGCCTGGCCCATTAGGGTCAGTTCATCCCCAGTGCTTAATCTAATGTTGTACACCTCAGTGTCTTCATTACTTTCCCCTGAAGCCATCTGTAAAATAACAATTTACTTCATGTTCAGATCAAATCAACATTTATATGTATAGCCCTTGTTTTTTATTTATACAAGTAATGTCATTAGAGGGCTTCACATATGCCCACAGAACTGCCCATAATCTAACCTAAACCCTCAAGGAAGACCAGGAAAAACTCCCATTAAATGGATCGAGGAAAAAATTGAAGAAACCTTGGGAAGAGCATTTCATCGAGGGAACACCTCCTCCAGAGACAGCATGTAACTTGTAAAATTGTTTAAAATGGAAAACAAACTCTTGAAGTGTTCCATTAACATTTATCATTGCTAAATGTATGGCTTTTTCAGCTAATTAAAAAACATAATAAATGTGACTTTGTAAAAGTATTCTGACTCCTTCAGTTTTTCCACATTTTGTGTTATTGATTGCATTTATAATGGATTACAATCTCTTTTTTTGCCATTAATGTACTCACAATACCCCAAAGTTTTGGACCTTATTAAGAGAAGTGACTAGCACTGAACTCAGTGGCCAAAATGCCAAGCCTTACATCTGGCAAAAACCAGGCTTGCTCACCTGGATAATACCACCACTATGACGAAGCATATGGCAACATCATGCTAAGGGGATGCTTCTCAGAGGCAAGGACTGGGAGACTAGTCACCATTAAGGGAAGGATGAACCAAACCTAAATAGAGAGGTTGTTCAAGAAAACCTGCTCTGGGCAAAGAGTCACTTTTAAGCACAAGAATGACCGGAAGCACACAGTGCTTTCTTCTCTGAATGTTTTTGAATGGCCAAAGCAAAGACTTGGAAAGAAAATGTGTGACCTGAAGATCAATTCTTCGAAGCTCCCCATCCGATCTGACAGCTTTAGAGGATCTGCAAGGAAGAATAGGAGAAACTTCCCTAATCCAGGTATGTAAGACTGATAAAGGCGTACCCTAATAGATTTGAAGCTGTAATTGCTGCCAGAGATGCTTCGACAAAGTACGGAATAAAGGGTTTTAATACTAATGAAAAGTAGATTTATTTTATGAAACATTTAAATCCGTCTTTAAGTTGTACTGTTTGTAGATTGATGGCAAACAACTACAGTATACTACATTTTAAAGTCTATAACACAAATGTGGAAAGGTGTGAATACTAGAGACTTTCCTACAGTGTCGCACATGTAAATTGGGAATGGGAACACATAAAGACTGACCTTAACATTAAATGTGATTTCCTCCATGACATACACTCTTTCAGGAAATGCTTTTGCTACTTCTTCCACACTACTGAAGTACTGCACCGGTTCCTTAACATCTCTGTCTTGCTCCAGCAACTTAAATTGACCTGAAGCACATGACAGGGAAATTGCTGTGGTTAGGTCTGTATTCACAACTATCCATGTATTTTACTCATCTTAAATCAATTTAATAATCATTCGTCATTATTTTATTTTTTGATTTGTTCCTAAATGTTTTGGCCATTACATAGCAACAAGCTTGAAAATTAACAAAACGTTCTGTTCGTTCGGTTCCAGTATAGGGGTGGGGGAAAAAATCGATTCACATATGAATCGCGATTCAGTCTTCTAGCAATTCACAATTTGTATTAATGTAAGCATATATTGAATCGAAATGTCATGAGGGCAAGTTTTATATATATATGGAAATAACATATGTTATTTCCATGTTGGCTCAAAGTTCCCAACACTTGTTGTGGTAGATAGTGTCTGCCAACATTTCAGCAAAAACCATTTAAATAAACCAACCATGTGGTCCTCACCTTCATAATGCACTGGGATCTCAATTTTGGGACCTATGACATAATGGCCCTCTTCTAAACTGTGAGCGGTGATGGTTGTCCATTGTCGACAGGAATGAATTAGGAGGTAGTCATTGTCTCTCAGGCCTTCAACCAACTCACCTGTAGATATAAAATACAACTTCATTGCCTTCTAATGTTGCTATCAACACCATGGAAAGCAACTTAGTCTACTATTATGGAGCTCAAAAACAGACAGCAATTCTCATCAACCTTATTCTACAGGCAATACACTAATACTGTTGAACAATATCTGAAAATTAGTAAGTAAACTAATTATTTATGCATTTCTCTACGTGCATACATGCATATTTCTAACCAAGAACAACAACAGAAACCCTCTGACTAGGAATGCTTGGGAAATTAAAAAAATTCTCCAAGCAGCCTTGAACATTTGTAATCAGAATGTTCTCTTTGACAAGCCAATGTTGACGTAAAAGATCAGTATCAGTATTTATTTTTGATTTCAAGCCACAGCCTTTCCCACCAACCTAATAACATGAATAAGTCAGGTAAACAGTTGAGTCTGAACTGGTCCCCATGTCCCCCCCTTAACCATGTACACGCTTTGAGAGGTGGATTCAACCTTTGTCAAACACAGCTGGGCTTCTGAACATCAAATGTGACTTGTGGATATCACATTCATGATTTAAAGAGCCTACTGCGATTTATACTCAAAACGCCAATGATTGGCATGGGTAGTTGGTACAAATAATGGGGTTGGAAGGGTTTTAAGAATAAATACTTTCTATTATGTAACTTCTCAAAATGAGTGTTTTTCTTTTTAATCACAGTTTTGACTAGACAAGACAGATGAAGTTGGGACAAAACATGATTAATGTCTTAACACTCGATTTACAAGTTAAGTGACCGGTCAGTTAGCTGGAGATAGCTAGAATTAGCAGCTATGTTTGTTAATGTAAGGCCCAGCTGCTGTCTAGCTACTGAAGACCAACAGTGTTGGCTTGTTGTTACAGCCTCAAGCTAGACTTAAGTCATGATGTCAATCATTTCGTTATAACAAGTTAACTATCGGAGTGCTCGCACTTCCCCTTTCCCCCTAAATATGGCTGATGTTAAATGAGCAATTAGTTAGAGCTAGCTTGTTAACTACCGTCATTACCCTCACAACACTGGACAAATGTTGTTTTAGCTCCAGTTCTGTAGCTAATGCTAGATAGCCAGCAGTTTTCTGTAAAGTTCATGTGGAAATCGGATTAAAATAGTTTACTTACCGCTGTCCAATTTCACAATTTGCGGCAGTCTATATACACTGACTAGTCTATCTAGTGGTAAAGAAGTCGTGCTCCATGTTACATCTTTTAAATTGTTGAACAACATTGATCCAAGGTCCATGTTGTAAAAATACCCGTTAGCAGTAGCTAGCTATGTCTACCGATACAACAACGCAGAAAGTATTGTGATATCCTGTGGCTGAATACAACGTTAGCTAGCCTTTCTTGATTGTATTCATGTTGTCTCCTAGCTGGTTAAATTAAGGGTCTATTCAATATTTTTTCCTGACCAACTACCCTGAATTCACTGTTGTTATTCTTCAAGCTAGCTAGGTAGCTAGCCAGCTGTTTGGAAAGGTAACTAGCTAACTTGAGCAGAGCAAAGCCAGCCTAATTAAGGATTACTATTTCCGGCCATTTCTTTAATGATTATTATTACTTGAGTGATACTCAAAATAAAGGTCACAACAGCTAGTGTATTCTTGGTCATTTCTTTCTGAAAAGTACACCGCTTACTTATGTCACATTAATCCCTCTTACACAAATAGCCTAATGATGAAACTGCCATAATATTATGAATATGTAGTAAAAAATCATGTAAAAGTACAGGAAATGTAAAAAATGTAAAGAAATATTAACATTGGTTTGCACCTTTGTTTTTACAGTCTATGAGCCCAGCTGTGTATAAACAACATGTTTTATGCTCACTTGAACTTTGTTTTAACCTTTAATGTACATGTAGAAATGTTATGGGGGTTTAGATTTTTACCATGGAAATTAGGTTTCAAGTCATGGAAAAGTCATAAAAATCCATTGGTCAAAATGTGGGAACCATGTAGTAAGGCTGGCTAAACTAGTTTTTGTAGTTAAATGGATTCAGAAGGAATTTGAATAAAAATACTGCAATGTTAAGAGGTGTCTACTCACACATCTTTGGACCTTCAAGTAGTGTGGCTTAAACTGGAACTTTAGGTATACTGAGAGAACACATTATCCAGAGCAATGCAATCTTAAAGAAACAGACATATAAATACCCCACATGCTGCACATATGAAAACAGAACTTGGAGCCTACTTCAACATACACCTATCAGAGTAAAGACAGTTTTTTTGTAACCTTTTTTGGTTACAAAAAAAGCTACTCTATTGAAAGACTTTCACCACACTTCCTACCGAACTGTGGTGAAATGTGACTGACAGTATAAAAAGAAAGGTTTTCCTTGACTTCCTCTGTCAGCGCATTGTGAATCTGTGAATCTCACCATGTCATTTGTGGATACTCTACGACAGTGGGACAAAGCAGTAGCTTTGGTAACCAGTGGGGACTTAGCAACTGCACTAACAGTTTTTCTGGATATTCAGGATAAAAACTCAAAAATCTCATTTAACATTGGTTGTCTCCATTTGAACAACAATGACCTAGCCGCTGCTGAGAAGGTAGGACAGAAATGTTGCCAAATATTTATATAAACAGATGAAACATAAACAGCATTTCTCTATCATGTCTATTTTGCTTCAGAACTGGACTTTAAAAGGTGATATCACTGTATATAACATGTTACTTTCCAATACAAAAATGCAAGTCATAGCAAAAGGGGAAGCTACCCAATTTATTGTAGAGGAAGCCAAGCCATGAGCTTTTTATAACTAATTCTATGTTTCAGGCATTTGACTGTAGCATACGCAAGGATGAACATCTCGCCATAGCCTTCTTTCAAAGAGGAATAACATTCTACAAAAATGGCAGGCAAGGCATATTCAATAATCAGTACAATACAAGTAACTGTATTGTATGTTACTGCAATAGATACTACTACCAAGACATGTAGGAATTTCATATTAGCATTATTAAATGAATTCATGTTTTTCTATCTGCAGGTTTGAGGAGTCTTTTGCAGATTTCCAACTTGCCTTTAAGAAGCTGAGGGGGAACCAGCTCATCGATTACAAACCTCTTGGCCTTAGATACAAGTTATTTGCTTGTGAGGTGAGTGTGCAAGAAGATTGTTATAGCATAGATCAGATAGTATTGTATTGTCAAACAGTCACTAGGAAAATATATTCTATCAGATCAATTGGATTAAGGCATAGTTGGGAGGTGGGAGACTAGTACAGGTTAGATAAATGTTCATCTGTTCAGAATATCCCTCAGGCTCAATAACCCTTTTTTTACCATAAGGCTGAAATAAAAAGTATCCGTTATCCATCACACTCAATCTTGTTTTTGTGTGTGTAGAAAATCATTTGGCATAACTTTGGTCAAGGAAATATTGCTCGGGTCTAAGTATTCACCTCACTATCACTTCTTGCTGCAGTTGATCTGCAATATGAAGTGTCACAGTGATGTCATACAAATGTGACATGTACTGGCTATTTTGTCCTAGGTTTTACACAACATGGCTCTGACCCATGCACATTTGGGACAGTGGGAGAAAGCTCAAGAAAACCTTGTGAGTGCACTGAATCTCAGAACAGAAGCCAAGCTCATCCACATTGACAAGGCTCTGGAATGCATACTGGTCAGTGGTCTGTCTGTTGCCTTTGATTTTTGTTCATTACATGTTTTGTGTCTGTTTTTTTGGGTTGTAAAAATCTGTTATTGAATAGTTTTTAAAACTCAATTTAGAAAACAGAAAATGTATTTGGATTATGTTGTGTTTATGTAATAACAAACTGTCAACCGAACTGTATGTAACAACACATTGTAGTAATGTAGGGAGTCTTCTTTGTTTTTCAGAGGCAGAAGCTTTTTCAGCCTGTTGAAGTTCCTAAGAATGTTCTCTTCAGACCCAACCAGAACTATGTTGCTGAGCTGGAAAAGAAGGACTATCTGGGCAAGGCCAAGGTCTCCCTTTAATATCTAATTCATTGTACTGTACATATTATGGCTAGACATGGATGTTGGGGATTACTGTTAGTCTTGTGAGAAAAATTTGTTTTTTTTGTGTTGGCAACAAGTACTTAGTAAGCAACGTGTCACATTGTTGTGGCAAATGGTAGCCGCCTTGGCTACCCCCAGTGCAGAAATAGATATACACAGTGGCATATATAATGCTTCCTTCACATATTTTTTGTAGTGGTTAAGGTGACACTAGCAGACCTGTGACCTTGTGGTGTAATGCAGTGTTCCTGGATGTTTCTGTCTTCAGGTTGTTTCCTCCATTGTGTTTGAGGACGAGTTTTCAGGATTTGCTCCACTGCAGCCACTGGTAATGATGGCCACCAGCAACATTATTATTCTGACTTCAATCTTCAACTCTGTCTGTGTCTTGTTGTTATTGATGTGTACATTTCTATTTAGCATTTTTTTTTTTATGTGTGCTTATATGTTTGTACTTATGAATGTACTTGTGTATGCATACTTTCCAACATGTTAAAACTGTTCTCTTTATTATGATATATGTATCATGTTTTACATGATCACTCTGTAAACAGGTGGAAGATGCTCCTGTTGCTCCAAAAGCACCAGAGGTTCTAAGGTAAAGTTGGCTAATGTTAGATTGTGTATAAACCCCACTAACCCTTACCCGACTAATTCCAACGATTGGGACCTGGTATTTTTGCCTTATAAAAGCGGCTTGAATTGGTCAAAAACCTGCATTCAATGTAGTTTGATCTTCAGTTTCCAAGATTCATGCACTATTTCCTTTTTCACATTGGATTCAAGACCTTTCCATTGAATACTTTTCTAAAGATTTTGATGGTAAAACTACAACTGCTACCATAGCAAATACAAATCTCCATGACTAGACCTTTGCATGTTTACCGGTTGCCCCCTACAGAGCTCTGGAAGGAGAAGCCCACACTGTCCTGTTTAAGTTTGAACCTGAGACGAGTGATGAGCTAGCTGTGGTACCCGGCAACGTAGTATTTGTGCTCCAGAAAGGGGCTGATAACTGGGCTTCTGTCATTTTCAATGAGAGAGTAAGAACACCACCCTCTCAGACTAATACTATTACACATATCGACACAGAGAATATACATTTACATAATAATTGTTAGAGTCCAAAGCAGTACTAGGTGTTTTGGCAGTACTTTAACCTTGATATTTTATTTTTTCTAGCGGGGACTAGTTCCCTACAATTACCTGGAGCGTCTTGAAATGACCTTACCACCTAAACAAGACCCGGTAAATGTGTTCTCTCCCTACTTCTCATCACATACAGTAAATGCCACCATGGCCATGCCTATGATAAAATTACACTTCCTAATTAAGGAGTCTGGTGCAGTCATCTGCAATGTTATTTAGCATTACCAAACAAAAATCAATGAATCCATGCAAGGTTATAATGAATAAACTTTGTACTTGTTTGGATTTTGTTGCTATTTTCTGTTACTCTGTTATTATAGAATTATATAGGTATTGATGATCAAATCCCAGGACCTCCTAGACGGAAACCACCAAGCAGACCTCAGAGAGAACCTGGTAAACACTATGGCTGTAATGGTTCATACATTCCAACCAAAAGGGTTTAGGGTCCAAATTTAGGTTGGGGTCAGTTTGTGATGTGCACCAACCATATTTATTTTGTCAGCAGAATACATGATTTTTTTTTTACCCATCATTGGGTAAAACAGAATATCAATACAACAGCTGTAGGACTCAAAATCAAGCATTCATTCAAACATACACATAACATAGCACATTACTTTATTTGAAAACATCTCAATAAATTAATTTCAACTGTTTCACAAAACTAATAGTAATTACAAAACTCAGCAGTTAATCACCCACAACATATCACCAATAAATCTCTCAGAATTACTTAATCACATGTTTCCTTCTCTCTTGTGATCATTTATAGATTCTTGGGCTCCAGAGAATCAGATTATAGATCACCCAGACTCTGAGGTATGGCATTTGACAATGACATCCCATTCATCTCTTTTTGACATGTTATAACTTTTAATTTCATCCCCTTGTCTTTTCTTACGTCAGGTTGGTGTGTCCCAGGAAGATGACGAGTGCACAGTGAAAGTGCACTTCACGTACACGTTCACAATCAGCCTAGGACGAGGCGCGTCTTACGCCACACTTGTTGAAAAAATTGCAAGCAAACTGCAACTTCCTGTAACATCCATAACCCTGAGGTATGGGGCCGACTGTCAATGTAAATCCAATTAGAAGCCATTGCTTGGCAAACTCTGCTATCCACCATATTGCATTCAGTCAGCCCAACCTGGTCAAATGTCAGTCAATGAGTCATCTCAATAGGGAAAGGTTCATGGGTACTCAGTTCCATTGACCAAACCTCATTATTCAACCTAATCTAGCCCGCGGCAAATATAATTCAGAAAAATGTATTTATTGTATAATAGCACTTTCCCACTGCACACACTTGTTGTACTAGATCGTTTGAGGCCTGTAACATCTGTACAGGTAATGTTTTAACTATCCAGGGTGATTCATGGACATGTTACCATAGGTGTATCTTTTTGGCATCGTAGCCAGAACCAAGTATTAAGCCCGAAACTTACATCATGTTAAAGGCAAGCTTTGTGTTTGTTTTAAAGCTATTCCCTTATGAGAAAAAAAAAGGCAATTAATCAGGACACACAGATGGAAGATGTTTGGAGTCAAGTCAAGGATGGTCATCTCACCCTATGGTGTACCCTCCAGGAGGTAATGCATTCATGGTGCAAACACTGATGTAACAATCAAAATTGTAAAAACGGGTCCAACGACTTCACATACTTTTTTCTAATCTTGCACGGACAACAATCTAAAACTTTGCTTCGATTGTGATCATGTATATGAGCTATCAATAGACTAAAACAACGCTGATGTTTCTCCAAAGGACATGAATGAACATACATTGCTGGTAGCAGTTCATTCTTTTGAATCCTCAAACCCTGAGGATCTTACTTTCTATAAAGGGGACACCATCATACTTCTTGGTAAAGGTGAGTAGAAAAAACACAAACTACATGGTATAAGCGTACATAACCAGAATAAAATACTCCATGTAGACAGTGACCAATTAGTAGTTATTTAGGATTTGGGTGAATACTGCCCCTAATTTAAGTTTCAAATATGCAATATCTTTGTCATTCTAGCTGCTTGAGCACATACCCAAACCTTGAGAACACTATGTCATGTGTATGCAATTGAGCAGTCACTTTTCCTTTTTACCCTCAGTCAACGAAGACTGGTTTGAAGGGCAATGCAAAGGAAAGATAGGCATATTTCCAGCAGCCTTTGTGAAAGAAGCACCTCTGAAATCAAGTGAAGGGGAATAATCATCTGAACCATGGGTACTAAGTTTTGCTTGAATAATGAACAAATTCTGATTCTGTGTACATTTATTAGTGTTAAAAAAATGAACCCTCAGTATGTGTGCCTGTTTATCTAACATTTATATTATCAGAAGAATGTTTATTTGAAGTAATCTGTTTTTCCTATATTGTAGTGCAAAAAGGCCAAGTCTTGCTTAAAGTGATACATCACATTAAATAAATAACTTAACCCTGTGCTCTTGTTATTTCTCCAATTTTTACAAATAATGCAATCAGGATTTTTAAATATTATGTGCATAACATATGCACATGTTTTTCTCTTACAAGAAGCACGAAAGCTTTGTCACATTTCTAGTTCTTTATCTGATCTGTACAATGTAATATAAACATAACATGATAAATACATTCACGTGAAAATAATTCAAAATAGAAAATGTGATCTTGTTATAAATATACACTTGCATATTTCACCTAAAGTCTCTAGTTTGATGAGATTAATTATGTTGCACTTTGGCCAACCCAGTCTATATCTTCTTCATAGGCGATTGCAATGCCTTTCTTCCCCTCCAGAGCCTTCGTCACTGGTGTCTTTCCCAGTTTCTGCTCCAAGCCCTGCCAGCTACGACCCACCAGGAATGAGGCTGAAATTGAGACAGGCACCATCAAATGTATTTCAATGTTGGGTCATTGCACCATTTTGAGTTATTTAAGGAACTTTTTTTCAGGTTATAATAAGACATTTAATTGCATATTGATTTTTTTTTTTATGAGCCCAACTAGTTGGTGATCACATAAAAAAATTGTTCTCATGCCTAAAAAGGTGGCATGCTAACTGGATTCTCTTACATATATGAGGTGATATATTATTATTTTTTTAACCCCTGCAGCATTTCTTAAATGTTTTATTTCTGATAATGCTTTGTGTTGTGGGTTTATGCTATTATGTCAACTTTAGTTTGCTTTGCTAATGTCATTATGTTGTGGACCATAGGGACATATCTGCATCTTTCTGCAACACTCACAGTAATTGAAAAATACACAGATGAATGCTTAAAATCTTCAGTGCCTCGTTTGGAGTCATTTGTGTGTCCAGGGACTGTACTGAGAAGGGTTTGTGACGTACCAGCTGTGGTAGTGTTAGCCATAGTAAGCGTCTGGTTCCTCAGCATGACAGAGGACGAGGCAGAGCTGTAGGAGGGGTGATGCATTGTACGCAGAGCTCCAGTGATGAGTGACACATCCGTCTCATCGGAGTCCTCCAGCTCTGCAGGACTGGGCAACGGAACATGACTTGCTCCACCTGGAGAGGATGGTTTAGGGCCAGGCCAAATATGTAATAAAGTGAGTAAACTTAACCCTTGTGTAATCTTCGGGTCATTCTAAACCATAAGTCATTGTGACCCACTGTCGTTGTGACAACTCTACCGCATACAAAAACAAAGTGAAGTATTTTCTTTTAACCATCGGGCTGCCTCAGACCCCCCACATTGCGAAGGTTAAAAGAAAATTATTTTCATTTGTTTTTGTATTGGGTCAAATTGGGTAAACACAACAATGGTTCGTTGTGAACCTTTGGGTCATGTGACCCGAAGGCAGCACAAGGGTTAAATCAAGCATTTCAGAAAACACAACACAGTGAAGTCAAGACATAATATGCAGTGATAAAAGAGAACAATGCTGTTTGAGAATAAACACCAGATTTCAGTGATAGTTCAACATTGGCACTACCCAAGTAAACTGTTATTTAAGGATAAAATAGTGACTGTGAAAACTACCTGGAAGGAGTTGATTGAAGTCTGTGACATACTGTCCCGTCCACTCCCTGTTCTTGTTGCAGGCCATCTCCATCTCATAAGGGGTCACTACAGGCTTGTAGAAATCACGCGAGTCCAGCAACGAGTTCTCCGGACAGGCGATCAAAACGTAAATGTCAATCTCCATGAAGTTGGCCAATTTGGCCACATTCAGTTTTCCCATAGCAAACATGTAGCTCTTCTTCCCTGCCTTATGGATGGTCTCTTTCAGCTGCTCAATGATTGTGAGGTAGTTTGCCACGCCCAGTGTCCCAACAAGAATCCCGATGACCTTCGCATCTTTAGCCCTCTCAATGGCATAGAATCGCTTCATCAAGGCCTTGTTAATACTGATGGACTCTGACCGCCCTGACATTGTTATAGGGTCAAATGAGCAAAAAGAGCACTTGTTCCAAGTCATCATGAAATTTGTTAAAGTTGAGCCTTCATGTCCAATGAAGAACACATTGTAGTCCTCTATGCTTAGTCCATTTTTTAAGACCATTTGCCTGCCAAACTGATTAATAATTTCAGCATTGTTGTCAGCCAAGTGACTTGTATCATTTGTTTGCTTTTGTATCTGTCCATGACCATGGCAGAGTTCACCATCTACAAGAAGTGTTGAGTTTACTAAGTTTGGATACTCAAGCAACAGGAGTGCTAAAAGGTTGTCTAAAGGAGACAGAAAACATCATCAGCTTTCACACTTTCTTCAAAAACCTTTAAACTTAAGTTATCATTGTTAATGGAGCCACTAAAAAAATTATATAATAACATTCAATAATATTACTGTTGAACTGAAATTGCTGCCCTGAGGTTCAAGGTACTTACCTATGATGTGGGCATAGTTAACATCATAGAGAACAATGACATGACTCTGTCTGTCTGTGTAGAATTCTCGGAAGGATGAAGCACACTTCTTCAGGTCCAACGGTCTCCTATCAAACACGTACATCAATGGAAGCCTCTTGGAGGGACTGAGGCAAGCACTCCCATAGTGCACAATGCAGTCTGCACCTACATGCTCTGCTGCCACTTCGTCAACACAGCAACTAGTGGACAAAGAAACAACTGTCAAAACATTGAACCTAAACTGGATAACAATGATACTTGGTAATAAATATACAATATACATTTATGTGTCCATTTTTAGATTACATGTATTTACAACATACAATTACACTGCATCCAAAACGTGTACAATTATCTAGTCATCAATCCTTAACCTTCCATATGATGTGTCTCCCAGGATGAACAGCTTTGATTTGGTTCTTCTCTCAATCTCTGCAGCAACTGCAACTGAATCCACTAGAAGCTCATCTGGGAACTGCAGGGCCACCTACAGATCATGTGTGATGTTGATGGATTATTGGTTTTTTCACATTTACAGTGAGCCATTGCTGCTTAACTTCAATATGTTTAAGATGAGTTTAAACTTGTTTCGCAATGAATCACTCCAATTAGAGGGCATTTAATAACTTGAAGATCTCATTTTAAAAAACATTACCACATTTCACTGAACTGTCTGACTATGAGGTGATAGGAGTTACATACCTTGGTAAAAAGGTTACTGTTGATAAATTGACAGGTTTCGTCAATCTGATAGACCTCCACAAGGTTCTCCCGATGAACGTTTCTCTCTGACGTAACATTCACGCTCTGTTGAAGAACCAACTCACAGTTGCTGCTGAATGCCTCAGTCATCCTTATCTGGGTTAGGTTGCTATATGGAAACATAAGGAAAATCCTATTATAAAACTGGTTCTGACGGGCAGACCATGTAGTCTGCTATCTCTCAGAGAAAATGACAGCCAGGTCGATATGTATCTTAACAGTGCTGAGGCAACACCTGGTCAATTACATTCTCAGACACATGTATTTATTGATCAACAACTGTATGTTTGTCAGGATAATGCATCTGTAAACACAAAGCACAGCATCTTTCATGAAGTCCCAGATTGGGTCTGCACACTGCTTTCCTGTCAAAGCGGGTTATATGGGGACATGCTAGCTAACGCTCGTTAGCTGGCTAGCTAACTTATCTACCAAATCATTATACACTGACTGGAAGCATCATGGCTGATTAGTCACAAATGCTTATTTGGGCTGTCAACCATATGCTGCTTCCATTTTATATCAAGCGAACTTATTCAGCTTATATACAACATCAAAACACACTACATAGCTACTTACATGTAGTTACACGTGAAGGGATTTCTTCCTCACTTGAGTTGTATGGCAGATTTCAACCAACTTGAATAAGGTGCGGCGTTACCGCCACCTCCTGTTGTGGAGTGTGAAACCAGTGGCCGTCGCAAGATTATTCGTAGCAGTCATTGACAAATAAAAGAGTTAAGATAATTAAGAATTTATATCAAGAAAGAATTAAGACAATGTTTATTCTGTTAAGTTTACACATCATGTTGCTCCAAGTGATTAAATAAAAAATCTTTTGATGGAGGTTAATTTGAAACTACCACAAAGGTATTTAAAGTGGTCCACTGAAATGGATGTAAATAAAGTTACAGACTCAAAACCTTTTTGAATTTTTGAAAAGGTTTTATTCCAGCTGCAGGTAAGAACAGTTATTGTCCTCATAATTAAATCTTTTGAAACATTTCAATCTTAGCTTTGAACATGCTGAATGCTCTTGGTTGTGTCTTTTTTTAAATGTATGTGATACTGTAAAGCCAAACCACCTCAGAAAAACACAAAGACACATTCAAGACTTTTTCCTCATTCATTTTAACAAAATATTATTATGTACAAATATTTTTTTCCAGCTAAATGGCTGTTGCAGTCACATGCCCAACATGCAGAATCACATCCAAAGTCGATAAAATCCAAGAACCACTGTAAGACAGGTGAAAACTGAACCTGTAAAAGAAGAGGGCACTTGTTATGCTACATGCCCATTTATTTAAATGAATGTAGTTCTACATGTTTTGTATTTGGAAAGTTACATATGGTTGGAAACATGTACAACCACATCAAAAGAAACTTGCAAATACTGTAAATTACGTATATGTGAATTTATTAATATAGTACAAACTTTTCATGTTTTACCTGCAAGGTATTTGATTGTGTCAAGTTTGTGAGACACCAACATGGTTTTTAATCCTGCCACTTCTGTGTCGATTTTCATGTTGCTTTGAGTCAAATGGCGATCTTGCTCTGCATTCTACAACAGCCAAGACAAGCTATTAGACTAAAGATACGTTAACTAGGAGCTGTTCAGCCCTATCCTGTAAGATTAAAAATAATAAAATAAGCAAAGCAATCTACTGATATTGCCATGATTTATTCAAGTATTCATCATTTTATCCAAAAAGCATGTAGCTAACCTAGCTACATTTGCTAGGTAGTAGGACATGCTAGTAAGCCGGCCTGAATGGTCAGCAAGCTGTGTCCAACCACTACCTTTTGTACACTACTAACCATTTCCATGATATTAGTTTGGGTCTCCAGAAGCCTTTTGTCATGCTCTGCTTTCTGAAAAACAAAATATCAGAAGGATCTAAACATTATCTTATTGACTCTATTCTTATTGGTTTGACTGAAACTATACATACATATATATATATATATATATATATATATATATATTGTGAATTTTGTTTTAAGATACAGCAATATACCCTTTCAATATAATTCGGGAAGCATTACCATTTCTTTAATTCTGCTCTTCTCCAAATGCATATTCAATATGTTGTCTAGACGTACTTTATTCATCATGTCCTGAAAAGTTGAGGTGGAGCATCAGATAGTTCTACATTTCTGCTCTTATAAAAAGGTCATCTAAAGTGATTATAACTCACAATTAGGGTTAATAACTGATTAACACTTACAGACAATTGCACTTTCAGATGCAATAGTTCTGTCTTAACCTTCTGTAAAAAAATAAATAAAAAACTGGTAAAACATTGTTACATAGAATTTAATATAAAATGTTCCACAAAAAGAACCACATTTTAAGTACATCTCCTATATTTGTGTGAAGAATTTGAGTCATAATAATAGACAACTTTTGGTCAATTACATTTAGTATACATGTTCAGCTTGGGAATGGGCAATGTGTGATGGACATGTGTAAGGATGACAAATGTTTAGATGAAACCACTCACCTCATTCTCTGCCAACAAAGTAGAAAACTCACTTTTTTCAAGAATGATCATGTCTTTTTTTACAGATGCAATTTGAGACATCACCCTCTGCAACAGAATCTCCTGCCATGCCATAAATGGGTAGATGTTTATTTTTATTTTTATGACTGCTATTTCACACCATTCATAGACTTATAACAAACACACAGATTCTCACCTGCTGCACCTTGGTAACTATATCATTATAGATTGTATCCATGTTGGAGTTTGTTGTCCTAACCAGGATTTTCATTATAACCTCAGCTTGCTGGGGGCTAAAGCCTGTTGATGATATATATGTAAACACACTGGATCTGACATTAAAACAAATATTGATTAGATATGTGCGTGCATTGAAAGGCATTATATGTCAAAACAGCTCAACAGTTTTTTTTTTATCAATAGAATAATACTTCATTTAAAGAAACAAACCATTGTCTTCAAGAAGTCGAACCACTGCATGGGTATCAAAAAATAGTTTTCGGCTACCAGACTTTGTCATGTCCGTTTTCAAATCATACTGCAGGGTATTGATCGATGTGGTCATTCCTGTAATCATCAAAAATATTCATATAAAAACAACATCAAAGCATACCTATAATAGTGAATTGTGTAATATTACTATTAGGAACTGTTTTTTATTAAGAGGGGAGGGCAGATCATAGACTTTGTTTCTAGTGCCTTAAATACTCAGACTTCGTTAGGTTTTTCAATGTACGATGAATTGTATCATTAGGCTAATTTGAGATTAAGACTGAATTGAATTAGAAATACAACTCCCATCCTGTACTTTCATTGATATGGGTTTCCAGCTATTCTTTTTGGTTGGCATTGATAGTGTTGATGGTTATTGAAAGCTAATGAGGCTAGGTCACTGAGACCAACTTTCAAAATAAATAGTAAAAAATATCTCAGGCCACATACCTCTTGAAAACGGGGTCCTCGGGAAACACTGATTTGCTGTCAATCGTGTGATTACTTTTACCTTCCAATGTTGTTTGTAGGCGACGAAGGCAGGATCATATCGTGAACTAGCTACAACTTCAGGAGCTGTCCTGAAAGTTTTGGATGGAAGTGCAGGTGAAGTTATATTTTTTCTACATAGGCGTTGATGCTCCGAATACAATGCATATTTTGTGTATATCCGCGAGTTTAACCCAAATCTGTGTTTCAGTGACATGTCAAAATTCTAACTTGCACTATTTCTAGTGTTTCCTCTTAACAGCAGACAACAGTAAGTCTCAATGGCAACATTTCTTGATTATGCCCAGAGCTGTTATGCCTTTCGGTTACACTTACGAAAACTTCCGGGTTACGACCTAGACGAATCAGAGAATTTTCCGTGTTTGTTCATAATGAACGATCATAGACATAATAAAGAGTTCTTTATTATGTGTATGTCAACAATCGCCCAAATTTTTATACAAAAAATGTCAATGCAGGTAAAAGTTGTAATTTTCAAAACCTACTGATTTAATATTCACAACAGTTAATATGCATGTTTGTATGTATACTTTAACAATTGTCCATTGTTGATATATATATATATATATATATATATATATATATATATATATTAGTGTTACAATTAAACGTATGTCATCTTGTGTAAACTGTACAGTGTAGTCCCCTAAGTACTCAGTTGGCTGTGTTACCCTAACACATTAAATTGTCAATGAAACCATGACTATACATAGAAAAAAGTGTTTTGCTTAGCAAAAACATATCTACATTATTTAATATTTATGTAGATATGAGAAATGCCACTAAGTGCCAGACAGAAATTGAACAGATGCGGTTTTAGAAAAGTACAGGGATACTGTATCTTTTCTACAAAATCATATCATGAGAGAATTAAACGACTCAAGAAGCAAAGTACATACAAGTAAGCGACAGGTCTTAAGTGAAGTCATTACTCTAGAGCATTAACTCTGCAGAGGTGCAGGAGTTAGATAGGTGTCCCTCTCATTTGAGCAGCTCTAGCAGGTGGTTGATCTGGCTGACAATGTAACGTGTTACATCATCACAACAAGCATTCCTGTTGGCATGCACAATTTCAGCAGAATTGGTCGAACAGTGTGCAAAATACATTGAAAAAAGCTAAAATAGAAAAGGTTTTATGGATCGTATGCCACTCCATGGAACTTAAGGAGTTGTTAAATTGGTGTATACAGTACGCTTTTCTATTTATGGCAGTATATGGTTCACACACAAAGCCTTTTGAGGCTTATACTGTCGAAATGATGTGATCACTTTGTGATGATCCTCAGGAGAAATAGACCACGCAGACAGACAACACGGCTGCTACCACGGCGACAGCGCACAGCAACAACAATATAAAGATCTGGCTGGGCTGGCAGAGGCGCTGTTGGCCAGGATCCTCTTCGTCTACAGAGAACATGGTCAGCGAGGCGCTGTCACAGCTGACTGGGTCGGCGTACTGTGGTCCACGTGGCTCCACCGTCCAGCGAAGAACGTTGACCTTCAGCTCCATGTCCTCAATCATGAGGTCCACCTGGGATATCTCCTCCTCCAACTGGCTTTGTTCCACTTCCTCCACATTCTCAGGGACCTGGGAATCGGTTAAGTCTGGATGACTGAGTGCCCGAGCTGCCACTCCAGCGGTCTCCCCTGGACAACAAGGAACAGATGCAATAAAAGCAGAAGAGAGGTCATAATCAACTCTTTATTTGGAGTTGTAAGCCGATGACAGTAGTATAGACATGTGTGACAGGATAGGGATAGCTTGAGTCAATATGGATGTGCAGAAGGAAAGGAAATATGTACTACAAAATGAACAGGTACAAAACCTCCTGACCTGTGTACTAAAGCTAAATCTTGACAGTTTTCGGTTATTCAATGATATTACATTTACATTTAGTAGCTTTAGATTATGTGGCTATGTTGATAAGTACTGGTTCTAAGGATGAACTACCAAAAACACTGTCAGTTCATCTTCAAATACTGATAAATTGGTTAATGCTTACCTTGAATGCCAGTCTGCACTAAGCCATTGCTTTTGGATAGGGGAAAGATGTTACCCATGTTACAGACTTTACACATGTCAGCATAGAGGAGCTCCAGACTGGAGGAGAAGGCCACCCATAACAGCTCCATCTCCATTCGCTCCTCTGGGGTCAGACTTTTGTCCCGTAGTCGTGCTGTGAGGTGCTGACGGTTTGCCACACTGAGATTTTGGGCCTTTTCTCTTGTTTGCCTCAACTCCTCTCGCAGTTTTAAGTCGTCTGTGCAGCCGCCCACACATGAAGCCAGGTGCCGATAACATGCCACCACCTGAAGCAGAAAAACAAACAAACAAAACAATGTGAAAAAAATGTGGTCAAAAAGTATAAATTAATCAAAAAGCAAAGGCTTCAAATAGATTTATTGCACAGTGAGTAGAGCTTTCAAGGAGGATAAAGATTGGACATTTGAACTATGATGAAAGAAAGGAAGCCTATATGGGATCAGAAAATGAAATCCAATCACTGTTTTATCCACTAGGCTTCACTACATTCTCCTATGAGCTATTGTTCTTTTTTTATTTTGGCAACACAGTTTACATGCATAACTGGCCATTCAGAATCAATTCATTACAAATGAATAGTCTGAAATAATCATTCATAATCTGCATTCTATTTAGACGACATATTCATAATCATAAATAATAGTCATTTGAGAAACATGGGGTGATGTTTCAAACAGATCCGAATCATCACTGTTATTAATAGACCATCAGAGCTTATAGATGACCATGTGGTTAACATGACAAATATGACTAATAATCGGATTGTCATAGATCTATATTTGGATAAGCCCAAGGACCTTGTAAGGACATTGTAATCAAATTATCCTGCAAGAGTGGGACACTTCATTGTAAGATGGATCAGAATTGGTTGCAAGCAAAAATCACGCGGGAATTTAGATCAGTTAACCATATGCAAACTTCACACGCAAAAGTTGTTTCTTAAAAAAAAAAAAAAAAAAAAATTACATATACAACAATGTTCCAGGTTCAATCTTGGTAAGAGTACGAAGATGCCTAATTATGATCTAGCCAGGGTTTCTGATAAATGGGCCATTTTATACATTTATAGTCTCTATTGATGCTAATATGTATTCAGACTAAAAGGAAAATGAATGAATACTTTTGAATTAACATTAAGAATAATTCTAATTGGTAAAATTAGGAGCAAAAGTAAACTAAACCCTAACCTGAAGATACCCTAAATCAACAACTAAAGAAGTGAGAAAGATGACCGCCACTCGACCATCTAACAAGCTCATACAAAGCAGCTAGTGGATACTGGACCTGATGCAATGAATCAGGTCAGTTCTTTTGAGAGTGCTTTTTTTACCCACGGGGATATGCAAGTGTTTTGTGTCTTTGCTTTGAGATGTGTAACAGAAAAAACGTTCTGTTGCTACAATGCAAGTATGAACGCGCACAACCTTTTAAATACCTACATTAACATAAGTTACATATTTCTACAACAATATTGAGATATCAAAATGTAAATTATATATATCTGCAACATTGCTATGCACACCTGCACCATGTTCTTACCATCATAACACATTTTGTGAAGAACCTTGGTCCCATTTACATATGTCAATCGTCCCAAGTCAGATGTGCAATACCACTGTTACACATGACAGTGAGACATACGGATGTTGTGAAATGGTAGTGAAAATCATTATTAGCAACGTGGTCTACAGTATGTGGTTTAATAAGAATCTGAGAGTCTCTTACCTTAATCAATGACTCAACAAGAGCCTTCCCTTCTTCCAAGGTATGTGGTGTTCTGCCAGTGCCATCGTCACCCACTTTGTTGTTTAAAAGAGGCATTTGGGCTGATTGACAAGCTCCGTCACTGCAGTGGAAAGCAAAGCCCCCCTGCTCTTCAAACCACCAGTTTTCTTCTCACTATCAAGCTGGACCCCTCAGTTGCTGCTCCGTGGTCAGGACAGAGAAAAGCCCATTGCTCATCTACTATTTGTACACTACAAGTTCTACTGCATAACTTCTCTACAAACACTTGTAAAGTTAAAGATGGCACACATGGATGTTTTCCAATAAAATCCTTTCGCAATTATTCCCACAAAAAAATATGGGTGTATAAAAGATTTGCAGGTGATAAAAAAGAGTGCCGGGGATACTAAAGCTAACTCCTAAGTATGAGTGATAATCCAGCGATTGACCCCTTTGCAGTGATGCAGGCTTGCCCCAACTGCTAATCACATTATCCATGACCCTTAGGCATTGCACACGCTACTGTGCAAGAACTGGTAGCCTCACCATCACCAACATCCCTTTCAGTGAATGTTGAATGCCGATGGTGAATGTTGGAGAAAAAGCTGGTTTTGTGTCCTTACTATTTATACCATCAAAGAGATCTGGCTGACAATGCAACCAGATAAAAGGACTATTGTATTTCCTTTTGCACAGAGTGTAAAAGGTTGTTAGATTTAAAATATGAACATGTTATTAACTGAAGCACGGTAATGTACAGTAGGACTACTTGTGACATCCCTCAGTAAACTAATGGACTCTCACAATAGCTTTTTTGCCATCTTTTGAGAGCATTGTCCTCAGGCTAACTTGCGGTTCATTTAAGGTTTACAGTCCATTGACCATGCATTGACCATCAGGCACACAAAGTTTTGCTAGACATTTTAAATTATTATCCTTTGATGTTCTTGTGAAATTCACTGGGGAAAAAGGTTATAGTGCAAGCACATAGAATGGCCCACCTAACCCGTTTAAAAAAGGTGTAACAGATCAGCCATTGGTCGACAGTTTAGGGTTCACTCCTAGATTACACATGTTGAGACCCCATGCACATATTTGGTAGCCTTAACCGGCATTTGTACCACAAGGTCTGCTTTAGTTTGAGAGACTGAAAATGATCAAATTATTGAATTTTATTTCAGTTCCAAGTTCAAATAAGCATTCACATCAGAAACATTAAGATTTAAAAGGATAAATTCTACTGGGAGGGCTTCTTCAGCAAGGACGTGGTCTTGGAGGATTTCCTTAGCGTCTTACAGACTGTGCTCTTCCGTGGTGACGTCACGGCGTCCTTAATGTTGGCAAGCAGTCCCCGTTTGGTTCGGATGGGAGATTTCTTGCTCGGCTTGGCCAGCTCCGATTTTAAAAAGGCAACTTCTTCATCTTTCTCCATATTCTCTTTTCGCATCGCGTCTAGATGGTGATCCTAAAGGGGGACATTAAGAGTTTCTAAAATTTGTTTTGGCAATTGAACCAATTTTCTGAAATGTCACATCCCATCCAACACAACTGAAATTGAACTAGTTTCACTCATCCAAAATTTGACACTTTTACCTTCAAAGTTTAAAATAACAATCATTATTATTGATAACAACTTTGTCAATATAAACAGTGTGTTAATACCTGCTCCTCCAGCTTTTTCTGTAGAGCTGCCGAATTTGATATTGCCTCTTCAAATGTTTCATTCAATTCCATCAACCTCTTTTGTATAACTGAAATTACCTTGGAAACAGGCATATTAAATTAGTCATGAGTGATTGCAAAGGCGGCTCAAATACAGACAGCTAAATATGAACGTAATAACCACCGAGGAGACTTGAGTTTTTTTACTCTGTCATATGGCCAAGTACATTACCAATACTTACTTGTTCTTTCTCTCCACAGAGTTTCTCTATGGAACTTTTTTCTTCACAAAGAACTTTGTATCTCTCTGAATCTGTGAAAATGAATTAGATTGGAGTATCATTTTAAATGTTAACAGCTCTCAACTGTGAGGCACCTTTCTGTTGTACTACTGAAATGCTGGATGGTGAGCTCACCAATTTGAACATTTAGTTGTGAGGGGTCCAGTGTCTGGCAGGAGTTGTCTTGTGCTGAAACACAGGATGGCACCATTCTGCTTGCAGCCAACTTGTTCTCCATGTCAGCCATCTTGTGATTCAGCTCCTTCGCAAAATGTTTTACTTGAATACATATTTGACACTGCATTCAGCATTAAGACAATGTTGACAACAGGCTCAATGTGTGTTTACAGGCCATGTCGGTAGTCTACAGTAGCCGTTTAACCATAGCGAGCGTACAGTACAGTACCTCTACTTTATCCTGTTCAGCAAATAGTACGGCCAATGGGACATAATCATCTTCCACACGAGCAAGTGCACACTGGTATGCATGCTCCTTAAGGGCATCCTTGTACATCTCAAACGTGTTTTCCATCTTCTCCTGGTAGCTCTCCTTCATCTCTGCCATCTGACGACTGAACAATTACACCCTCACAGATACCAGTTCCTATATGGGTTCACATTTAGAACATGCACATCTTACAACCTTCCAGCTAAGGAGGGTGCGTTATGGAAGAATTCGAGTGGCACTGTGTAGATCTAAATAGTCGAAGGATGCGATTTTAATACAATTTATTTAGATTATACAATTACATAACCGTGTTGTGACTTCTGTGGCTCTTCTAAAACAAGCGCCCCCCCCCCCCCCCCCTTTGTGTGATGTTTTCACCCCTTACTTTTGAAGTTCTTCACTCTCCATGAGTTGCTGCAACATAGCATCTCCCATCTCATTGCGAATCTCAATCTCCTGGATCAGGTTTTTTTTCCGCTCAGCCAAAAGTTTTGTCTTGAGGTTCTCAATCACATTCAATAGCTCCTGGTGTGTGGAGTACACACACAACAAAAACATTTTACCCAGTATCTGGACACGTTTTACAAAACTTATCTAAAAACATTTTTCAATTTAAAAATACCTCTATTCAGGTCATCACAAACCAAACTGGATTGGTCACAGCAAGCTTTTGATATTTTTTTTTTTTACTGACAAAAGCATGGAAGAATGCATTTCATTGGAGGCCTCATTGAGAAGTGTGGTGACCAGCTGTGGTTGTACCTCCTGGGGCAAAATGGACACATCTGCCTCCTCCTCTTCATCCAGCAGCTCATCCTCAGACAGGTAGCTCTCCAGAGCTTGCTCATCTATGACCCCATTCTTCAGTAGAAGCTTGCCATCCCATCCAACCAGTCTTGGGGCTAAAGATTCCAGGGATTTGGTTGGAATAACCTGCACCACCTAGGGCATTCAAAGCAAAGTACAATGCATTAAGGGTTAAGTTTTAGTAAAGGCAGGTTTATTTTGGCCATGTCCATGCTTCTGCATCTTTTGACAAGCCAAAAGGTGACAATTGCGCTCACAGAAAGCAATGTGAAATAGACAAGCAATTGTGATGTGTCACACAGACGTTTCTGCACTGTGGATGCCTCAGAGGGCTAGGCAGAGAAACTAACCTGTTTAGCAACAGCAGAGAATTTCATGACGTGGAGAGTTTCATCATAGGTAGATGCACACTGGTTTATGTTGACAATCATAGACGTTTTTCCCTTCCCACACAAAAAAGACTGAAAGAGCCTTGTTAGTTTACTCTCTCTGAATGGAATGTAGCTTGTCTTCACTCTGTCAAGAGGATGCAATGGAATTGCATAAACAATTACAGATAATGTAAGCAATATATAGATACACACACTTAAAAATCTAACTAATAAGCTAGCGGCACATGATATTGCTGCTGTGATTTGGTCAAATATGCTACCTGTCACTTTGTCTGTTCTGCATGGCTGCAATGCATTTGCCAAGGATAAGCAAGGACGTGTTGATGTTTCCTGCCTCTTTCAGCCTCTCCCCAAACGTCTTGGTTTTATTGCATCTTTCAGAGCCAGCCAGGTCACAAAGAGAGAGTCTGGGGGAAGTTAAATGCTTGGTAAATTGTCATAATTTAAAAAAGACACTACCAACATTACAAGAAATGTTTTCCATGTGAACTGTAATCAAACTCACTCTGAAACCGTCTGAACCTCAGTGCCATACATCTTGAGCAACTTCATCGTAAATATGCTGTGGCTTTAACAGAAAGTTGTTTTTCAAATCTCAGCAACAGAAAACATTGAACTGTAAAAAATAGTGTTCACTTATTTGAAAGTCTACCTTCTGCTTGATGACTGGTTTATTTTGGTGGAAGCAGCAGATCGGTTTTTATTTCCAACTCTGAGAATCTTCCGTGCCTCCTCTGAATTCTGGACATTAATCCACTTTAAATCTGAAATGTGAACTGAGATTATTCTGCATTTCCTGCTGTATCATGGAGTATTGTATGCAGCTTGAGGGAAAAATGTTATATATATATATATATATTTTTTTGAGTAATGATGTACCGTAACAAATGGATGAACAATATTAAAAACTTGAGCAGAAACCCAGGGATGATTTCCCACCTCTAACGTAAGAGTTCCCAACACTGTCTTCACACACTCGCAGAGAAGTACGCTTCTTGTTCCTGGAGGAGGGAGGCTGGAGCAGGTCAAAAATATTCTCGTTGTAGATCTCATAGAATGCCACCCACAGGGCAAACTGGCAGCCATCCCTCTCAGGTGTATTTGCAAATTCAGCTTAAGGAAAAGATTAAAACAGAAGGAGACCATAGTAACAATATTACTTTCATGAGCATATTGTAAAAAATAAAAATAAAAGCAATTTGAGTGAGGAGTTAAGTGTGGATGTTATATCCAGTACCCGTGTGACCGTTCCCCCCCGAAGAGGAGTCCAGGCTTGCGGTGGAGTAAGTACAGCTGTCTGATGAACCTGCCCTGACTCTCACAGACTCACTCTCCTGTTCGTATGTGGAGAGAGTCGGAATTAAGTTGGACCAAAAAAGTTGGAAATGTTTAATTGTTAAACAAAAACAAAAAATTATTTTTTACCAATTTAGTCAAGTCATCGTGGTAATAAACATTAGTCTATCCTAGCAAGGGTTCATGTTGTTAAATGACTAAATGGTACATGAACGAACTGGCTCCACCTTCATAGTTTAGATCTAGGTTCACATGAACAGAGGGCAGACAATTCACTGATTAAATGCACCCAATTGAGCAGAACTTTGCATTTCAAAGTCAGCTACACTAGATATCACAATCAGCATATAGACACCTCACCTCTTTAAGAAGTGCAAATATGGCTGCTTTATCGTTAATCTCTTGTTTGACCTGGTCCGGACATAAATGTTGGACATCGTTGTTGAGATATGGTTTCAAATCCAGGTCCTCATACTGTCTCCCGATAATATGTTGGAAGATGACATTGAGTGACTGAGGCAGAATTCCAGGGTCGATCTGTGTTCCTAAAACAAGAACAAAACATTTTGCATACAGAATTGCTCATCATAGACTATTATGGAATGTTCCAATTTACCTTGTATTGTGTGGGTTTTTCCAGCATTGGTCACACCATAGCTAAAAATTAGGGCATTCTTGCCCTCCAGATAGTGGTACACTTGGTCTTTAATGGTACCTTCAAAGAGTTCAGTCTGTTTCGACTCTGGCCCAAATATCTAAAAGCAGTTTTATAAAAAAGGTTATCTGATACATCTTGATCCTTTGAGGTAGTGTCCCACATTGATTTAGATGTTCAAATCAGCAACCTGAATTTTTGGTAACTTTCCTCTCAGTAACAACAAAACATGCATTGTCAATGTATCTGTGTGTATGCATCTACACATGATGAGGCACATGCTAGGGACATATTGTTAGCCGTAGCTTTATTACTACCAACATTGGTGTGGTGGGCGGTCAAACGCAACTTCCCAGCAAATTATTATACAGGACATACATACATATGGTTCCCACCTGAGAGAAGGTGAATTTGTGAATGGCCTGGCCAATGCCTTTATCACTGTTCTTCATAGTGGAAGAGCCCTTTGGAGCATGCAGGGAGACAGTCTGACCATTCTCAAGCACCACACAACCCTGGAAACACATGTTATGACAAGCATGTTAATCAAAGCTTCTATGGGTAAATTAAGTGGTCACATGATAGCATTTTCAACTAAGCCAATACATGCCATCGGCCAACAAAAATGTAAGCAACCTTGAAATCACAAATCTACCCATCAAGTATTCAACAGCCCCAGAATAACAAAGACTGCACTAAACAATCCAATAATAATAATCCAATATGGGGATAAAATGAGAATACTAGGACTAAAGTATCGTAGAATATATTGTAGTGTACCTGGTCCTCATTGTCAGAGATCTCATCCTTCGAGAAAGGCCTTATCCTAAGGTAGACTTTCAACGGTTGTTGATGCCCAGCACTCTCTGCTTCCGCCATCTAAATCAACATTCAGACTTGTGAATTATATTCTACCTCTTGGTGGTGGTGGGGACAGCAACATGTGGACAGCACAACCCCAAAAAATCCACTGCTACCTTGTTCAGGGAAGATCTAACAGACGTAGCTCTCGCATTTAAGCCCAGAAATACTGACTCAAGACCTGAATAGACTTAACTCTGGATTAAGTTTAAACGGTGAAATTGTGGTGGTGGCATCACTAGTACTACTACTATACTGATTCCCGAGAAGAAATTGCAGAAATGTGCATTTGAAGAATGGATGTACCTGCAATTGATGGGCTAAAAGATTAGGGCAGTAAATTGTCAAAGCTTGCCAAAATCATAGGGAGATTTTTAACGGAAGCCCTGGAAAGTGCTGATCATTATTCTACAGCGTTGTTATAGATTAATTTTTCAATGAAACATTCTTGCAGTCTAAGGAAATGTTGGTTGAGAAATGTTATCCAGGCTCTAGTTATCTTCATATGGAAATAACCAAATTACTTCAAACTCATAAGCCACTGCATCCTGCACATTGATCAAACGATTATGATAAAACACATGTTTCGAATTCCAACGGAAATACCTCTGGGGGCAAAATTGAGGACATTGCAGAAAGTTCGGTCATCTTCTTTCTCGATTTAGAATTCGATCATGTCTTGTTAACATAACTCATCAGTCACCGGTCACTTTATTAGGTACACCTGTTGAACTGCTCATGACGCAAATATGCAATCAGCCAGTCACGTGGCATCAACTCTATACATATTCCTCGATCATAGGTAGATCTGAAAGGAATCAACTTCAGAGAGGTCTGTAGGGCTCTTGTCCCTTTCCTTTGGGAAACGTGTGGGAGTAAGGATATAGGTGTTTATTTATTAACAGTAGAGGGCAGTGACGCACGTCAGAAACGCAAGAAGAAGAAAAAAAGGGCGAGTGAGATGACGGTCTGCAGTTCGCCAAAGTCAATAGTTTAAATGTGATCCTACACAGCTGACAGACATGAACTACATAAGGTTAAGGCAAGACTGCAATATATCGTTGGTTCAGAACTGTATTAATAGTTGTTCCTATTCAAACTTCGCCATTGAGGTGCAAAATTATTGAAACAGGCTATTGGAGATATAACTGTGCCAGTAAGATTTTACAACCAAAGACAAACCCTAGACTAGTTAGTTCGTTCTTTTGTGGTACTTACAAAACTGACCCTTGTTTGAGACCCTGCCACAAATATTGCACATCCAATTAGTTTGTTTTGTAGGTGTTGCCATCCCTACAGAAATATATAATATTGTCAGATGTTACTGTTGCACTGGCTAATGTCTGTTAAAGATGCTGAATACACTAACAGTAGGTCCCTGATACTTGATAGACCAAATGGCTGAAGTGCAAACATCCAACTTCAACACTGCATGCATTGAAAACCAAACTAACCATTGAGAAATAGATAACCTACTTGGGATGGCAATTTGATCAAAGTGGCAATTTTACACTGTACTTGTACTGTGTGAGTTCTCCGTTTAAGAACAAGACAAACACTTGCATATCATTTCAACTTTTTATTGCAGCTGCAAAATAGTCTATGCGTCAGCGATGGTAACCTCAACCTCTACTCCAGGCTCAATGCTGATTGAAGTGATCTGCTTGACTATCTCGGATGGACTGTGCAGATCAATCAGACGCTTATGGATCCTCATCTGGAAGCGGTCCCATGTCTTAGATCCTTCTCCACAAGGGGTCTTCCTGGTGGTGATACGCAGGGTCTGGAAAAACAAAGTTAATTAGAAACATGCCTAAAATGTGCCCTTGTCATGCAGTTCAAGTACAGGGAAAACATACTGTCCAATGAGCAGGGAGTACAGACAATGAAGGCTCTGATTGTACAATGTTGCTAGATTCATGTTGTGATATGTATCCCAACACACATGTTCAAACAGCTTCATCTAATACATTGTGAAGGTTAAAGGGTTACTATGGCGTGAATACTGTCTTAACAGTTAGTATCTGACATTTAAAATGCTACATGTACATGTAGGCATCAAAAACCATAATGACCACAATACCTTGGTTGGCATGCGGACTGGTCCCTTGACCTTCAGATTCTTCTCCTTAGCACCACGGATCAAATCTGCGCACACTATTAACACAACTAAATTATGACGAGAAACATCACTATGATCAACAAGTGATGGTTACACATGCTTGGCTCAGAATAGCGTATTTTTAATCATAATTAATCATACAGTGTTTATCCTCATCACCAGTTACGGTTTTCAAGTATGTTCGACAATCATGACTATTTACCTTTCTCCAGAGACTTCACGTTACGGCTGGTCAGAGTGATGCGGATGCGATGGATCGCCACTTCGGCCTCAACGGGCGCTTTACCAGTATCCTTAAATGCCTGCGGAAAAATAAACAAGTCGCGTGTATTAATTATGAGCAAGACGCTTGATTCAGAATAAATATTTTAAATATGTTTTCAACACTGCATTTTCAAGTACACCCCCAGCATGCTTTGCGTTTAACGTGATATACCGGTGCGTTAAGTACCAACGAGATTCGCGGTCTCTGCAAGGGACCAACAACTCATCAGTAGGCCTACGAATCTTGTAAAATATACGACGTTATATTTTACATATTCAGCCGATTCAAAACTGTGGCAGCGGCAGACCTCAAAATGAGATCGAGCCCGCCTTTGCGACAACTATCAGAAGCTAAAAGTAGCTATGCTAGCTAACTCACAAGAATGAGTGCATACCAACATGTGCGTGACTGTTTAAGTATTACTTGGCCAGGATTGGTATGAATAAGTGTGTGCTGTACTCAGCCCGTTAAGAAATTCTTACCATGCTTGAAAAATTCCTGACCGACTTATTCGTTAAAATCGTAGCGAACAGCGGTGAGCCAGGAACTTGTTATCCTCCAGCCCTATCCGGTAACAAAGAGAAAGGACCACGTCCGGATTTAAGTTTTATACAGTCCCGAAGTCCCTCCCTTTCTACGTAATGACCCGGAAACATTACTGCTACATTACGTAATAGTTTAGTTGATTGCTAAACCAGAATTTAGAAATAAACATGTTCAGATATCTATGAAAGCAAATCAGTGACCAAATGTATTTAATTGAAAAATACATTGAATACTTGATATAAAAAAATAAAAAATAATAATGTGATCCAAATATTCAAGGTTTGAAAAATTAGGTTGCTCTAATACGAACAGTAAAATTCAACAAAAACAAATCAAGCTTCAGAAATTTAAATAGATCAAAATTCAGGCAGATCAAATTGGAATGGTTAAATTCAGATCCCAAAACTTCAAACCAAAACAATTTGAGAACAATTTCAAATTGCAACATCCAGGATACCAAGGATAGATGAGAAAAGGCTTTTTTGTTTTTCCTACATTAAGCAGTATAATGCACCAGCATCACTATCATCAAATGTGCGCTTTTGATCACAATCACAATTTTCTTATGTATTTGTCCCATAGAACTAAAGTTAGATGTCACATTAGTCACGGTTCTTTCAGGACAGTGAAGAAGTATTAGATAGTAGCCAATTGCTCTGAAAGTGCCAAGTCAATGAAAGGAATAGTTAATATGACATTTACATTTAGTCATTTAGCAGACGCTCTTATCCAGAGTGACTTACAGTAAGTACAGGGACATTCCCCCCGAGGCAAGTAGGGTGAAGTGCCTTGCCCAAGGACACAACGTCATTTGGCATGGCAGGGAATCGATCCAGCAACCTTCTAATTACTAGCCCAACTCCCTCACCGCTCAGCCATCTGACTCCCATATGAGTTCAAGACAAGTACAATATGATTAACATTGCCTTTTGCAGGGACTGAAAAAGGACACAGAATGCCTAATAGCTTTTGTTTAGGTATTATAGGGCTCCTAGAAATGTCCTTGTCGCTCCTTGTATTTTCCTCATTCAATGTTGCATGGCATTATACACTGGCAATATTGTGACCTCTTGACTTACGTCAGTGACACAGGCCTTTCATAGTTCTTACATGACCCAATTTATGGCTATGCAAGCATAATAAAACAGAATAATAAAAGTTTATCAATGATACAAGAAACAATTCATAGATAGGCATATTTCTCTCCTGGACCTAACCAAGGGTTATGTGCTCATGAGCTTAATATTGCAAGTTTTGGATCAAACATTGTTTATTAAATTCAGAACATTTCAAACAGTATCTAAATAATAAAGTAATCATTATCTTTAATTGTTAAAGATAACCACAGACCTCTTCAACAGGAATGGTTATTCACCATCCAAGGCAGTAATAACGACCTTTGTCTAGAGATAAATGAGGTGTCTATACTAAGTCATTGTACAAAGGTCAGGAAAAAACTGGATTTTGCTCACGCCTATAAAAGCCATTTACTTAGTTTTTGCATTTGTTTCTCCTGCTCTTGCTCTTGTGAGTATGTTATTTTGATGTTTAGACCACAACCTATGATCATTAATGTAGTACATTGATAAGAATGTACCTGTCAGAATAACCTGGTTGAGGAACAAGACATAATTAACTACAGGTGAATAATGATGACCTATCACAGCCTTAAAACTGTTCAGTTTCACTGATTAGACTAACTTTTAATGCAATTTACACAGGTAGGTTGTCCAATTGTTAAATTCTCAAGATGAATATCTTCCTGGAGACACTACAACTGCTGGTCTTATCGATATACTACAATCTGGAGGCATTTCTAATGCTTTTCATTCCTTCGCGGAAAAAATGCATAGCTGGAGAGACTATCTTGATCACAGGGGCAGGCAGTGGTATTGGAAGACTAATGGCACTTGCATTTACATCCATGGATGTCACTTTGGTGCTGTGGGACATAAATATGGATGGACTTAAAGAAACTGCTCGTCTGGTGAAGGAAAAAGGCACTTCCCAGGTGTACACGTACACCTGCGACTGCGGCAACAGAACGGAGGTGTACACAGTAGCTGACCAGGTATAAATTCATTTCTGAAGTAATCTACCTAAATCATCTTGATTCTTTTAAAATCTCCCCTTTTGGGAAACATATGTTTTATCAATACTAAAGGCAACAGACGATTACTTTTTGCGTCCTAAAAAATGTCAAACTTGTTTTAATTGTCAGGTTAAAAGGGAAGTCGGAGATGTAACCATACTCATAAACAATGCAGGAATTGTGACTGGTAGGAAATTCTTGGATGCCCCAGACAATCTAATTGAAAAGTCTGTTGAAGTGAACACTATGGCACACTTCTGGGTGAGTAGAACTAGTAGGCTTTCTTCAAAAGTCAACATTGATAAAGTTTTACCACAGTGCTATTATTAGAATCCCTTTATATATGTATTTAGTTTTCCCACTAAGCACTCTCGAGCTGGCGTGTTGAGTCTTGAATAACCAATTAAGTCTAATATGAGATAACATTTATTGTGTAGCCAATACATAGCACACTTGTGTTAAATTGCAAAGACATGTAAATACTTATACAAAACCAAGATTTGTTCACATAATGATTCAAGTGAACCATAGCAGAATAGTGTCTTTCTTTTTTCCAACTGAATGTTGGCTTAACAGTTAAAATGCTGCTCTTTCAACTCCAGTACCAAGTTGACAGTTAATGAAACAATTTAAATATCACAAAATGTAGTTCTATTTTCAGATTCTGCTCCCCCATCTGCCACCTCCTTGACAATAATGATTTTGACTTTTCTCTCAGACATACAAAGCATTTCTCCCAGCCATGATAGCCAATAACCATGGTCACTTAGTGAGCATCGCTAGCTCTGCTGGACTGATTGGAGTTAATGGCTTGGCAGGTTTGAAACTCTTTGTTCACCCTACTGTATCTATCGAACTCTGTACATTAACAATTTAGTTTGTAGGAGATACAGGAGTGACAGTTTGTAGTTTGTTCACTTTTCAACATCATCCACAACATTACAACTATAATATTTTCTGTGTACCCAGATTACTGTTCTAGTAAGTTTGGGGCTGTAGGTTTTGCCGAGTCGGTGGCACTGGAGATGCATGCTACAGGGAAAGAGGGAGTGAAGACAACCATCGTGTGTCCTTTCTTCATTAACACAGGGATGTTTGATGGTTGCAGTACAAAGTATGTTTGTTTCTCATTTCCTGTCCTTCCTAAACCACATTCAAAGCATGAGCTGACCTCACTCAATTTATTGAATATACTTTATTCCAAACTTTGCTCATCTCTTTTCTAAAATGCAATTATTGTGTGAGCACAGTAGGTGTGAACTAACAGAACAAACTGTATTGCTTTTCCTTATAATAATTATTAATCATCAATCATCTTAAATCAGTAATATGGGTAATGTGATTATTATGGTTTATTGCAGGTGGCCAACCTTCCTTCCCATCCTTGAGCCTAATTATGTGGTAAAAAAAATTGTTTCTGCAATCCTGACCGACCAAGTGTACCTCTACCTACCTCGGAGTGTGTACCTCATCATCTTCTTAAAAAAGTAAGGTTCAAACTAAAACAAGTCAAAGAATCAAAATAAATAATTCAGATGGGGAGTTTCACTAGGAACATACCGTTGTATTGGAGTAAATGTCAGTCACTAAATGGTCCAGTTTCCCCGACATGGATTAAGCTTAGTCCTAAATAAGATGACATTTTTCTTTAGATCTCCATTGAAAATGGTTTTAATTGGACTTTACTCTGGCTAGGCTTGATCCATATCAGGGAAACTGGTATTACAAGTCTTTGTTGTGCTTTCTTTTAACAGCATCTTACCCACCAAACTGGGAGTTCTTTTAGGAGACTACATCGGAGCATTCAATTTCATGGATTCATTCAAAGGCCATGGGAAAAAAGACTGAGGCATGCATTAAGTTTGGTTTCAAGTTCTTAAATGAGAGTCTGTTGTTCAGTACTTTGTGCTTCAAGCATATCATTTTAGTTATTTTATGACCCATGTTATTAAATGCAGATTCAGTATATTACAGATATAATATTGTGTTCTTATATGTTATGTTATGCCAGGTGCTTGCGTTGTCTTGTCTTAAGAATGTCAGTGCCCAGTCTGACCTTGTGTTGTTCTGTGTACCTGACAAATAAAACTTGATAAAAGACTTTAACTTGATATTGTATTATATAGTTGTAATGACATCAGTATTGGTCACATATCAAATCTGTATAATATGTAGACTGATATGTACTCATTGCATGTGTACATGTGTTTAATTAAACTTGCACCTTTGTTTACTTACATGTTTGTGTTAAATAAATTGTGACTTGTGCTCTGTCAAGACTTATGACTCCAGGGATTTCAATAGCCTGAGTTTTATGGTCCGTTATTTCAGCTTGTATAGGTCTTACAGTGTCACAATGACTTTGTTGATGCTATACTGTCCCCCAACTGTTGGAGCTTGAAATCGAGTGTTTACACCTTTCATGAACACAAGAAACAGGTGGAGTAACAGAAGTAATAGTAACTGCCTTAAGAAGGGGTGATGACTACAAAGACTCATCACCTGGTATGAGAGATGATGTGGTCATGGGCTGTATGCAATTTCCACCTTGAGGATGAACAAAGTTAGCCTGGTCCTAACCAGACTCTCGTACATTTCATTTGTACAGAGAGTCTGGCCTCACTCCATTGACAAGCGTGGACTTCCTTACTGTGTTGAAGTTTAAAACTATTGGATCTGCCCAGAGCCACTCTGATCTGCCATAACCAATCGCTAGCGTTTGCCTAAGCCAATTCCTTCACCACTAATGAAACAGAGCTAGCTGCCATAGATGGAAAATCAAACCTTTCCCGAACCCCGTGGGGAGGAGGGCCACAACATCATGGCCACCAACAAAACTCAGCAAAACTTGTTCTTGCTCCGGCTTTAGCTGTTGGATATTTGGCAGCGTTGCCACAACGGACCGAATGGCTTCGCTCGCATCTTTCTACGCCGCCATTACAGAACTACAACACAAACTAGAGGACAACATCAACGTC
This sequence comes from Hypomesus nipponensis, assembly GCF_054491055.1. Taxonomy (NCBI): domain Eukaryota; kingdom Metazoa; phylum Chordata; class Actinopteri; order Osmeriformes; family Osmeridae; genus Hypomesus; species Hypomesus nipponensis. The sequence continues at coordinate 4,683,576 of NC_140368.1, read as the reverse complement.
ATCGTTCTCAGCCACTCCCTCTGTTTGCTGATTGGCCGGTTAAAAGGTAACCTGCAAAATCTGACTTACCTACTGAAAGGCCAGACCGAGTACAGAAGCAAAATCAAAACTGAGCGGAAGTATGTAGGACGGCAGAGCCAGGCTAGAACAAAGTACCTATCTATCTATTTATCTGGACAGTAAGTACATGCAAATGTTACCCTACAGGGGCAGTAGAACACAGAGAATGTGAAGGTAACTGTCTCTATACTTTGATCACACTTGTGTGAACACTCCAGAGCGGGCTCTGAAGTACCTGTTTGACCATGGGGGGCGGGAAACTATTTTAAACAAACCATATAATCTAATTGTAGGTTATCATGCTTCATATACATAGCGGTGTCACCAAGCTTTCTCAAATAACCTAGCTTGGAGTCAGCCCATGGAGTTGTGTCGGCACAGCCTTGTCTGTTTTTTGCTTTCATTGTTAGTGTATTACTTATGATAGATATCCACTTGGGAATGCAAAACATTCACCCTTAGCAAAAATAATGACCTTTAATGATTTAATATATATTCAAACTGCTTTTCTTCGAGGACAGCAAATTCAACCAGGCACATGATACAAGTCACAGACATTTTTCTTCTTCTGAATTTGTAAGAATTTTTTTAAATTTTGAATTTACACTACTACTACTTCTTATACATTGTCTTTATTTTCAGAAGAAACTATACTTGCTTGACTAACATTGTATTGAGTCATTGGGCATCAAGAATAAATTAGAAGCTGCTTTGAGGTATGATGCTTGGTACAGGTTCCACGATGGCTGCCTTGCCTCAGTGTGGCACTGGTATTGTGGTGTGGTGAAAGGCAGGAGCGTGACAGTTTCCATCCATGAGAGCATGCCACAAACTGTCAAACACATTCCTGTGTTGCCTTCATCATGTGTCAGTAAGGCTTTCCCCCAATCGAAGTCAAGATCTGCTGTCGTTCCTCAGCAGTTGGCATGTCCGGTTTCACACCACCATGTCTTCTCTCTATCATGATGTTGTGCTGGGGGCAAAACAAATGTGAAATAGGTTTAAATCAATTAGAGGTGCAAGCGTTGACCTCAATAGTTTGTTTATAAAGACTATTAAAATGCTTATTCTCTACACAAAATTGTTTTTATTTATTTCTGACAAGATTTCGGGTTGAGGACTTTGCACAACTTTATTTTAAATAGAGCATAAAAGCTATATGAAAGAATACAGAGCTGCCGTTTTTAGTTGTTTCCTCTGTGCTGGGAGAGTGGGAGAACACATACCCAGTATTTCCTGCAGTTTTTATATCTCAGGAAGTATGCAGAACACATACTCTTATCATAGTTGTTGACGTCCAAGCACTTCTGCGATCCATCGCTTTCCTGCAAAAGATGAATGACAAGGGAGTACATTACTACTCTAAACACCAGGGTTTCTAGTCAAATTCTCCCACTCAATTCTATACTAGGTGCAACAAGGAGCTTAAGGGAGCACCAATATTGGAGCAAACAATATAGCTGTACAGAAAATAGAGTGGGCCGGCTTCTTCAGGATGAAATGCCGGATGTCCAGTTGAGAGACAAGTGTCCTTAACAACCAGAATAATCTATGACATAATTCAGCAGAGTTTGGCATTTAATGTTTATATCCGGTCTTTTGACAGACTTCAGACAGGCTTTATTTATATAGCACTTTTCATACAAGAATTGCAGCTCAAAGTGCTTTACATAAAATGAAAATCAACTTCTCAAACTCACATTTAGGGACAGTTATTAAAGTGAACTTTGAGTATTTCACCAAATACTTCCTCCCTCCCTCACCCTCCAAGCCTGACATTGATCAGATTTAGCCTCTCATCTCCAGACCTGATTGGGAAGTTACAATTTTGTACAATCTGTAATCTTACTTCAATGCATGGGTTAATGTCTTGATTCCGTACTTTGCGTGTATTTTTATCCATTTGAATCTGTGTGAAGACAACAAATTACCGTAGAGTTCAGAATATACATAGTAATATACATGCTAGTTCTCCAAAACCTTACATTTCTTATAAATAAACCATGTTTCCATGTTGCCGTTGCAAGGCCAAATAAGGGGGCATGTAGTCAACCACGGCTATAATCCAGAAATCCATGTGTTGGATTAGCACAATTTCAAATTTCTGCCTGTCCTACGACATTATGGAGAGCGCTGCCAGAAAGTGTGGCGTGGTGTTAAAAGAGGTGTAGTTTATCCGACAGGACGTGGGGTTGAAAGTGCCCAAAGATCTAAAAAAATAAAATAATAATTTGCTGAACTATTATTTGTCATTCACCGTTTTATAGGATACATATAATGACCACACACACCTGACTCAACAATATGTATTGGATATTATTCACCCTTTGAAACCATAAACATAGCCCTACTTGTAGAGAACGTATGCTAAATAACCATGTAAGCTAATTGGTTCTATCAACGCCTTAAACATATTTTTCCATCGTTCTATTCATATGCTTTAAAAACATGTTTTACCTTTCCTCATTTTGTGACCGTTACATGAGTTAGATAATGACAAACTTAAATGTCGTAGTGCTACAACAACATTAGTTAAACTGTCCAATGGGTATTGGGTGCCAACAGTGCATGCTTTTAGAAGCTATTATTTTTCAATACTGTCTGAATTTAATCTGTATCAACACAACAACAAGCAGGCAACTACAACTCGCAGCAATCTAGTAAAACAGACATTGTTGACCTTCGCTTTGTGATGAGTAGTGCTAGCCATGCTTGTCTGCTAACTAGCGCAGAGCTAATGCGTTTATGGCATAGGCTTCTGTACGGAAGGTTAGCTAACAATTGTTAGCTAGCTAGCTAACTAGCTAGGGCTAAATTTAACGCTTTTGACGTTTTTGATGATGCATCCCTCTTAACAATTTAATTTCCTACTAGATAAATAGAGTAGGCAAGCTTACTGATCAGCGGGTTCCTTATTGTTTCAGTGTTGTGCACACTATGTGTATTGATTCCCTACCGTCTTGCCAACTATATAATCTCACTCCATACTAGTATCAGACTCCCGTCATTTGACAACAACGCACAGCGACTCACACAAATATGGGCACAGCCTAGCCGTTAATAAATTGACAGCACATGTAACCAACAGGAAACGAATCTGAGAGGCAACTGCAGACGGGTTCAGTTAACCGACACCCCCATACACCAATAGAACAACGGTAATGACATCTTATAACAAGGTATCGTTATAAATGAACCTTAAGTGGAGTCATTAGGATTGACACTAGCAAGTTGGGAAATTGATCTTTATCGAAGAAGACTATAATTGACGTTGAAATATCAAAGTGACAGGACTTTGCTCAAATCAAAAAGTAAGAAGTGGGAGTATCGGTGAATGGGCGTGGCTAAATTGTAGCCTATGTGTTTGGTTGCATCGCAGCGCATACACAATGGCTGCTGGAAAGACTGGAAAGCAAACAATTTTCAGGCCCGCCGCGTCTAGCAAAAAACATGAGAAAAAATTATTAAAAATTCGAAAAATAGTTACAAGTCAAGAAAAACACAGTAGAAAGAATGTTAAGACACCTAGGGTAAGTTTGCCGTGAATTAACTAAATTGTTACTCACTTCTTCAATTAAAATTTCAGGGTTATTCAAATCATGAGAGCGGGGTGAGTTGGGGGAAAGGTTTCTGTTAATCAGCACCTAGTTTGGGACTTCAGAGGAAACTAAAGATTGATAGCCTAAATATTAAGAACATTCTAATATATAGTGTCATTAGTTATAGTCACGTCAACTTTCTGCCTAGGTTATATGTCAACAACCAGTTAATAAGAGAAATCATAATAAAAGTTATGAACTAAGTTTTGAGTAAGCTATTATAACAACAGTTCAGCAAAGACAGCTGACGCAAACACACGCGCACCATGGTTTGATAAAAAATATTACTAAAATGCATGCTTTACACTTAGCCTAGTTTTACTTTTAACATAAGCGTGCACGAGAAAGAATTGTAAACATGACATCGATCGAAGCAAAGTTGCACTCCCTGAACGACAGGAATCACTGCCTATGGGTGCAAGATATGTTTAAATAGGATGTAGCCTACTCTATACGTTTTGGATGAGATGATGTGAAAATGAAGAAAATAACAGACAAAACAAAAACAGTAATACTAATAAGAAAGGTTATATAAATATGTGCATGTGCATATCCCTCAAACCTCTGTCACACTGAACACACTTAATATGTTGTCATAAAACATGCTAAACTGCCACCGACCGAAAGGCTAGCATCAGCTCCATCAGCTCTATCCTACTGACAATGTTACGAAAAAGAGGCTACTCGACAGTTGATCGCTGGATAGTTGTTATTCCCCTATGTGCTCACATTAATTCACCAGATTTCCATGATGAAGTTACACTAGGCCATGTCTTTAGCTGTTGTTTTGAGGTTGCTGCATAAATTATAGCCTACATTTGCAGTGTTTTATGTTATGCTTATTGTAAAATTTCCAATTTAGCCAGTGTCCAGAGTTATACCTAACATAATGCTCATTATGATAAACAATTAGTTAAACAAATTGGTGTGTGTGTGTGTGTGTGTGTGTGTGGGGGGGGGGGGGGGGTAGGGGGGGTAACGGCAAGTGTACATGGCTGTATGCACATGTAGCCTAGACATGCAATAGCCTACTGCCCAGCTGAAAATGTGTTTTGTAAGGGTTTGTAAGTGGCGGTTTTGCCTAATAAAACATGCTGCATGTTACATGTTGTTAACATCAATGACATCCTCAAAAGACAAATACAAAGATTTTTTATTTATTCGAGTGTTCAGATAACTCAATTGCCAATTACAGAATAAGTAATCAAATAATTAATAAAAATTGATAACAAACACAAATGAATATACACAATAGCAGCAATTTACATAAAAAACTAAGTAACTAACCCTGCCTAGGAATATAATGTATAGTGAGGTCTGCACAAATATTTAAATATAATAAAAAGCTGACAGTGTGCTCTACTGTTTACGAGTTTAACTATATGCTTATGAGACTAAGATCAATATGACAGAAAGAAATCCCCTTGGAACTGCAACCCACTGTGACCATGACTATATCAAGAAATACATTTTTGCAAAGGCTTCAATAAAGAACATCTTACTACTTGCGCATATATAATTATTCTTAATTTATCATCCAATTCTCATCTCTCTTCTTCTCTTTTCTTCAGGCACCTCAGTCCTGGCGGTGTTGACCACTTACAATTGAATCGAACATTTGCATCAAGACTAGTTGGGGACTGTGCCCTTATTTACCAAGCAGGTCTACCTTAGGGTGCCATGGCCACAGGAATCCAGGGGCACCTTGACCACGTTCCAGAGAAAGTAAGGCTTGCGGTGGCCACAGGGAAGCGCAAGAGAGCTGAAGGAAAACCCAGGAAGAACTTCTCCTGCCAACTATGCGAGAAGGCCTTCAATAGTGTAGAAAAGCTGAAGGTGCATTCGTACTCACACACAGGAGAGAGACCGTACCAGTGTTCCCATCAAGACTGCACCAAGGCCTTCGTCTCCAAATACAAGCTGCTACGGTACAGACAATTGGACTTATTTAGCAGACTGTAACATGTTGGTTCTCTCTGTTATCCACTAATAGTTGATCTTTCATAGTATATTTTATATAAATATTATTGAACCTATGTTTTAAGATCACAAGATCAGTGTCTTGAACAGCATGCTAATATAGACACAGGTTTTCTTTCTTCTGAAATTCATGACATTTATCTGTGTTCAAAGGCATATGGCTACACACTCGCCAGAGAAAACCCACAAGTGTACATACTGTGAGAAAATGTTTCATCGAAAGGATCACTTAAAGAATCACCTGCACACTCATGACCCAAACAAGGAGGCATTTTCCTGCCAGGAATGTGGTAAGAGCTACAACACTAAGCTGGGCTTCAAACGCCACCTTGCCCTCCATGCAGCAAATAGCGGAGACCTCACCTGCCAGGTGTGTCTGCAGCTATTTGCCAGCACAGGGGTTCTCCTGGAACACCTTAAAACACATGCAGGCAAGTCCTCAGGCGGGACCAAAGAGAAGAAGCACAGATGCGAGCATTGTGAGCGACGCTTTTACACCCGCAAAGATGTGCGGAGGCACATGGTGGTGCACACAGGGCGTAAGGACTTCCTGTGTCAATACTGCGCCCAGCGCTTCGGTAGGAAGGACCACCTGACTCGCCATGTGAAGAAGAGCCATGCTCGGGAGATGCTGAGGGTTAAGACAGAGCCAACCGATTCGCTGGAGCCCTTTGTCAGTGACCTGGCAATGGGTGATCTGCCACCCATTCTGCCCTCGAGGCAGCTACAGCTGTATGGATGTCCTGTCCTTGCTCTTCCAACCCCGGACACAGAACACCTTAACAGCCTTCCACACTCTTTCTCCTTAAAGTACCCTCTGGGCTCCAACTTTACCTCATATACTACCACCGTGCCAGAGAGGGAGCAACATTTGAAGGGAGACCTGGAGACATACTTGATGGAAATGCAGAGCACCATGCCCTCTTCCTCCACTCAGTTCTCTGCCTCGAAACTGGAGCTGGACCCCCAGGTGGACCCATTGGATGAAACAACCCAGGAAATGTCCCTCTCCAAAATGTCTGCAGTGGCTGCAGCAGCAGCAGCAACAAGTGACACGCTGGCAACCTCTTCGTCATTGCTTGATTTCTCACAGCTCTTTAACTTCCTGCCCTTAAATGGCCCACATTATAACCAGACAGGAGCCACGGGCAGCTTGGCAACCTCGTACCTGCCAGAGGAGACCCTTTCTCTAGTTCAGTTGTCCCCCCAACCACCTGATGCCCCGGAAGTATCTGGAAGTCCCCTCCATGGTCTCTCTTCCTCCTTCACATCTAATCTGAGCACGACCACCACACTGCCCCGTTTTCACCAGGCCTTTCAGTAGTTAGTTCAGCACTAGGTCAATGCAGAGTTTATGAAATCCATTCATATATCCGAATCCAAGTTTTAGTTGAACACTCGTCTCGAGTAATTGATCATTAGGACATATAGAATGAAATGTAGTGATAGAAATAACCCATTTATTGAATATAAACACCCCATTGTTAAGGTAAATTGACTTACTACAGAATCTATACGATTGATAATATAAAGATGAAGTTTGTATTGGGACATGTACTACATCGTTGAATTTTGAGCAAATAAGGCAGTAAAGAATAATCATAACAGTAATGTCCAATATAGTTATAAGAGCACAGGCCAGGGGAGTTGCAATGGGCAGTGGACCAGGCAACCGCCTTACATGTACTATAAAAACTATAGCACACCCTGAAGTGCCTTTATTGTTACCTAAAAATGCCAGACAATTTAAATTGTTTTAACACACTAGCAATAAGCTAACTTGTTGGTTAACTAGTTGGTTAACTACCTCTAGTTAATTCCTCTACCTCTATCTAATTCTAGAATTGAAAATATGTTAAACAGCGATTGTTTACTCAATCATCCCCACACAATTTGTCTTAGACAAACAAATATGATTCCATGCAAATGCAGATAATGTCAAAAGCTAGAAAGATTCAGGACTGACAAAAAGAAAATTGGTACAGCACTACAGGAGTTCAAACTCTTTCAATAACAAACCCCAATCCAGAGTACTAAAATATATTTTTAAATAGATTTAGACGAGGTTGCAGTGTTTTTATTTTTGATTCTTAAAATATTGTGCCTTTATAGTTAAAACATAGTGTGCCTATTTTACAATGTTTCATAAAGCACTTTGAACTTTAAGTGATGTTGAACATCATCACATATCTGTCTCATATCTGTGTGGTCGGAGTTCAAGCAATACAACTATACATACAGTATGTTCTCACAATTGGGAATATACCATGGAATGAAGATTATGTAAATCCTGGATCCCTATCAAAACCAAAGCCAACCAATTATCTAGCAAGCAGTTGAGTAGCATGCTATGATGTTTAAGGTTTTATCGATGCTGCTGTTTCATCCCTGTTTTTCCCACTGAGACATACACTGTTGTTCTCTATCATCACAATAATTATATAAATTATAAATATATATGTAATCATATATGTAATTATCTATATTTATCTATTAAGACGCATTGACACCCTAGGTAAATATGAACAAAAAAGGCTGTGAAAAGATTGTCATTGTTGTTTTCAGCTTGATTTTACTCTCAAAATATTATATTAATCTAACCTTTAAGTTACAAATGTTTGAAGAAAAAAATTATACAGAAACATGCATGTCACAATTATTGGCACCTTTGTTTTAATACTAATACCTGTATCCCCACTTTTGAGAAATAACAGCTGTCAGACGCTGTGTCCTATATTGTTTGAGAAGGTGAGAGAAGATTTTGGCAGGAATTTAAGACTGTGCCTCCACACAGAAATGTCACATATCTTCAGTCCTAGCTTATTGACTCTCCTTTTAAGCCCACCCCACCGGTTTTGATAGGATTTATGTCAGAGGACTATGATAGCCATTGCACAAGCTTACATCTATGGTCAGTGAACCTTTTCAGTGTGGATTTGGAGGTATGCTTCAGATCATTGTCCTGCTGGAAGATCTAACAACTCAGGGTTAGCCATCTGGCAGACATACAGGGTTTGACCTAAACTCTCCTGGTACAAGATGGAGTTTATGGTGCCACATATCCTAGCAGGTTTCCAGGGCCATTGTGAGTAAAGAACAGACCCACAACATCACAAATCTGCAACCATTCCTTACATTGGGGATTAGGGTTTATTCTGCTATATTATGGATCCCACCCCTGGTGCTTATTGGCAAAATAACTGATTAAAATGTAATTTACAGTGAGATTGAACTAGCTCTATCTGTTTTGGTTTGCGGTTTGGTGACAGCTGAAGCTATCTTCTGGTTACCCTTCCAAATAACCCTTGTTTTCTTAGCCATTGGCAAATGCATACCATCATTTGTGTGTTCTCTGTCCTTTTCCATGTAGATAGATGACTAAGGATGCCAATGACTATGACATGCATGTTTTAAAATGAAGTTGTTATTTTGTGGTAAAATGTAGGTTAGACACATACAATATGGTTATGTTCCGAGATTACATGTTGTCTTAATTGCTTTAGTCAACTTCAGTTATTAAGGATAAATAGTTCAATCATGTATGAGTAAGGAAAATGTCTTAACAGGAAGGGAAACATCAAAGCCTGGGTTTGTGTTACATTTAGACTCAACAGCAATAACTCTATTCTCAAATGTTTCACTCCGTTCCTTAGAAATACAGATATATAGTAAAGACATGGTATATGAAGGATTACACTTTATTTGAGGAGTGACAAGATCAGAATGTACCACAGTAAGATTGATTTGTCTGAACCTAAAGTACATACAAGTTTTATTGCTTGAGTCAAGCAGTGATTTAGCAAAGATTCCCCAATATAAGTTACATTTAAATGGTCTTATAGTTAATCATGTCCGTCAAGGAGTCATTTCAACCTGAAGAGCTGGTTAATAACCTTTAAATTGGTTTGAAACCTATGATAGTGAAAATGTGCCCTTTGACGGTTTTACAGCTGAACCAAGTAGCCTTGACTGAATTTCATCCATAGTGAAGTCCATTAAGAAGATTATTCAATAGATGTATCAATGGAAGTAATGATGGCTGAATTGCTTTCAGCAGCACACTAGACACATTTATCATCTTAGAAACCATCATGTTCTCTGCTTTAGAATAAAAAAACATCCCTTTTTATATGACAATATTTGGTGACTATCAAAAATGCACATTCACAATCATTTGTGTGACCTAGTTATTTTGGTGGGAAATTAGGCCTACTCAAACTAGACTGAAGGGAACTGGACTGTGGATATTAAACACATTCTAGAAAAGATGTGTTTAAAGCCATTGTCATAATTGGTTCACAATTGAGAAACACCTCCTTGGATGTGTTGCTATGAGGTGTTAGGAAATGCAATTTCCTATGTATTTTTAGGGCTTACCTTTTATATACAATATTTTACGTAATTATCATAATGCTCTGAAGTGGTTGCAAAACATATTTTTCACTTTCTGTTTTCAGTTCTGTACTGTACAATGTTAGAATGATAGAGAAATGTTGGTGATGGTAAGACAACATGATACCTGTATGGATGCCAGTATTTATGAGCTAAAACGAGTGTCAGATGATGGGTTTTGTGTTACCTAAGTTTTTACTGCTCAATGCAATGATATAAGGAAAGACAAGAAACTCTTATGTGGCTAAATTGACTCATATGCTAACCTAGGAGCTGACATTCCCAGGGTTTCTCTTTGTCTGTGCAAGATGCTGTAACTGAGAGTGGTTGAATGATGCATACTTACTAGAAGAGTGTACATGGAGTGAATTGACTCGAGATTATTGCTATTCATTGGATTGGTAGATGCATTTGTAATTAATTCAAGAATCCCTAACTGCACCCTTCCATGAGGTCGAATTTGCACGTGCAAATGTCAAGCTTACAAAGGGAGATCTAGAAACCAGGCCTCAATATTCAACTTTCAACTTCATTTGCTGTTTGCCCACTGTTGCGCTATTTTCAGGCGTTATGTGCCGCTTGCACCAAAGAAGTTGAAATTAATGGTACTTAATAAGATGTCCTTTAACCCCCAAGAATATAGCTAGTGACAAAGTTGATCTGTAAAATAAAATTGATCAGAGGCCCTTTAGAAAAAAGTGTATTTGTAACAAGGGGTGTGCGGTGACACTGAAATGAGGACATGAATGTTTCAAAGCATTATGAAATATATGTTTTATTGATGAACCTGAAAGGTCTTTAGTTTCACATACAATGTTTGGTAGTTGCTATATTGGGCAAATTCATTTTTAAATCATAGCACTTTTAGGAAATGTAATGCTTTTGTTTCCTATACAACCGTCTTGTTTAAAAAGGAGTTTTACCTAATAGAAGAAAGATAATGTGTAAATACAGTATCAAATGTTTTATTTTTACAGGTACAGTTTTACAGTGTTGTAGTATCAAAATGTCATTTTTGCTTTACTTGCACAAATATTCTGTGTCTCTCATAGAGGTTCAACATGTCAATGAACAATAACAGAAGATAGAAATTATTGATGGAATTGATTACCAGTACAGTTTACAAAAACAGTAGATTTTGTTCTGAATGCATATCAAAGGTTCAACTTTGAGTTAAAATACCCATTGCAACTTTACAACAATTTCTATATCTCCACTGTGTTCTGACTTCTTTTATATTTCTTTAATCTCATCATTTGACTGACAAGCACTTAACAAAAAAATTATTTCCATAACCAATTTCATATACCTGAGACACTAATGTTCCTTTATTGAGAGACACAGAACTTTAGTATTCATGTCAACCCTTCATGTTAAGCTTCAGTGGTACCAGTGAACCATGTTGAATGTGTATGTTAGAAACACTGCAATACTGCAACTTTCTGGTAATGGATCAAGCTGCTAACAGATACTTCTGGTGCTGCAGACCTCTTTTGTAGGATTTTTATTTTATTTTGACAAAAGTATCAAACTGAGCTGAACAGTAGGCATGCGTGTTCCACATTCTAGAGCGAGGCGTGTGACTAGTTTTATATACCATTCTTTTTACTGTGACTTGCTTGTTGTTGTCCTCTTTAATGGATTTGCTTGTCAATACTCTCCATTACTTTTGTATTGTGGTATCGGAGAACCTTTGTCAGGGTAATCATTATTGGCAAGTTTTTGAAGGGAGGAGGCTCACTCAACGTCTGACTGGGAGGCAAACGTTGATGAGGGTAGACATAAAGTCTTCCAAGGTGGAGACACCTCTGCAAAGACGAGGATGTACAGAGGCCTCTGTTTAGAGGCAAACTGCATTCCAGCCATGTTGGTTTTGTTGTTCAGTGCATTTCAACAGTGCCATCCTGTAGTAATAATGGACTCATGTTGCTAATCCTGTATATTTTACTTATTCTACAAACTACTGTTTTATTTGTATAAATATAGGCAAATAATTCATATATCTATTTTGCATAAAACTGAAATTAACGCAGCTTTTATCAATTATTTTTTAACATTGACATCATCCAAAGAGACAGATTATTTATTGTCTGGCAGAATAACCTGATTTTTTTTTCTATAAACATACCTTGCTGCTATGAGAGAGACGAGCTGCAGTCTTCAACTCCAGTGTTATTACACAATGTAATTAAAGTTTAATAAATAGAAAACAAATAATTCATGGAAGACTGTTTGTGTTTGTATGTGTGCAGGGCGTACAAGGAATATGTGTTAGGTGTCAGCTGAGGTATCTCTCTACTGTCCTGTGCCTCTTACAACATGCTAATGAGATGGACCTCCTAAACCCATAAAGCTACAATAGGTAGGCTAATTATGAAATACATTTAAATATCAGTAACAATAAGACAAACTGAAGCTCGCGCCAAACTGGCCTCGCCCTATAGGCGAAAATTGAAACAAATAACTTGAAATTGACTTTCCACTGGCACTGAGCTGTCTTGTGTTGATAAACAACTCTCAGAAGGCCTCATCAGCTTAAACTACATGTTTATGGAAGACAACTTCTTATTTTACTGAAGAAAATCATACAGATTGTACCTTTAAGGGATTCTCCTGCCTAAGGAATCGTATTCATGGCCACAATTGCCAGGCGTCAGACAGTGATTTACCACATATTTACAAAATAGATTTTCAGAACCAATTAATTGGAGTTGTTACAATACATCATGTTTGAAGTTCAAACTGCAGTGGCTGTCATGAGCATTGCTAGATATTATCCCGTGTTCATCCATCCGTTATTCTACTACAGCCTTGCTTTAGGAGAAACTCATTATTCCCATCAACAGTTATCTGGGGCCTGTTTAGTCGCCTTATATTAGGATACTTAATATAGTAGCACAAGCCTAATTGCTCTGCGGCCAACAAAAACATGCCCACCAAAAAACCTATTAGTCAATTGACTTACCCTACCATAGGCCTACTTTCAATCGTTGTTTCAACTATCAGCTGACGAAGCAATTAGCTTATCTAATGACAGCCGTGTTGCAGCCTATGGCTGCAGCTCATAACTTCAGGGTGAATCGCATACGAAACTAGACCTTCTAGGTATGGAAAGAGCGCACAAGGGAAATGCCTTCTCCAATTCCCATGACACGCTTGTTGTCCAGGGAACTTTATCAGTGTCTTAATTTCGGTGCTTGCAGCAGTCCATTGGCAAAAAACGCTTCTATTTCAACCTTGCGAGTACCAGCTCAAAGATTACATGGAAAGATTTCAACCAGGCTTTGGTCGTCCACGATCCTGTGGAAAGAACTACATTCTATGCAATCAATTGGATCGGGCGGCTTTGGATCCGTGTACAGGGGCGTGTACTTTGGAGAAACTGTAGCGGTCAAAAAAGTAAAGAAGCGCACAAAAAACAAGCTTGCATCCAGACAAAGCTTTTGGGCAGAGTTGAACGCTGGTCATTTGCGACATAAAAACATTGTACGGATCATAGCAGCGACAACGTGCGTGCCGGTCAATTTAGAAAATGAGGACAACATTGGAACCATTATGATGGAATATGTTGGAAATCGAAATCTTCACCAGGTCATATACGACTGTGCAGAGGAGCTTGGAGTCGTTAGATGGAATAAGTTCTCCATCGATATTGCTCACGGGCTTGATTTTCTTCATAAGAACGACATTTTGCACTTGGATCTAAAACCTGCCAATGTATTGGTTTCGATGGAGGATGTTTGTAAAATAGTTGATTTTGGCTCTTCACTGAAACTGGACCAAGGGAGTGATATGCCAGAAAATAGGCCCTTGATGAGTCATGTTGGGGGTACGTATACTCACAGAGCACCTGAACTGTTGAAAGGAGAAGACGTATCTCCTAAAGCAGATATCTACTCCTTCGGCATAACTCTTTGGCAATTAATCACAAGAGGGCAGCCATATGTGGGTGAGCGCCAACATGTTCTATATGCAGTTGTAGCGTATGAGTTACGACCTTCCGTCAAAGACGACCCATTCTTCGACACTCAGGAGGGTGAAAGCTGCCGGTCCCTTTTGTGTCGATGCTGGGGCAGCGAGGCCAAGTTGAGACCAAGTGCACAAGAGATCATCGTTCATCTGGAAACGGTTCAATCATTTTCTGACATTTTTATATTGGAGGTTGACCTACCCGCCCGTAATGAAGTTACCTGAGTGCAAACACAAGAGACTTTTTTTTATTTTAATCATTTAAATCTAACTCAGCAATTGTGCACAAGTAACCGTGTTTGGTCGCCTACCGTTTTAGAAAAAAAGGGAATTGTGTCATCAGACATTTTGTGGAATCATACAGTAAATGTGTAAACTGTTTTTACATTTAGGAAATGTTTTAGCCTACCTCTGGCCACGTAAAGTCGGAATTTAAAATGTATTTGTGATTGTTTTCCAGTGTCTGAACTAAGCAATATTTAAGATATCATTAAAACATTACTATTTTAACGTTTATTCGTTTGTTTATCGTGAGTAGCCTAAACTTTGCAACCTTCTACTTTTTGCATTGGTAGCCTACATCCAAAACGCTATTGTTAACAAATCTACATTTAATTGCTTTGACTCAGCAATGCACTTTCTTTTCTGGATCCCAACTATTATTGAGTGGTCTGTTAAGCCTATAAATGTAATTACTCTGAGAATTCAAATGTGACTGCCACTCTTGATTATTTTGGTATTGTAGCCGATAGAATACTTGACTGAATCAAGTCATGTTCTGAGAGAATTTCAACATCAAACCCTCACTGCTACTAAGATTTGCTCTAGGTATGGATAACATCAGCACTTTTATTACCCAAGCCAACTCCTCTAGGGAGTTACGCCTTCTGCAAAACTTAGACATTTTTATTTTTACAGATGACAGGCGGCGCCACCATGGTTCAAGTGCAATACGAAATAAGAAGTGATGTGATAAGTGAACACATCTGGTTTCAAAACATTGGTGGCACTGAAAATAGTGCTCCAGTGGAATGTTGTCAGGACTTAACAGTAGAGGTTTACTTTCGATTATGTGAACAGGCCAGTAACAAGTCTCCGAGCCAACACATGGATAACTACTGTTATCCTGTATACTGTACTGACCTCTGTTGGTTGGCCTCTGAATGCACAGAAGTCTCAATTTGTCATTTTCTTTACATTCCATTTACTGCGTCTCTGACTTTTCTCCATTATCTGTTCAAGGGCTTGATGTAATCATTCAGCCAGAGGCATGTAGCGATGAAGTCAATAATGTCCAGACAAATGTTAAAATCTTTCACTAGCTCCTTGTTTGTTGCAGATAAAGCTCCCTGCTAGGTACTGGAGCTGTTTGAAATGCCTTAATAATCTTCCTATCAGGAGTAGAGCTACTTTGTAAATACATGAGTGCAAGTTGGTGCACTTCGAATTGTTATAAAATGAGGCAGAAGTGCATTAAAAAGCAATAGCCTAGCTTTGTGGTCAGACATGGAGTCATCCCTTATCTGGACATGTTCAAATTAGTTTTTGATATGTGGGGGATCCCTAACAGACTGAACCTCATAAAAAGTCATCATGGTTTATAAAGTCAGCAGGTTGGTTATGACAGAAGCAGTAGCCATGGATATGAAAATCTCAGATTACACTCAGGCATTCAGAGAATTCTTGGATCATTGTTTTCAAGCAAACAGAATCTAACAACAGCAGCAAAGAGGGAGTTGAAGGAATGATCAAATGAACTGTAATTTTTCTCCTCAGAAGCACTCATACAGAAACACTCATAATTAGATGCCATAATTTTATATCAAAGTCAAGCGCTTCATAACAAATCAAACATGCTACTAGGAATCATGCAGTCATTCAGTATTATTTGAACAAATATTTGCCACTGTCTGCCCTGTGGATTGGGCAGATAAACAGTCGCAGTAGAAAAGCCGTGACTTTTCATTTCAATATGGAAGACAGCTACAACATGCCAAACAGCAAAGGATCAGGATCTCTCCATACCTAGGAGCTAATGTGCTTCACTAGCTGTCAGGGAAAATCACCATTACAGTGTCAGTACCATCAGACATTTGCCTCATGTAGGAAAAGCCACTCTCAGGGCAGTGACAGCCTCAAGAATAGAAATACCAGGTCCTACCTCAATTTGACATTTCATGTTTTGTTTTTTTATAGTTCTGTGTCCTTTTACGTGCCTGGGGTCCGTTTTGGCTCGTGGATACCTGATGTTATTCTTCTGCATGGCTTAACAGTCTGCCACTGACAATTACATGTGTCAAATCAAGTGGGAAAGAGTGGGTAGTGCACTTTATGTACTGGAATTTATGGAGGCCTTGCCCCCAACAGATAAGCAGCGAAGATTAACATAGTCTATATGTGTAATGTAGTGTATTGAGTTTTGTGAATTGAAGAACATCTAAAAAAGTCAGGAGTCAGGTGGCTGAGCAGTGAGGGAGTTGGGCGAGTAATCAGAAAGTTGCCGGATCGATTCCCCACCGTGCAAAATGATGTTGTGTCCTTGGGCAAGGCACTTCACCCTACTTGCCTCGGGGGGATGTCCCTGTACTTACTGTAAGTCGCTCTGGATAAGAGTGTCTGCTAAATATAAATGTAAAAAAAGGGTTTAGGTTGGTTTTGGTGCAGTCCTCTGTGACATTGCTTGTATAAGGGCTATGCCCAAATCAAATTGATTTGCTTTTATTTAAAAATGTGTGTCTAGTATTAGCTACGGGAGATAGTTCACTTCTGATGTCCATTAGGTGTGAATTGTTGATGGTGACCCTTCTACACATCTACTTATTTAGGGGTTAAAGGTACCACGCGTTTGTATTTTGCATGTATTTTGATGGAAAAAAGACAAACTAAACTGAACTGCAGTCCTATGACCACTGGGTGTCGCACAAGTCTTTCTGTTCATACTTCCGCAAAAAATCAGTTTTGCACTCAATTAGTGGCATGCATCCCGAATCCGAATAGTGCCAAATACACGCAGCTCACCGTTCTTACCCTTTTATCTCATTAATCAGTTTGCGACAAGAAAACAGCCAGCATATAAATTGCTAATGCACTGGAGGAAAGTGAGCTCTTCAATCCCGCGAGGGATGAGCTCACAAATTCAAGTGGTTATAACAAACACATTCATCTGAGCATATAGTCTTTCTTAGTTGAGTGTGGAAGAAGCTCTGTCGTGGTTATACGATCAGATGCTTTTACAGTAGATGGGCGTGATGGGCGTGAATCGTTTCTCTAAACGGAACCAAGAGGCGCTTCATCTGCACAGACGACCATGCGCTCTGTTCACCTGCGCTCTGATGAGTAGGCTACACGAAAGAAATATCAGGGCTATGGATAATACAGGTACGTTGGGTGACTTTTCCTTATGCATTTCTTGGAGACTGTTTTAATAGCATCTTGTAGAGTAGGATAGCATGTTGTGAGTTGAACAACAAACCACTTTTTGCGACTGACATTAACAACCATCATGTTTAATTTATCTTTGATTACGGGCACTATGAATGGATTAATTATTATAGCAAGAAAATACCATGAGTGACTATAGCTATAATACCGTTCATTATGCTTATCACTCATCGTTTATCTTGAAGTCCTTCTGTCATATGCTATTTACGTCATCTTAAATTGTGGGCCTTTAAAGATGTGCCATAGCCTAAATCTAATTCTTATTTTGTCTCTTAAATCACCAGGATATAGAGCCTCAACTATCTGAAGACTCCCTAAATCTACTGAAACATACAGGAGGGAGGAGAGTAAGAAAGAGAGTTTTGGTGCGTGTGTCAAGAGGATGTGTGTTTGAGAAAGAGAGAGAGAGAGAGAGAGGGAGCGAGTGAAAAAGAGAGAGGGAGAGAAAGACGAGGAGAGCAAGTAAAAGAGGAGTATACGGCTGGACCAGGTGATCGAGTCCTAACAAACCTCCAAGGGGCTGCCGGGTAGTATCAGTGTGCTCAGGATCAGTGTTCCGACCATGGTGCCAATGCGCTGCCTGGGACACTGTGCCATGCTGGCACTGACGCTCCTCTTGGGATGCGGCGTGGTGCTATGCCTCGGCCAAAACGACACGGAGCCAATCGTACTGGAAGGCAAGTGTCTGGTGGTCTGTGACTCCAACCCCTCCTCGGACGGAGGAGTCACCTCCTCGCTCGGGATATCTGTCCGCTCCGCTGGCGCCAAGGTGGCTTTCTCCGCGGTGCGCGGGACTAATCACGAGCCGTCGGAGATGAGCAACACGTCCATGACTATCTATTTTGACCAGGTGAGATCAGTCCGTTATTTGTCCTTCTTGACGAATCATTTGTACACAATTAAGGATTTTTTATTGAGTTAGTTTCCACATTTTATTGATTTGATTTGACAGTAGCCTAAATCTACAGGTTACTTCCTGAGAGGCTGTAATAAGTTTTTGTGGACTGCTTTGTGCGTCTGGCCACTATGCGAATGCATAATAACTTGCAAACGCATGGTCAGTGTTTGGAAGAATAGTACACAATTCCAAATGATTCGTGTTGTAAATAGTTGTAATAATTTTTCAAGATTTCAGATATGTATTTAGGTTTCTGGACTGATTAGGGCCTCCTCAATCTGCGACACTGACCCCCTTGTGTTCACAATCAACACGAACATCTCTTCTGAACTGTCGATGTAAAAAAAAAAAAAAAGAATTTAAATACTAATTTAAGTAAACCAAAAAGTAACAGTAAAATGAAGAAGCGTTCTGAATGTACAGGCAATCGTGACACAGTCTAGGAGAATGAGATATAATGTTCATGCAGTAGGCTATACTGTAAACCATGTCGTAATCTCTCTTTCATGGCAAATCCGTTTGTGGACCAATTGGTGGATTACACAATATCGCTTTTGTTAACAGGTATTAGTGAACATCGGCAACCATTTCGATCTTAAAGCGAGTGTGTTCCTGGCGCCACGCAGGGGAATCTACAGCTTTAGCTTTCATGTGGTGAAGGTTTACAACAGACAAACCATACAGGTGAGTCACGCTTTTTGCATTCCCTCTATACAGTAAAAATCGGATGGAAATATTTCAGTTTACATGTCTAACAATGGGACTAACACTGCAGCCTACGGATTCTGTGAATCAGTTAGTGGGAGGCACGGTTGAAATTGTAAATCAAAAAATGCTCGTCCTCCGTTATCCCAGGTCAACCTGATGCAGAACGACTATCCGGTTATATCAGCTTTTGCCGGTGACCAGGACGTTACGCGGGAGGCGGCTAGCAATGGGGTTTTGCTGATGGTGGAGCGCGAGGACCGTGTTTATCTGAAGCTGGAACGGGGCACGCTCATGGGCGGTTGGAAATACTCCACTTTCTCAGGCTTTTTAGTCTTCCCACTATAATCAAATTTGCGATCAGTTTATCACCACGTGACCCTCCTTCACTTGGGGAAGAACAAGCAAACATTACATTTATTTTAACACAGCCGTCAGCCAAGGACGCCGACACAATGTGTACCTACACTCCTTATATATTGGCTATATATATATATAAGTAAAGCAACGTTTCCCTGGAATTCATATTCAAATCCAACAACCAACGCAATCTGGATAACAAATCGATCGAGCTGTGACGTGCACATATCGATTAGACCTCCTTGGATATTATCGCTGGGGAAAAACTTTTTTTTCAACAGACAAGTCAGTGTACCTGTGTGTACCTGGACAACTGGACAAATCAGAAGATTATATGAAGAACTAAGTGTATTTACGAGTGTTCTCTATTTTATGTTTGTATAGCGTTTCTGTCTAGTGAGATGTATGGATTATGGACATCTAGAGAAGTGCTTTCACACCCAAGGCATTTTTTTGCACGAATGGAAGATTTTTTTGTTGTGCTGTCCATGGTGTTGCATTTGGATGCTCAACATAGCCTATTGAAAACAAGCCAAATGGAGGCCGCATACTATTCAGAGTTTATTAAAAGAGAAAAAAACTACATATTTCTGCCAATGGAAACAACTTTAAACTCTTTTATTAACAATTTATCTAATTTATAAAAAATACATATTCACATGATGGTGTATTCTACATTTCGGATCTGCGTAGCTTTGACTGATTTAGTGTTCAGTGCTCACAAAATGTACTTTGTGAAAATAACATAAAAATCCCTATATGTCCCGCCTAATAAAATATATTGTATTGTATAAGCTACGCATCTATTTACTTGTATTGTATAACATTTGACACAAAATAATAGAATGAAAAGACGTCAGGCCGGCCGGTAAAGTGAGCTCAACCTTCACAGAGACATGTAACGGCCGTACGACATGTTTGTACGGCTACTTCAGGTTCACCAGGCACAGTTAACTGGTGGAGTTTATGGGGCTGAACACAGCTGCTGCTGTCCAAAGAGCAAAGAGCTCACACCCTTCACCACCAGAAATTAAATGACAATAGTAGATAGTAGATAGATCAACAGTAGATTCAAATAGAATTAAATGAGGTCTAAGAATTTTCACAAAAAAATGCTTAAATCACATAACGTTTTTCTTGCTTTTCTTCAGAGTTATAAAATACACACACACACACACACACACACACACACACACACACACACACACACACACACACACACACACACACACACACACACACACACACACACACACACACACCACCTGCAATATTATTTATGCTTGGTATGTCGATTCATTTAAGTGATTATAATTACCAAAGTATACATGTCGACAAAACTAAGTGTGGCCTGATTTTTGGCCCTTAAAGCCATAAAAAGAAATACATTTTTATTATTATTTGTTTAAAACATCCTCGGCAGACATGTAAACAATGAAACAAAATGGTTAACCATCAGTATCATTGACACAAAGTAATCCAGTTTGTCTTTGTAGGATCAACATGTCCTGAAAAGCAACAGCTATTGAAATGAGAAGGAATTGTATTTGTCAACTTAGAATTGTGCACATTTGTGAACATTTACAGTAGGTGATCAGACTGCTATGTGTAATCTGAGTAAACATTTGACTTCCGTGTCGTGCACACAGATCCTCCATGTGATGTCAGATACTACTGCATTGAGTAGAATGGCTCTGCTGAGATAACCATCCATTGAGTTGAACGGCTCTGTCATTCCAATGTTGCCTCCCTTCCAGCAATCAATGCATTTTCAAAACAAGTAGTTGAGCCCATACTGCCTTAATAATTGGGTAGTTATTTTGTAAAGTGGTAAAGTAGTTATTTTGGAAATGATTCCTTTTGGCATTGTTGAGTATAGTATTGGGCTGCATCTGGGAAAAAAAACTTCTTTAAATATTTCAAATGTAGTCAAATGGTTTGTCCATCTTCAGAGGCATTCAGTTCATTTTGATAACTGTTGTTGATGTAAAACATTTCCAATGTTCAAAAGCTCAAATTGCAATCATAGTCCAAGAAAACAACATTGATAGTAATATCAGAAATGTGCTTAAAGTATCACAATCGTGGTGGCACTCCTAATAAGATCACACATACCGTTTTTGGTGTTTGCCTTGGGAACAGTCTCCAAAGTATATATCAAATATGCAAGATGATAAAAGCACCATGTGTCTACCCCAAACTGTAATAAATCCTGCTATATGGATATCATTTAATGGATGTCCAGATGGCACAGTATACTGCACTTTGTGGGCATAATATAAATAATTATAAAACTGGTATGGCCAATTAAAAGCCCTGAGGTAAAATGTGTTTTCAGTCTTAAAAAGCACCCACGTTCAAAGTTGGTACAGTTCAATGCTATAGGAAAATCAGCATTGATAACTCTATCTGCTTTAGTCTCGAACATCACAAACAACAGGATTCTACATTGAAGAGGGGCATCAGAGTGCAAGAAGATGCAATACTTTATGCATTAGACTCCAAATTACATATAACAGTTATTGGAAGGATATTATCTGTAGGTTCAAGCTTCCGTAATGGATGTCAGTTTCATTTATTCAGGAATCTGAAGGTTTAATGCACACACACACACACACACACACACACACACACACACACACACACACACACACACACACACACACACACACACACACACACACACAGCTGAGACACCTGTAATACCTGTTCGTTCACCCTTCAACAAAATGACACAGATCATAACATATCAAAACAACAATAATTACAGCAACAGATTTAGTTTTTTCCTGGTGTTGGTGTAGACAAAATGGTCGTCTTATTGTATACGCAAATAGAGGCTACCTTCTTGGAGTCTACATTCCTTTCTAATTAAAAAATTATAAAAATTAATTTTTATACAAATATAATACAAAAAAGCCAACAACTTATGTACAATGTAGATTAAGATAAGGTATATGTTGAAAAGGGGGTCTGCCCCTTTATTTTTCAGTATGTATTATGGTTATAGCACAATGTGCTTTTTTAATTGTGGTTTTAGACTGAATACAACAGACTCCTGCTCTCTAATGTGTTGTTCTTTAAAAATTGACTGACTGGCCTTGGAAATACTAGTACTTTTCACAATTACCTTGCTAACTTCTTCACAGAAATGTAGAGAGAACCTTGTTGCTTGCTGCTTGAGAGCAATTTAAAAAGCCTGCAATGCCAAACACAAAACCTTATACAATCCCATTAACAAATACATTGACAAATTGATGGGGTTTAAAAAACCAAGACGCAAGTAGATAAAAAAAATAAACCAACCATATGCTTTGAATGTTAAATGCTTTTGTCACTCAAGGACCATTACTGTTTGAGAACTAGCCAGTTGACCATGACAAGCTGATCTCTTCTACATTGTCTGACTGCTTATTCCATCCAGTTGATCATGAATATCCTCTCTTTACTATGCTGTAGTACCACACACAGGTACTGGGACCAGAAAGCTATTTAAATAGCATGCTGCTTGTATGGTGTCCTGTGGGGTCTTTCATGAACACTGTGCAGCCTAAGGTTCACTGAATATCTCTGACTCTGGACTCATTTCTGTCCAAGCTATGTTATTTGAGGACCACTTTTGCATGAATCAGAATCAGAATGGGATTTATTCGCCATGAAAGTTGCACAGACAAGGAATTTGCTTTGGCAGAAATGTGCATTCAATAAACATATAGGAACCTAAATTTAAATATGTGGACTATCTATAAAATGGTACATAAACTAGCAACACTAAGTGGAATTAGAATTAAATAAAATATACAATAAAATAAAATATAAGTTGCCGTAATTTACAATAGAAAAACACAAAAAATAGAAAAAAAATCAAATACAAATGTACAAGATACAATTTTGTAATGCAGTGCAAAATGCAGTGTGTTTTAAGCAGGAAGTCATTAGAGTCAGTGTTAGGGTTAGGGTTGAAGAGGCCAACAGCGGAAGGGAAGAAACTGTTTTTGTGGCTTGAGGTATTGGTCCTGATGGACCACAGCCTTCTGCTGGAGGGGAGTGACTGAAACAGGGAGTGTCCAGGGTGGGAGGAGTTGGCCACAATCTTCCTCGCTCGCCTCAGGGTCCTCGAGGTGTGCAGGTCCTCGAGGCTAGGCAGATAGCAGCCAATCACCTTCTTAGCAGTGCGGATGATACGCTGCCGCCTGCTCTTTCCCTTGGCAGTGGCAGCAGCGTACCAGACGGTGATGGAGGAGGTGAGGATGGACTCAATGATGGCTGAGTAGAAGTGCACCATCATTGTCTTTGGCAGGTTGAATTTCTTCAGCTGCCGAAGGAAGTACATCCTCTGTTGTGCTTTTTTGATGAGGGAACTGATGTTCAGTTCCCAATTGAGGTCCTGGGAGAGGATAGTGCCCAGGAAGCGGAAGGACTCCACAGTGTTGACTGGGGAGTCACACAAGGTGATGGGGGTGAGTGGGGCTAAGTTCTTCCTGAAGTCCACAACCATCTCCACTGTCTTAAGAGCATTGAGCTCTAGGTTGTTCTGGCTGCACCAGGTCACCAGGTTGGCCGCTGATTATATTTCACAGTCAGTCTTTTTTAGGTGAACATGTATGCTGCCACAGGAAGCTACAGCAGTCTCAGAACATCCCATTTTTTTGTCATTTAGCAGACGCTCTTATCCAGAGCGACTTACAGTAAGTAAGTCAAAGTCTAAGTACTATTTTGTTAAAAGGAACAGCACAAAAAAACTAAACCATTTGAAAAAAACAGATCAACAGTTTATCAACCTCTGTTATGACCATTGATCAAGCACAGAAAAAAGCAGTCCACCAAACTGGAATCCTCCACATTGCCCTCATTTTCTCAAATGTCCTGGTTGTTGCAAAAATTGCCGAAAGTGTGATTCTGAGTGATAATAAGCCTTTCACAACACTATTTTTATTCAGGGTGCTTTGAGGCAGACCTAGAGGCAGTTCAGTTCCTCTACAGTTTGAAAATGACACCTAGGCCCACTCAATCTAATATCTAATGTGGCAGCAAGTTAAAAGGAAATGCATACTGAATGTCATCTTTTATTGCCACCTTTAATGGCCCGACCCTTTATATAATCATTAAAAGCTCTTTCCATAGGTTCCATTCCAAACGAGCTCTGTTAATTTCATGGCCTTTAGTAATAGTAGCATTTTGTCTGCATATCAAGAGACACACTACCACCGGTGCCCTTCTATTCCAGGAAATAAAATTAAAGACTTGAAAAGGTAAAGGAAGGGCCTCATCATAGAGAAATATGTCCCTTCTTGAAACATCTATTTTCTTTATTCACAGATTAGTGGTGATCATTTCTCATCCATCTCAGACCTTGCTGTTACAGTTTGCAGTAGTGAGATGACCAAGCTAATTTGTGCCATGGATGGAAAGACGTCGATGAGAACATAGGAAATCATATGGCAGTGGCTTGGTAATAATGCATTTGTTTTGCCTTACAAATTAGGAGAGGCATATCACAGACTCACATCAGTGCCAGAAGTGCCTCTGTGGCAAGGGCCAAGTGTCAATCAAATCGCTGATGAGAGGAGGAAAAAATGAGTGGAATAGAACAATCATTGTTTATTCCTTCTGCTTTTGCCTCAGTCTACAATATGCGTTTTGCTAAAACAGGCAATTCTCCAAAGACAGTACACTTCACCAACCCAACCCAGCCCACCCCTAGCCCTCCTATTTATACAGACAGCAGTGAGATATGCAGAGCTAGGCACCCAAAGTGAGTGTTAGATAGTCCATGATCTGATGGTTTCCAATATATCCTCCATCTACACAGACACTGTCAGCCTGGGTGAAAGAATGGGGGAAAACAATGCCTCATTACTACTGTACCTACAAGAACACTAGAAGACAGATACTGTATGTGAGATGTGTATGATCTGATCACCAGGAAATAGGCACACAATATACCCACATGCAGTATATAACACACACACATGTATATACATATATGGTTAAAAGCAGTAGTCGTGAGTTTTTAACAGGATATATACAGGTCATACTGTACTACTAATAATTGTACTAATAATTATCACTTGGAGGCGGTTTTGACTATATAGGTTTGATGAGGTCAAACCTGTTCTGTGTTTGTCTTCTTAGCATGTCTTTTTCCGCTCAGGACAGTTCAGTGAGGGAGTTATAAAACAGAGAAAGGATTTGTATAAATGCAGTAAACCTTACACATAAAACTGGGACCTATTCTATGTAGACCAAAGAGAAGAGTTAATGAGAATACTGTAGTTCTGCCTCTGTGTCGCTCCAGTACGTTGCTCATTAACAAGTAAACAAATCAGTTCTGACAGAGGCTGGGGAACCCACATTGTCTCTGCAACAACAATGTATTATATATCACAACTGTCTTTTTATCTATTATATACAAACTCCTATGTGTAATATACGCTTGTTATTTCCTCACGTGGTTATATCTCAATTAAGATGTTGAAGAATTACTGACCGAGCATGCAACACGGAGGCCTGTAGTGCCAGGAGATTTTAAGGAGGTTTATTTGTTTAGAGTTGTATCAAAAGCCCTTTAGAAAACATGATGTTATGGATGAGGTGTAGTGAGAGGTCAAATCAATGTCTCTGAGGTAAAAGGAACAGGAAAGGAAAGAAACGTGAGCATGTCAGGCTCATCATATCATAAACATGTTGCTTAACAAGTCTGGAGGAAAGATTTGATTAAGTCTGTATTCACTGGAGGCACTGGAGCCTGTGGCATCATGGGGGACCTTGAGGAGCACTACAGGCATGTTTGAGGGGCTAAATAAAAGAGAGCCCAGGTTGACCTGCAATCAATCTGTTGCAGTGAGCACAGAAACCTATCCCTACTCCAATAGTCTTTGACTATTGACTATTGATGTGACACACTACCCTTCCATCATAGCCCAAGAAAGAAATAATCACCTGTGTTCATTTTGTTATTGTTTTTTTAATGAACCTATGAGCATCTTTTCATATTTCAATGCAAGTTGACTAAAAGTGCACGTTGACTAAAAGTGCATGTGTAAAGGATTGAGTGGAAATGGGGATGTCCTTCTGCTGGGTACATTTTACAGTTACCAGACACTCTTATCCAGAGCGACTTACAGTAAGTACAGGGACATTCTCCCCGAGGCAAATAGGGTGAAGTTCCTTGCCCAAGGACACAACGTCATGTGCACGGGAATTGAACTGACAACCTTCAGATTACTAGCCCAATGCTCTACCCGCTCAGCCATCTGACTCGTAGGTAGGAGTGACTAAAGGCTACAGTATGTGTGTGAAGAGTGAAACCACAACTGTACACTGTCATCTTCGGGTATGAATGCTCACTGACTTGTGCAATGTTATTTTTTGGTTGTTCACAATGTGTGCTTCTTGTTTTGGCTACCCGCAATGCTTGTTGTTATTATCAGTGACCACTGATAATGACCACTGATAGTGAGTCACTTTGGATAAAAGCGTCTGCAAAATGAATACATGTAAATGTAGTTGTACTATACCTCACACAAAACTGAATCGAACTATATAACTATAATTTAATGCTACAGTGGTTATGCAGGTTATGCAGAGGGATTGGAAGCTATTTTGTATTGGTAAGAAAGGGAAGCCTCTGTGTTGAGAAAGGCACATTTGCCCAATCAAAGCGTTTTCTCATTCTGCCCCAGTTCCGGTGAGATCCCCGTCTGGTTTGACAATCTGTTTTGATGGAAATCAGTTGTTTTTGCTCCTCTCTCATCTTCCCTCTCGCTGCTCTTCAGGCCTCTTGAAGTTTCCTGTGCTGTGAAGCAGCGGATGAGGCTGGAAACTATCACAGAACATCAACACCACAAGATCCAATGCACACCAACCCAGGGGAATGGCACCATATAGAATCCAATCAACTCCACCAAAAATAGTTCTTCAAGGCAGAGGTGTTGGGTTTGGCTTGAATGATAGAGGACAACGATGTAAATGAGACATACTGTCGTTACCACATGGTCCTAAAGTATGACCACTTACTACATGCAGTCAGAGCCTGCACCTCTTTATTTCGCATGGTCCTAAATCACAGTCAGTAACCTCCCTTCCTCTAGCTGTGATATAAAAAAGACAAGGGAAACATGAAATACAAGGGTAACTGTAATAGAGTAATACTATTGTTGTGAGAGGATGAAGAGATAATAGGCTCTATTTTTGTCATGCAGATGTGAAAGGCATGCTCCTCTCAAAAGCCAAATGTCACATTACCAACGCTAGAGGCAAAATGGAGAGAAATTGGTTATCATTCAGTGAGCTGTGTTAATCATACAGGTGGTTAATTGAATAAGGCAGTAACTGTGTAAACTGTGTATGCGGACCTGGTGGTTCTGTGTAGACACGATACAGGCCTTTGGAGGCCATGTTTTACTTTGGCTATTAAATTCAATTCATCAAATACAAACATTTCAACTATGATACTGTGTACACTGTATAAATATATAAATGTACACAGCAATTAATCTACTATTTGGACATCAGTCTGTTTTTGTAACTAATAGATTCTGTTCTAGCCACTTAATTGATCGTGTCTTCTGATGCCTTCTTTTGCATTTCTGTTTTGTGAG
Source organism: Hypomesus nipponensis (assembly GCF_054491055.1). Classification (NCBI taxonomy): domain Eukaryota; kingdom Metazoa; phylum Chordata; class Actinopteri; order Osmeriformes; family Osmeridae; genus Hypomesus; species Hypomesus nipponensis. Next base: position 4,655,569 of record NC_140368.1, on the reverse strand, counting down.
TATGTGCCCTCTACAGGTCATAGGTTATACTGTATAGCTCGAAGCCCAGTGAGGAGGGTTGTTTGGGAGCTGAGGAGGTCTGTCATTAACCACTGATTAAGTAACAACAATTAAAGATAGAGTACAAAAGAGACTCATTCAGAGCACGCAGCTTTTACACAGCATTTGCTGGTTTCTTTTCTCTGAGCTTGAACATTTTCAGTTTGTCTCATGTCTCCTTTGCTTTTACTTTGCTAGTTGATTGACCTGCAACATTCAAGTATGTAATAATCCGGACCTTATTCTTAAAAATCCTGCTGAATGTAATTATTTTCAACAAACAAGTGTTGAGAGATTCCAACACCACCAACAAAAATGGTGACCCACAAAGTTTGGATAAAGGGACAGTACAGTTAGTTAGTTAGTTGTACAGTTAGTTGCTTATGCCATCATCTGTCCAAGTGTCTCATGAGTAAAGTCATTCCCATGATGAGTATGATTATTGTTTAGAAGTTGGGGAATTGGTTAACAGACCATTTCAAATAGTGTTTTTTGTTGTTGTTGCTTTTGTGGTAAAGTTTCATGGCTACATCATACTGCTCAATGTCAGAGATACTGTTGAAAACCCGGTTTAGGCAGAGTGAGGAGAGGAGTGGATGAGAAAGTTTCTCATCCTTTTTTCTCCATTGCTTCTGCACTCCCCTTCTTTTTATTTTTCTCTTTTTTTCCTCTCTGGAATACCCATGCTCAGTCAACAACTGCCAATTCATCATCTGACATTGAAGGTATGATCAGCACTCTAAAAGTAACACCAGACAGAAAAAATAAGTTGTGAAAACCTAGTTTTTCCTGGGCACTGGGACATTCTTTTTCTTATGTGTTTTTTTTTTTTATACCTGTCTTTTATATTCTGAAGTTTAGGATTGTTTTTAAATGCAGTGTGTTTTTTTTCTGCTCCCAATGTGGAGCCCCTCCCTCTGCTTTCCTTCTCTTTGGCTCTTTCATTCTTTTTTTCTGTATTTCTTTCTTTCTTTTCCCCTCTCTCTTTCTGTCCCATGAGTTTTTAAGACACCTTCTTCACTCTCTTTGTCCTTCCTTTCCCCTCTTTCCATACAACTCTTACTCTTTTTTTAAAACTTGTCTTCTGAGAAGTTCAAGAGAAATAGCTTTACTGACAACCCTCTTACTGTGCAGAGTGCAAAATGTTCTGAACTCATAGTGTAGCTGGAGTCCTCAATACCATTCATCAAGACAACTCCCACCAAATCAGGAAGCTTAGCTACATTGCTCACCAACCAATCCTACATCAAGTGCAGCCCCTCCTCTACCATCTGAGGTGTTCTGAGTGTAGTGAAGGAAGCTATGAAAGGATATTTTATCTGCAATGTAAAGAAAGGGCTGTGCGTGAAACACACTAGAAAGAGTCAATTGAAATTATGTTAAAATAGGGCAAAGGCGTTGTGTTTTGTGAATCTCAGTTATTTTAGTGCTTTCCCTTCTCTCTGACTTTGCTGCCCCTACCCACCCCACCTCTCCATGATCGGTCCCAGGTGTTCCATCACTGTTGAGATTTAATATTGTAAAAAGAACATGAAAGACAGGCCCAGGCAACCCCGCTTCCCTCAGCCGCAGGCTGCTGTTACTTTATAGCTTTTACCATTCTGTTTTAATATGTGATGTGATCCTATACCCCTCTCACGGTCGGTTCCCTTCAACTAACAACCCACCCCGCTGAATCAAATCAGGAGAATATAAGAACATGCAAACAGGCCAAATTGGCTTCCAGGAGAGCTCAAATCAATCTAAACTGAAAATTGCAGAGAAAGAAGCCTTGGGATATTTGGGGAAGAGAGAGAGGAAGAGAGTGAAAGCGAGAGAGACAGAAAGAGAGTGAGAGAGAGGAGAGAGAGGAAAGAGAGAGAGAGAGAGCAAGGTGAAAGAGAGATAGGAGAGAGAGAGAAAAAAAATCCAATGATGTTTTGGGTAATATGAACATAAAAATGCCACAGCATCAATTACTGAATGATTGAAGAGGATCCGACAGCGGATGTTCCCGCTGTTTTTGAGAAGAGCGACAAAGCTGATGGATACAAACCATTTATTCTGACTTAAGAATATTCCTAAATATTTACAATATATTCAGAATGCTCCGGGTACAACAACATCTGTGCAAGAGTCTGGATCGTTTTGTTGTTCATAGTCCATCACTTATTGGTTGTTCAGGTGTGAAAAATTACACACTACAAAATAAATGAGTCTGATAAATCAAGTATCGGAATTCCTAAAGCATGAGTCTGCATAATAGTGTCTCCCCTAATGGAAAGAGATACGAATCTGGAGATCTTGACTCGCAGGGCAGCCCTGTGTTAGAACTGTTGGAAGCAGAAGAGAGGTTTTGACACGGCATGAAGTTTCTCTTGGCCTTCTATGTCTCTCTATCAGTTTCTCTCCTCTCTCTCCCTCTCTCTGTTGTTCCCTGCCTCTCTCTTACACTCTTTTATCTTTCTCTCTTTTTCAGTTTTTTTTCTTCTCCTTTTTAGCCAACGTTCTCTCTCAGGCACACTCTCCCCTCGTCTGTCTGTCTCCGGCTCTCTCTCTCTCTTTGCTGCTTAGTTAAGCTAAGTGATAGGCTATGGCAGGGCTGCTCTTCTCTAAAGAGAAAGGGATCATTAGAGAGCTACAGAGAGACACTACTGCCCCCAGGGGAAGGATGACAGTTCGTCACCGCCCTGGGGGTTATACCTTCCTTTTAGAATATGGAAATCAAAGAGGGTGCAGAGAAATTTGAATAGAATAAGATGAAACTCTTTCATACCTTTTTTCCCCTCCTCATACCGATAATTATTCTCTGAAAACAGGGCAATCATGTGAAGAAAAAAATAATCTAAAGCTTCACACCATTTTGAACTGATAATGATTAATCATACAGTGATGATCAGCTTATTTCAAAGTGAAAGTATGTGTTTGAGGATGGCGGGGTAGAAAAACGATGAAATGTTAAATGGGCATGATAGAAGATAGAGGTGAAACTACATGAATGCGAGAACGTTCACTCCAAACAAATGCACAGGGGTTCTCTCACAGCAACACCTCTCTCAAGGTTAACCAGGCATGACCACAGAAGAGAAAACATATCAATAATTCTGATTCCACTTGCCAAAGTCATGTAAGTTCTCAGACGTATTCCTTGAAGTACCGTTGAAATAATGTTCTGTGTTCTAGAATCTTTAAGTTGTGCCAGTCACACTGGAGCTTATTTTAAATATGATGGAAATCATATTTTGATTGGGTCTTTGTCAGAACATCAGAACAGTTTGATGCCATTCTGAAACTGTGACCGTGTTCTGTCAAAGCCATGTTTTTTTGAGCATGCTCCACCTGCGATGTATGGGTTATAGGTTCACTTTTTTGATCTATTCATGCAAAGGCCCAATTTGTTTCTGAACTACAGTGCCATTGTGTTGTGAATGTGTCTTCATAACTGTGGATCACAGTACTTGAATCATTGCTTATTGTAGAGCTCATCTCACTGCAATTACATTTGAGTCATTTACTAGAGAGGTCTATGCTTTTGTGAATATTATGCATATGAGGACACACATGGTCCCTTACACACAGTTGTACACACACCTTCTCTACCCCTCTCTCTCTCTCTCTCTCTCTCTCTTTCTCTCTCTTTCTCTCTCTCTCTCTCTCTCTCTCTCTCTCTCTCTCTCTCTCACTCTCTCACTCTCTCTCTCTCTCTCTCTCTCTCTCTCACACACACACACACACACGCACTCACACACACACGCAGACACCTACACTCATTAAACATAGTCCATACTTGCACAGTCCCACCACAAAGACAAAATGGCATATGGCTACAGCACACAGTTTCTTTATTTGACACATTAGTCACAGAAATTGTTGGGATGAAGAACCCCCCACAGTGCAATCCATTTTGGCTCATGTACAAAATGTTCAACCCGGGCAAAGCTCTGCCTGTCTATACACATGGGAGTCTTTGTCAATGCTAATTGGCCAGCCTGCCCACCAGTGAAGTGGAACTCAGTTTCATGCGCACACCCTGCCTTGTTTGTCAGTAAGTAAATCCAGAATATATGTTATAATAGAGCCGAGGCTGAATCACAGTCAGTGTAAGCCACAGTCTACCAGAGAAGCTAACCAGTGATTTCCTACCCAGGGACCACACACCAGCAATGGGAAGGAAGCGTGAACGAACCCTGGCTCTGAAAATGAACACCTCAAAGGCTATCTCCTCAGAAACACCTTCCCCCACTACTAACCTTCAAACTGGCAGAAAATCCAACAGAGAAACTCATCTCCCCGATATTACATTAATCTCTATCCGTGGAGAGGGCATGTGGAAAGTCTGTTTATTTTCCCCATTGTGGTTGAGTGGAAATGAGTAGAGATCTCTGCTTGGCTGGTGAATGCCCCCATTACTGCGCAAAGATTTCGTTCAGTGGAGTTTTGCCTTGTTGTCTAGCTTCCCTTATTAACATTCACTTAAATTCCCTTTGTTCTCTCAAGTGCTCATTAAAGAATACAGTGCCTTGTGATGTCTATAGTTTTACATAATTAGAACCCAAGAGGTTTTTACGTGCACCAAAGTTCTTGGTTTGTTTAAGTCTGCATTAGAAGAGCAATTTGTTTAATTTCTCAAGAGTTTAACCTTGATGACTATGATGGGAAAGCACCTGAAACATTCATACTCCCTTGTAGGAAAAATACATTTGGGATAAAAATGTATTGGGTGATGTTTTTTTTTTCTTCAATAAGTGATGTGTTTTTCTCTTGTGCCAATGAAAGATAGATATGTCTCAACCTCCTCTATGTTTATGATGTGTCAATAGTAAAAAAAAAATAGACTCGTCATTGTTTCATTGCTCAAACAGTGTTGCGTCACAGTAAACCATTGCAGTATTTACTCTGGCTCTAACAAAAAACAGTCTTCCACTGCTGGCCCTCTTGGGCGGCACTGCCATTTTAATGCCAGACAGACATTCTGCCTGCTGAGATTCTGTCAATCATGCTAAGGTTCGAAATGGTCTTGTCCCTTGCTTTTCCTTCATTGACTACCCACCATCTCTGAAGGGTAACTGCAATCCCTCAGTCATTTTGATGCACTGTGCAGAAACCGTCTTCTTTTTCCAGGTCCATCCAGTTTTACGAGAAGAACTTGGCAGATCCCCTCCAGGGAGACACTCTCTTCCTTGGCCAACATCCCAGCCTTGTTCCCTGGGCACTGTCAATGGCAGAATCAGACAGACGGGGGTCGTTTACCATATCCCCCTTCCCCCAATTCTCTCTTCCTCCCGTCTGCTGCAACACAAAGCAATATATGACACACATGGTCATACAGTTGTTGGCACTTGAAGAGGTAGGGACAAGTGCAGGAATTTAAAGTCTGTGCCTAATCTATATTAGTATCTATCTTTGATTACATACATACCCTGCGCTGCCTCCCATCAGCAAAGGGCCAGGCTGTGAGTAAATCTGGGCTATGTGTAGGCAGTAGAGGGTTTAGGGAGGGTGTGAGGTGATGAGAATAAAAGAGAAAGGGAGATGATGTGGTGCCCCAACGTAGCAACCTCGCGAGGAAAACAATAAAGCACAAGTGACAGGAACAGATGGTCCTCTTTATTGTCTCCTGAAATGCAAACACTGAATATCTTTACTGTCTGTGTGGCGTGTGTGTGTGTGCTGTGAGTGTGTGTGGATTGTTTGGTTGGTAATGACCTACTAACTGGTTATGACCTACTAACTCTTTCCCATTGTTAACTCTAAATGTAGCAGTAACATCGTAGGTCCTGGACTGACTGGGGTATTAAAAATCAGGTGTCCATACAGCTACAACACCATGGTAACCACTGAATGTTTACGGGGTTTATGTAAGATTATGGAAGCATCTGTCTGTTTCTGTTTACCTAACGATCTAAAGTGTTTTAGGAAATAATTCAGTCCAACTTTCTTTGTGTCGCTGAATGTATTTAAAATACATGAAATGTAGCATATTTTACAATAACGTTTATTTACTTAACATTTTGTTCCTACAGAGAAGCAACTTTACAGTGCCCTTTCCAGTGACAAGGACAAAGAGACTGGTCAAAGGAGACATATAGACCCTTGATAAAACCCTGCTCCAGAGAACACACAACCTCAGACTAGGGCGTAGAGTCACCTTTTCAGCATGGCAGTGACCTGAAGCATCGAGCCTAGACAACACCAGAGTGTTTTTTGGACAAGTTTCTAGATGTCCTTGAGTGACAAAGCCTGGAGTTGAATCCCATAGACAATCTATGGAGAGATTTGACAGCAGTTTATTGACAGTCTCCATCCTGAAGGTGGAACAGCAGAAACTGCCCAAATGTTCAAAACCTTTAGAGGAAGTTCCCAAGAAGACTCAACACTGTAATTGCTGCCAAAAGTGCGTCTGAAAGGTACTGAAGAAAGTGTTACCGAAATGAGATCTTAATACATTTTTCAAACAAGTTTTTAATTCATCCCATACTGTAGCAATGTGTGCTAGCTACCTTTTTACTTACGTATGGCACTACCAGGAAAAAAACTACCCAACAAAAAACTATAATGTTTGATTTAAAATTGGCAATTTAATCCATCTTTGACAAATAATGTTCTTAATCCTATGTTTATTGATTCATTTTCATAACTAAAGTTTAAATGAGAGTTCATAAAAAAAAGCCTCCCAAAGATGGGACTGACCCTTTAAACTAGGTTAGGTCTGTAAGACAAAAGACATCCCAAATTCCCAGGAGCCCTCTGCTCTCCCACATGACACTATTAGCCATTCCATCTAATTATCTCTCCTTATCCTCAACTCACCCAAGTGTTAATGGATCCTGATCTCTTGTCTCTTTCACCTTTCTCAGCCTTTCATTTCTTTTGCACAATGTTTACTATTCTACCCCCTATATCTCTCTTTTTAACCCCTTTGCCTCGCTCATTTCTCTCTTTCTCCTACCTCCTTGGTCTCTCTACCACTCTCTCTCTTTTTCTCCCTCTGTCTCTCTACCACTCTCTCTCTCTTTCTCCCTCTGTCTCTCTACCACTCTCTCTCTCTCTTTCTCCCTCTGTCGCTCTACCACTCTCTCTCTCTTTCTCCCTCTGTCACTTTACCTCTCTCTCTATTTCCCACTCTGGCCCCCTCTGGTCGCACTCATCCTCCTCCACCATAATACTGCAGCCCCAGTTTTTATTCAGGGTTCATTGCTCTTCTGTCTGATAATTCCCTTGTATTAACTGGCTGGAGTTATTACCCGTTATGAGATGTCTATGTTGAGAGCTCTTTATGAGATCCTGGTCCCAGTGGATAAGATGATGGAGTCTATGTGCTGTCATCCTCTGCTGTATAATAGCATCAGTTGGGAAATACACAATGCCATGGATTATTGATAGAGCCATATCTGCACTTCTTCTGACAGATTCCTGGCCTGGATAGAAGGGGCATGTAATCCTGAAGAATATATTTGTTAATATGCCCGCCCCATGCATCTCCTAAAGTCTCTTTGGGGTACTTTGGGCTTTCCCCTTCTGTGTGATAAATAGTGCTCGTTTCTTAGTGATTCAAATGAGAGGGTAAAGATGGATCCCTCCAGAAGGTTCTCACGTGGTCCCTAGCGACCTACAACACCCAGCTGAATTGTGTTGCCTTGACTCTCACTATACTACTAAAATCATGTTTGAAAGGGATGTTTAGGATATTAAGGCACATTAATTTTTTTGGAAAAGCCATTGTGTGAAGCAATACCGCAAAACTGTGAAATAGTCTACCGGAGAATATAATAATTGCACAATATTTAATCTTATCAACTGGCAATACCTGATGAAGTGATACTGAAATTAATCCACATTTCACTAATTGTCGAAAGCAGTTGTAAAGCAAACAAACAACAACCCTCCCTATAAATAGATCAGAACAATTGTCTCCTGACTCTCATTAAACTCTCAATCCAGTCTTTCACTCGCTTCATTTCTATATTATATATTATATAGTATTTACTAAAGACTGTGTAAAGGCCACAGGCGGCGCCCTACTTTGTCACTTTGTTCCTTGATTCTATATTCAGGGGTAACAGTCAAATGTCTTGGGGAGAGGAAAGGAAAGCTGATCAAATACAGACTGTTAACCCAAGTCTACCAAGGGATCAATTCTACACTACTAGTACACAATACTATAAAATAAGCTTCCCAGCTAAATTGGTTGGTTTATTTGTGTGTTGTATGTGTGTGCTTGTGTTTTTATGTTCAAGAGCCAGTGTGATCACTCAAATGTGTGTTTCTATCATGTGCATATGAGATTTTGTGTCCGTTTGTGCTTTGAGCATCTTTTGAATTGATCTTTAAGGTTCAATCTGTAACACTGTAACCCTACGCAGCCATGATGTTTTTCAGAGGAATAGTAATTTACAATCACATTCAAGGAAATCAAATTGTGTTGTGGTGCAGTCTTCTGGGCTGTATTGTGAAATTTTACTTTAGAAAAAAGGCATAATTGGTATGTGTGAGCCAAACTTACTGTAACTTGTTGGCAACATATTTTCAACTATTTAATTCTAAATAGCTGACCCAAATTGTTTGAATTTGAAGTCTGTGTGCATCATCAATGCCAGTTTCTTTTGCAAGTGACTGTTAATAGACCAGAAACATTCAACAGCCTGAACAAAACATTTTATTCAGTCCATAAAGTCAACCACATATCTTCCAGATCAGTGTGTTTCTGTAGTCCAGAGTGAGAAAGAGAGGCTGAATGATTAACTGTGACTAATATGTGACAACATGTATTTGTGTCTGTTAGGTCAGTATAGACTGGCAACAAGCCAGTAAAGCATACCAAAAAGGAACATTAAGTCACCTACAATTTACCTTCATGTAGTCAGAGCAGGAAATAGAACGTAGAACGTATGATTCATCCGGTGCATATATTTTTGGTGTGCATCTCTGATGGATGTGACAGGGGGGCTGGTCTACCATGAGCACCATACACTGCATATTAATATATCCTCTTTAGAGACCCCCCTGCTTGCTAGCCTACCTCCCTGTCTGACTTCCAACCTCCCTGTCCCTCCCTCACTGCCTAACTCCCAACCTCCCTATCCCTCTCTCCCTGCCTCACTCCCACTGGAGGCTATAAATGAACAAAGTGGAAATAATTGGAGAGCACATGAGTTCTCCTCCTGTTGTCCTGCTGGTCTTTAAGCACACCAGTAGTGTGCTGTTCTTACCTCCAACGTGGTTGTTTCTGAATTAGCTTGCGCTGGTAAGTTCTCCAAAAGCACCGCGGGGGAATATCGCTGAAGCAGGAATGTGATTACAAACAGTAAGTTCTCGCCATGGGCACAATTAAAAACTTTGCAGACAAGCGTTGTCTGATTGCAAATTGAATCAGGTATTGCAATGGTGGGGGGTGTTACTAGTTAATTACAGAGGAAAGCTTGCTAAACAACTATTAACGGGTCTATCTGCTTAGAGAGACATTACCTGGACGTCCCTCAGTGCATGGAATACAGGAAGGGGCATTCCTCATCTAAAAATAAGCTCATCAGCATTTTGAAGCGGTGGTGTTCATTCAACATGAGTGGTTTCACGTAGATTCTCAGATGCAAGAATGAGCCCTCAGTCACACGATTTTATTACCAGAGTAGCAGGGATATTTCCTAGCCAGACTATTTATAGGTGTAGTTGCTACTGTACCACTGTACTGGAAACAATATTATCAATAGAATACAAAGTATACAGGACAAACTAAATCATAGCAATAAATATACACACTCAATTTATAGATGATGCATCATTTGGATCCAAATTGAAAGCAGAATTTCTTTGTTATCAAGTGAATTCAGTTTGACCATTGCACAATAAATAACAGAGAATGAGCCCAACCCCAGAGAGTGGTTATGTTTCAGATGGATGGTTTCACACTTGATGTTGCTGACAAAGAGGAAAGCAAGGGGATGCACAATCTAGAATGGCCATGAGGAAAACCCACATATTCACCTCAGGTAGAAACATGGTGTTTTCTTAGTCAGTGCCCTCAACTCCACAATTCAGAAGGGTCTTACTCAAAACCACTGCTCACTGTTGCTTGAGTAAATCAGAAGTGTGTTTCATGTCGACTTCAGCTGGGTTAGGTTTGATTAAAGCTAAGCCACAGGGTAAAAGCTGTCCACATCTTTTTTATAAGCATGTTATTTTGACCTTTCTTTTCAGCAAAGCTTCTCGGGACAAAAGACCTGACACAACACGACATGTTGCCAGGTCACTAAACATGCTGTTGCTTGAGATAAAACAACTAGAAATTGCATCGCAAAACAACATGTTTTTTAAATTGTCATTACCCGATATAAGCAGTCCCATATTGTAAGTAGTATTTATTGAAGAAAAATCACTGATTGTTTTTAAATGGATTCAGCTTCAATTTGTCTCAGAAAATGAATCTAATGGTCACAAATTACAGAACAATGTAGAATTGAACCTGCACCGTGAAATTCAATTTTTAATACATTTGTGTCACATTGTCTATAATTTTTTGTTTGCTGTTATTGAAAGTTTTCTGTATGCTATTGACAAAGGTGGGCACAGCAATGGTAGCACCATAGGCTCAGTAATGATTCTGCTTATACAGGATTTGAGTGAAGCTCAGTTATACTGTCTCTATACTTACTGAAACAATAGTGCCTAGTCTCACTGACAGATCCGTGCTGCTTGGCTCAAATACACAAGTTTACTGCCAGATAAAACTAATTTCACTGTCAGCCTGTGCTTTGGTGCCACAAGAATGTACCTTAACAAATCCCATTGGAGGAGTAAACTGTCATTGCATTATCCTGAAGTCACATTCTTCTAGTGCAGAGAAATAAGAAAATCCTGCTCAAAATATTATAACATAAAAATCATTGATGAAAATAACATTTAAGTTTATGTAGTTTTTTTTTCAGAAAGGGGAGACCATCGGTTTCTGTCAAAAATGCCAATATGTGAAGTGCGAAATTATATAACTGATATATCAGCCCATTTCTCAAGCACTACTCTTTTCTATTAGAGTTTGCCCATGTGGAGCACAGTTGCTGTTGACCCACTCAGAAACACATATGTCAATTAGTTTACGAGTCTTCAGAGAAAGCAAAGAAGTAATGTTTAGAACAGGTGAGCAAGGAAACATCAAAGATGAACAAAAAAATGCCCTGAGGTAGAAAGCTCTACACGATGAAACAGAGACAGTGAAATTTGGCAGTTTACTTTGTTATTTTTCATTTAGTGGTGTACACACTGTCTTCCTTTTGTTTGCCCACCTTTCCTTCCTCCTTTACCCCCCCCACCCTCACCATCTGTTCCAAAAACAAGAAGCTTTGAGTTTCACCCAATATGAGCTCCATGCCTGAAGTCATGTTCTGGTGTGTTCCTCTGAGAGTGTTAACTCTGATACCTGCCAATAATACCAGGTTACACAATGAGCCAACAGCTCATCACACAGTGCATGGCCCTAGGCCATATTGACTGGTACCCCCAGGCTGTTATCATATAGATTGCTGTGCACTATATGGTTCTCTGGGCTTTTGATGCTTCTTGACAGCATCTGTGAATTCTAATTGAGCTCAAAATAATGGCTAATATTTAATCAAATCTGGTATAAGGTTCTGATGCAAATGCTTTCGTGGTGTTTTAAAATGAACTTTTCAGCCCATTTTGTTCAGGGACAAGAGCTCATGCCAAGAAGAAAGTTGAGGTGATGGCCATTGTGAATGAAGACGCAGGACAAACAGATGGAGTGAGAGGAAGGAGGAGAAAAGGTGAAAGGAACATGGGTCCCCACGGTACTATCTCCTCTTGGTAGATAGTGACTGTGTACTAGTGACTTTTAGATATCACGTCCAGAAAAACTTCAAATGCTACAGGAAAAGCAACAAAAAGCAGGCCCTGGAGTTTAATGCTTTGTTGGAATAGAATGACAATTTTCCAGTTGAAGTGACTAAATGATGGAGAGTGTGACGTGTCATTGAGTCTAGAATTCTGAATAAGAAATCTGACAAAAAGAGAAAAACCTCTAAATCAACGTTAATTTCAGCTGCTAATGATTGGTTTGCATTCAGTTCAAGTCAAACCTTGTCTAGGTGGGTGTGCGTTCAGAACCCTTACACTAATGTAGACGTACTATAGCATGTGTGTGTGTGCACACATTTACATCTAATGTTACTAACTCAGCACTTTAACGTTTCAATGCCCAGCTATCATATTTTTCCTATACTGTACTGGACAGTTTGTGGTCTTACCGTATTGGTATTTGCATACTTGAGTTATGAAATGGCTTTCAGCCTAATTGTTTCCATGGATAGCAGCTGTATAAGAACTCTCATGTTTCAAAAGTTCAATAAAATATTTGAAACAAAGTAAATTCATAGAATATGTAGACAGTAAAGCTACCATTGGGATCTATATCGTTCTACAGTATTACATGTTAAATGTTATAGCTAATAACTACTATAGATGGGGGATGAGCGATGAAAACTGTTACAGAAACACAGACACGCAAACAGTCACACAAACACAAAGAGTCACACACCTCAAACATGACTAGAAAAATAAATAAATGAACATCTCCAGTCCCACCCCACTCATAAAATATAACCCACAACCCTTCCCCAGGTTGTTGTGATTTGGAAACAGCTGTTGTTGTGCTGGATGCGCCCCTCTCTTCCAGATTACGTTTCCCCTCAAGCTCCCCAGGGAGCCAGGCTTGGGAAGTGTTTTGTGGGGGGTGTAGTGGGGTGCAGAGAGGCCGGGGGGGATGGGGGGGAGGGGGGGGGGAGTGGGGCGCAGGGCTGCTCTCCGTCACAGCTTTTATTCCCAAGGAGATACTTTGAATAATGGAGCACATGTACATATTGTCAACACATATGTGTACACACTCCCAGCTTCATCATAAAGTATATGCACCCGCATTGTCCGTCTGTGTGTGTGTGTGTGTGTATGTGTGCGTGTGCTGTCCCAAGCATACGATTACCCTGGTTTTAGGGACATCAGGGTTATCATCTTCCACAAATTGCAGGTGGGTTCTGTGTTTTCTGATATAATCATATCAAAACATTATCCCAGTTGATCCGTCTGTAATGAGGATAAATCTCTCTCCCTTCCTCGCCCACTTCTGTCTCCTACTCTCTCTCTCTCCCCACCCTCTCTTTCTCTTTCTTATATGTGCACAACAGGGGGGGGGGGGGTTCAGGGAGTGGCCTGGGGTGGCATGTGCAACCCCTGGAATCTGATTGGCCAACCTAGGTGCCACCCCGCTATCTTTACCTATTATCATTATTTGGCAGGACTTTTAATTTGAATTGTATGACGGGTAACCAACCTTTCATTTATAGGTGCATTTCAGTCTTAAACCTGAGCGGCAGTAATGCGCCAGAGTAATGTCTTGCCTGCCAAAAACCCAGAGAAAGTTTTGGATTTTGAGCAGGGTGGTAATCCTACCGTGGAATATTCTGTTTTCAGACCTGTCTAACCTATACATACATTAAATGTACATAATACTGGGGTAAAAGGGAAATGTATGCGGATGGAGAACATTTCATGGCAGGCCTTGTTTTCCATGTAAATGCAATGGACCCCCTGCTAACACTGACTAGGAAAGCATCAAATGCATGACACCTAATCTGGTTACTCATACCAGTCCCCTCAATATGCAGTCAGAATAATTTGATGCTGGGATATACAGAACAGAAATTACATGGGGGTGCATTTCAGGGTGTTTTGTTTCCACAAAATGCACCCCCAAATTGTTGTGGTATTGTTGTAGAATCGGTTGATTCAGTATTAAAAGCCCGATTCATAGAGATGTTTATGCATACATTATTAATTGTTATGCTATGTTATATCTCAAGGTCTTGTTGCTGATACTCGTGGTCAATTTGAAAATCTCTGTACAGACACAAATTAAAACTTGCTTATCAAGCTTTTGAAGGAAATGTGTGAGTGATCACCTGTGTGTGTGTGCACGTGTGTGTGTGTGTGTGTGGGGGGGGGGGGGGTCTGTGTGATAACACAGTACATTTACAGTAACTGTGCACATGGCAATTCCCATTAATTCAGAGTTTATGGTTATGGGTTGAAAAAAAAAACATTTTCTCTCCCCATAAATAAGTCATTTTGGATTCTGCGCTCTGAATGTTTATTGCCATTGTCTGTGGAATGAGAGCTGCAGTTTTTTAATAGCCTGCCCGGTGTTCACTCATCAATCACAAGCAAGAGCAGCCCTCACCCTCTCCACAGTTGAACACTAACCAAGTTAGGGAGCTCTGAAACTAACTTCAAGTTTAGAAATGTTATGAAAGTAATCAAATTTTCTGAGCCAGGATCCTTACGGATGTGAATCGATGACAATAATTACTGCATCTCATTACACTGCAAAGAGCATTTTCTTTCATTGTTATTTATCAAAGAGGGGGCACGACCATTAACCAGAGGGACAATGGTGTTCTCTTCAGGATGTTCATAACCCCCCCCCCCCGGCAGCACTCCCAAGCAGATCATCATCCAGCCGCCCACTCAGCCCATTTCTCCTCACATCAATATGCAACAATCTAAGACGAGACAAAACAACATGGAGATGGAATGTCCTGATGAGTCACAAAATTGTACTTTTTCATTATTCTTGTACTACAGTGTATCAATCTAAAATCTGTTTCCATCTGGATAATGAGATTTCATTGGAAGCACCTGCATTATAAGATGGTGCATGATGGGCATTTCAACAGTGCTACCAAGCATCTTGGACTGCTGCTGTGTTTTCATAACTACTGTGAGTGGCTTGTTAAGGGTCTGTTACATTTAATGGTCATGAGATTTTATGTAAACTAACATTAGGTTTAGATCCAAATAGTTCCATAGTTGCAGGATGTTTCATCTAAGAAATAATGTAGCAGATACCTAAATACAAAACAGAGCATGGCAGTTGACTACATAGACTTATACAGTCTTGATATATTTTCCTTGTTAATTCTTTCAATGTTACGAATCAACTTGGATTACATTTCTGACAGTATCTCCTGCTTGATTGTCGTAAAAAAAGACATAGACCCCTTAATTAACCCTAATTATCTTCCTGCTTGCTGCTCTTTTGAAACATGAATCCTGAGGCTATGTTACACATTGGAAATAAATCACAACATACCGGTTGCTTGTTGCATGATACTTCTCACACACAATTTTGTAAAAAAACTCCAGATAGGTAAGCCAATAGAGCTAGGGCAAGGTAAACACAGAACATGACAGTGTCTCCAACTTGTTCTGCAGGGTAAGCAAATCAACGTATCAGGTGACGAGAGGTGGAATTAGCAGGTGAAGAAGGCAGTGGAGAGAAAAAGGGAGATGGGAGTGGGGTCTGGGTTGTAAGTGTCACCGTCTGGTTGGCATTCTGCAAATGCTGGTATTAATAGGGAGGGCTAAGATGAGCTTGGGGATGTGGGTGACTCAACATGTGCTGCTGCTGCTGATGGGCAAGTGCAAATTAAATTAATGGGTAGGGGAAATCAAGTGAGAGAGCCCAAAATCAAATTACCAATACAGCTTCAGACGAATTAGTTGGGTGCCAAAGTTGTAATTGATAGCAATGCAGAAGCACAGTATTGAATCAGACAATATGATCTAGCATGCATTACATCTGATGTGATTTGGTGCTCTGGCGTCTTGATTAAATATTAAAGAAGTGTGGAGGACATTGTCCCTTCAGTATGCATGACTTCACAAGATGCCACTCAGGGCGTCGCCTGAGGAGATGAGCTGAATTCCGATTGGCCGCAGGGTGAGGAAGCAAAGCAAGGTGTGAGATTCTCCGCATGCAGGCTTAGGTGTAAAATTAAGACATAGGCCTACCATGTGTTTTTCTGACCAACCCAAATGAAAGAAATAAGAAATTGTAGAGGGAAAAAATAACAACTTCGATTATTTAGCATTGCTAAATCTAGAGCAGAAAAAGTTTTGTCTTGAGATATAGAGTTCATCTTGTATCCTCCAAGCTAATAACATACCTTATACTAAGATGCAGCTTGGAGATTTTTCTGAAATAAGTTCACAACCAATGCACCTGCTACATTTTACAGAGCTTGTTTGCTGGGTTTGAACAGAAACCGATTCCTCTATTAAATCAGATGTGCTCTTTGCAACTCTGGACATGTCTAGATATACAGCTATTCAAACAAGTGGGAAGGGAGGTTATATGATGAACAGAGGTGCCTTTAATAAAACATAATGATCTGCTAAAAATGGGTTTGAAATCAAACAATATGCCGAGCCTCAGCAAAACGCATATCTCAAGGCACATCCACTCCGCCTGAATAAGAGATGAGATTTGATTTTAGATTTTTTTTTACTTACAAACCTTCAAACCTAAAACATCCAACATCAAACCTTTCCAGCACCATAGACATCACCCTCTTTGACAGCACTGAATAACGGACAGTCAATTATTTAGCAAGTGTTTCCATAATATTGTAACAACAGCTTTAGGCTTTCCTAAACGTTACACAAATAGTTAATTGTGGGTTCTTTTGAATGTAAAATACAGACCTTGGACTAAATGACACAATGTCCTACATCTTTAAATCGAAGTGTAAGTGTCAATCAATGAAAATGTTTTTAACTGGAGTGAACTCCTCCTTCTGAATGTGTTCATGGTGTGCTGGTCCTCTCAGGTTGAGAGAACTATCAGCGGGTAGCTTCTCAATTCCATATGAAAGATTTCCCTTACCTGAGTAGGGAGTACTATGTGTGTGTGTGTGTTTCTAATGTATAAGTGTATTTGCGCGCACGCAGAGGTGGTTCCCTTTGAAGTCTGTTTACCACACTGGAGTCTTGCTGGGAACACTGGGACAGCAATCTGTGACACCACTGACACCTGGCATGTAAACATCAACAATAACCCCATCTTAATACTTCCCACTGACTTGCCCTTTAATACCTTAGAAAGCCTTGGCTGTTCATGCTCAGCTCCATTTGTCACTGTAGGACCATCTCTAAGTCTCTCTCAATTTGATCTCTTCTTTTGGTTTCTATGGCAGTTGTACATCAGGTAGATAATATCATTCCTAAGATGAAATCTTATATATTGATATGATAGTATCAAAGAAGTAGGTTCCTATATGTTGAGCAAAATAAATATTTGTTCAATCAAAGGATTGTGTCCGGGCAATTACTCAAGTTGTTAGCTTTTCAATGTTGAAAAAAAACAACATAGTCATTTGTGATTGTACTTTCAAAAAATATATACAAAATAATAATAATAACAACAATTTCAACAATTGCTTTCAACTGCACAGACTTTAGAAAAAACGATGTACTTTTTTTTACCATGATTTGTTGAGAAAACTTCCTTATTAGCATATACTTGTGCTAACCCTTGCTTTTGTTAAAACAGATAGCTAATAAGTCACCACTGAAAAACCATAGATGGTGGTTTTAGGTTTTTCTGTCACGGAGGCTCCATCTGTTGTTATGGGCTGGGATTTATTCAGTAGCATCATTCTCCTCCAACTAGCAATAAAAGTGTTCTCTCTGTAGAGCTGGTCCAACTGTAATTTGGTTCCGGATGAGGAAAACCCCATCTTGTGAGAAGAGTAGTGTTGCTACAACTCATGGTGGGGTTGCAGTTCTCAGACGTTACTGTGTCTTTGAATGAAGCACACACTATTACAGTGCATGCAATATAATAAGTAGATTGAACGGCCTTCCTAAACTTTCTTTACATTCAATATATATATATATATATATATATATATATAGCAGTTACATTCTTTAAAATCAATTGAGACATTATGGCTGTGGATGTCTGTGAAAAAAAATGGTCTGTTGGAACGCAAAACGGTCACCCAGGGTTCTAGGGACTTTGATCACACCTGATGAATAGATGGTTAAACATATTGTGCCATATGCCTTGTGTCTATTATTGACTCTGACACACATAGACTTGAATGAAGCTTTGCAGTCAAGAGATTGTTTATGATAACCCACAACAGTCATTAGGGATGGGATACAATTGTTCTCCCAAATCAAAATAAATGGGTCACAAGTGGTTTTGATATCATCAAATGTGTTTCAGTCAAAAGCCAGCTGTGCAATATTGCCTGTATAATTCAATCTTGTCAAAGCAGAGTTGATTTAGAAGAATAGATTTAAAGGGCTGTGGAAAGAGTCATGCAACACAGTAAGCGTTTCTTCACCTCTGTTGACTCCAACAATAGTTTCACAAGTATTTCAAGTATGGATTGGACTGTTGAGAATAAACTCTATACACAATGTATGTACAGAAAGACTGTTTCATGCCAATACATTAATTCATGTATATTGAACGTAAACTTTTACACAGTAAATCAAATGATGAAACTAATGATGATGCATAGAACTCTCTAAAAGATTACAGTGGATGCACTGGAAACTTTCTCTATTAAATGTTGCTACCCCCCCCCCCCCCCACATCTTTCAATTTTGCCCAAATTGTCATAACCACTTTCCTATATTCTGTCATTTATTTATGTTGAGTGTATCAAGCCCTTCCTGCAAATGTGAGAAATTACTTCTCTCTGCAATTTAATCTATCTGGGTTTTATTGTTAAAAAAAAACTTGTGGGACAAGTTGCAACTATGAAATCATTTTGTTATCAATCAACAAGCTTTACGTCTGAGTTTTCTCTGCCATTCTGATAACATGTCATTTATTTCATTGGGAACTGAGTCACACTTGTACAATGTGTGCAGTCTGGGAGGAATGAGTCAAACCTACAGGTCACATTACCGAGTAATACATCAGTCACAAACAGCTCATTCTGTAGAGCCAGAACCAGCCAGAACCAGTCAGAACCAGCAGGTTATAATGTAAGTGACTCTTATTGTACACTTGATACAATAGTAGGTCCTTTTGATATTTAGTCAGATGACATCAACAGGGTCCTTTATTCCTTTCAAAGAAGGGAGTTTAACTGACAAAATAATGCTATCCTTAACTACAGGATGACATTGGACTTGCTTGTTACAATGTCATCACTTGTATTTTGTTCTTGACAGAAAGTAAAGTCATATAATTTGCTATTAAGTTTCTGACAGCTACACTGTGTGCAAACAAACTGACAAAACACAAAACACTGTCAAAACACAGTGTTCCAAATCCAAATTGATATATGTTCTATTAGAAGCTGGTTGGATGCATGGGAGTAGAGGTGAATGGTGAGAGGAGGGGAGAGGTGTTATGGCATGTTAACACACTAATGTGTGACAAAAAGGCAAGAGAAACACATCCAGAACTTCATTAGCAACATCAGATCAGGCTATGAATACATTACCATGTGACAAAAATGTCACAAAAGATCGCCATTCTTGTTCTCATGACAGTTCTGCAAGTCCTTGGAACTGGCAAGTCCTACGAACCCCAGCTTCTCTACAGATTCAAGGCAAGGTTTCTCCATGAGCGCACAGAGAAATGTTGTAGGTTAAATAATAAAGCATGAGGTCTGCTATAATTTCTATAATTTTTTCTTAAGATTATGTAGTCTGCTTGTTTGACCCCTGCTCCTGCTCTTGAGTAAAAGCCCAGGCAGTTAATATTTTTCATGCCACCTCAGGAGTGTTTGTGGACATTTAAGTTGTCTTAATCTCTATGTACCTGATTGGTCAAGGAACCAGCCAAATTACTCATTTATACAATTATTCCACCCATATGGTGGAGCCGGTCTTACCAATTTCTGGATTAGTTGAACAAAATACCAAATTATTTTCATTTTGAGAGTAAAACCATTCAATTACACTATGTCCTGGTGCATTAGACAGTACTCCAGTGCCTGAGTGATTCAAAACTCTGCCAGAATGTAGAAACCCTTCAGGAACAACTGCTTGTGGAGGCAACAGAGAGAACTAGGGTCAGACATATTTCTGGCTCCAACCAGGATTGTTTGTGGACAGATTAGACAAGTGACTGGAGGTGAAAAAGGATTTGATCACACCCTAATGAAAGAAACTCAGCTGACCTTTTGTCCGGCTTGACCAAAATGCTACATATTCAAATCAATTCATCAGCACCTGCACCTCAAGCAAAGACATGTATAAAGCAGTGAGGTTATTGCAATGAAATGCACGATTCTCTGAATGCAAATTGTGGAACCTTTGATCATATCTGAAGGATATCTGGTAAAGAGAAATGTAGAGGTAGATCTACTGATGTGCAAACACAATATTTGCCATATTTAGCAATTACATTGTACAGCATTGTTAATAACTGGCAACTGAGAATCTTTTCTCTTGGAACACTCAGTATTTTAACTGAATTCCGTTAGGAAAACAAGAAATTGACTTTTGAATCTGTGAATTTCTTCTTGTCTAGACAAGCGTTGTGTTCTCCTGGGACGCTAGAGGTGCTTTGTCTTTCAGGGGGCGGTTATACAGTAAGACATGGTCAAATGTGTGGCCTGAGCAGGGCTTTTCATTAAATCTCAGCCCTCTGTGTTTCTGCGCCCCTCGTCTCCCGCATCATCAGCGCTAGACTCGACCGCCTGATCTCCGGGATAATTTGTTGGTTTCTCTCTACGGGATTATTGATCCGAGAGTGATGAAAAAGAGTGTGCTACAACAGTAGTCCAATTATGGTTTAAGACTCAGGTAAAATAACATCATTTGTTTTTGATCATTGTGTCAAGTACGTTATTAGCTATTTGCCATCCATCAGCAACCACATAGTTCTATAGGTCAAATAAAGATCAATCCGTCCGTAAAGATCAATTGAACAGTTAATTTATTTGTTACCAGATGGTTATAAATGTAGATTCACATATGTGGACTAATTGGTCATTTATTGATGGTGTGTGAGGGTTACTAAAATGGGGAATGTATATAATACTGTTGAATGCATGGTCGGAGAGTCAAGCAGTGAAGGCAGGGAAGCAAAGATGTCATCCCTCTGATAAAACCTTAGTTTCCCTCTGGTAATCTCCCTGACACTGATGGTGGTCACACTTACATTAATTCATTTAGCAGACGCTCTTATCCAGAGCGACTTACTGTAAGTACAGGGACATTCCCCCCGAGGCAAGTAGGGTGAAGTGCCTTGACCAAGAACACAACGTCATTTGGCATGGCCGGAAATTGAACCAACAACCTTCTGATTAATAGCCCGACTCCCTTACCGCTCCCTAACCGCTCAGTGACTTCCCTAACTCCCTAGCTCCCTAACTTGACTCACTGTGACTACATCATGATGCTTGTTTGCTTTAAGAGCATACCGGTCATTGATTTATTTTGAACAGAAATTGTACAACATTCGTTGTAAATTGTAGCTTTGGACATTGTGCATGTGTGTGTGTGGGTGAGAGTTGTGTGGACGGGTAGATGGGAGGGCTGGAGTGTGTGTTTGTGTGTCTGAGATTCTAGCGTTGCGGAAAAACTATAGAGCCACACGCACAGAACCCATTGGACTGTGGATTCAACTTCTGAGGTGGTTGAGGGTCAAGGCCTGTTGTGATGATGATGAGAAATCTGGTTTCAGGAGACATCTCAGGGGTAAGACAGATTCTACATACAGAGGAACCTAAAAATGTATATACACAGTTTCAAACTGTAATATTTCTATCTTGACATTTTATCCCTGCCAATCAATCATGCAAACGAGGTGCCCCTTCAATAACATCTCAGACTCTAACTGAGTCATCTTGCAGTGTTAACATACGGTCTCTGTCAGGAATTCCGCTGGCTCTGCATTTCAGGCCATATATAGTGCTTTTTGGAGAGGAATTGCCAGCAAAGAAGGGACTGGAACCATATGCCACCCTGTTATTCCTCAGTTTTTTTCAGCCCACAAGCAGCAATTTAGATGCAGCTGCATCATTTACATATTGGCATGTCAGACAAGTTGTTAATTACATCTGGTGGAAGATGAGCGTTTGTATATCAAATCCCTACAACTCTGCTTAATGACACAACACTTAAGCTTCTGTTTTCAGTGGACTGGGCACAGATCTAAATTATTTTTTGTTGGGGTAAGTTTGCAATGATCAGGTCCCATGGAAGCCAACCGGAATAATGGAAGATGGAAGATAAGACTATAATGCAGCTATTGCTTGGTCGAATTCCGCAAAAAAAAGAAAAACCTCTCACTTCTTCTATTTCTCTGTGTCTTTTTCTCCAAAGTGCACCTTGGCTCCTTTAGAATTCACACGTGGTTTTATGAACTGGTATGAGGACATAACGTTACATTCACATGCATCCCTATTAAACTCAAATATAGACAAAGTGCAAGTCATAAAAAACATCCCCAATCACATTCAATCTATTACGCACAACTGAGCGAACGCACAAATGGGCCCTTTAATCTCACTTTATTGCTGCAGAGCATATCTGATGTCAAATGTAGGCATAAATATTTAAGTAAGTCACACATTGGGTGGCCATTAGTGCTTGGCACTATTTACAAGGACCACTTCCTGTGATGTTACACGCCCCCCCCCCCCCGCCCCCCCTCTCGAGAAGAGCAGTCAACAGGTCAGGTTGTCATTAGGTTGTGGTAATAATGCTCAAAACAATTAGGAAGCATTTAAGTTTCATTTTGTTATCAATGTTTTCTTCCACTAAAAAAATTGTCTGCTCCTCACCCTACCTATTGATCCCAGCATGATTAAAAATGGATTGGCACTTAAGTTGGTTGCCAAGTCTTTGGGCTTCTGGTTCATCTCTACGATCTCCTACAGTACCTTGAAGCATTAAGCGCAATAAAAGTAGATTGCTCCAGAGCCTTGCAGACGACACCCAGGGCCAAAGGTCTGGTTCAAAAAGGAAGAAAGAGAGTGAAGAATAAGCAATTTATCTGGGTTCCACTTCTCACACCTCCCTTGGCACCCGGTCAGGAGAAAAGGTATGTTGCACAGACGTTATGTACCCAGGTGTTAAAACATCTCTGTAGCATTCTGTACTGTCATGGAGATATTAAAGCCATAGTTCACCCTGTATATAGTTTGTCAGTTGTTTTGATGGTACCACGGTGGGCATTTTCGGATATGGATGCGGGCTAGTGGCACGCTTTTATGGCTGTTGATGTGTGTGCATAACACAAACTGTTTTAATGAGCCACACATTGACACAAAGTCTCACAGTAAAGCACAGCAAATGCCAGAGGTCATGTGAGGTGCTAAGCTTGTGTGTGTGTGCTTCGTGCTTATTGCTTGTGTTTGTGTTTGTGTGTTTGTGTTTTTATGTGTGTGTGTGTGTGCGTGTGTATTTTTTTTTCTGCTCAGGGTCAGATGAGGTGTCACAGGAAGGCAGGAGTGTGCGAAACAGCAGAGGAGAAGCTTACAGGGCTGGAGACATGCTGCCAGTGGAGGTGGTCCACCATGGGGAAGGTTACACGCAAAGACGTGACTGAGGGACAGCATGGATAATCACTGCAGTGGTTACAAACAACTTTAAAACTGACAAGGCTGCCATTTCCAAGGTGAAACGGTTGAACATGCAAACTTAGGAGCAAGTTACACAAAATTATAAAGACGTGTGTGTGTTGTGTGTGTGTGTGTGTGTGTGTGTGTGTGTGTGTGTGTGGGCATTCATGTATGACTATACTTGTGGGGCCATTGACCACAGGCCACTGTGAGAGCATGCAAGTGTCATATGCCCACAAGCTGACTGCATTAACTAAAGACGGACAAAGTGCCACTTTGATTACTGTACTTGTCTCCATTGATACTCATGGCTGTGTGTAGCCCTGGGACCATACTGAGTCCAGAGTGAGGTTAGAGGTGTGGGGAAGGTCTGCGGGCCAAGCAGAGGGACTATGATGAACTCATCCAAACTACTGTCAGGACCAAGGGCATCCCTTATGCTTGTTGTATGCCTGCGAGTGATCAAACTGTGCTGTTAGACTCTTGACTCTGATGCACCTACCATGCACACTCAAACCACTTAAGCTATGTTTTTCCATGCAGAGTTGGGGTTTGTGAAAGCCCACAAAATAAAGGAAATTAAAATGACCTTCACAACCTTAACCCAACCAATACACATTATGTATACACATAGCACTATTACTCATTCTTAATTTTTCTTAGAAATACAGAGAATTAAACATCCATGCAATGAAGAGGATAGAAATCACACGTGAAGCAGTACACGATAGATTACGACCCTGAAGAGAATGAATTGGGCTGTTATATCCTAAGCAACTTGCCCAGTGGTGGTACAGCCTTGAAGTGCATTTATGGTGTTGTAAGTTACCAGGAGTTACGGGGGACGTTTTGGGAAAGGCACCTGTTTTCTTCGGTGAAGTAGAAAGCAGTAGTCAGGTGAGCAGCCCTGCAGTAATATTCAGCAGCCCTGCAGTCTCCTGTGTAGGACATCTGCCACTTGTTTTAAGATGAGCCTTCGTCAGAGAACAGGAGCAGCTGACGCAGGGTCAAGAGAGAGACACGGTGTGTTAACTGGGCCAGACTTTCTGACAGACTCTACACATAAAGGCCTCTGTCTCCAGCCAGGGTGGTATTCCCCCCCCCCTAAAATACACACACACACACACACTTCTACAGGAGAGAGAAATTCCCAGATCTTGTAGCTGGTTCAAGGTTGACTGCAATTGATGACAGTTGATGACAATCCCACAGGGATGGAGAGAATATCACCTGTTATGGGAGAGAATGAGATGAGGGAAGAGAGAGAGCGTGAGGTGGAGGAGTGGTAAAGTGAGTGAAGGGTGAAACCAAGGCAATGTTGTTTTTTTAAATTCAAAAATCTATTTCTTTCTTTTATTAATGGTATTCATAAATGACTAGTAAATGAAAGATTTCTGCTTGTTTAGCCAGCTGTTATTGTACACACTGCACATAGTACCACCATCAAACATTTACTTTCCACATTGGTTCCCCTTAAAACCACATCATTGTCACCATAGGTTAGACATTGGAAGCTTCTGGAATATATTACATATTCATTACCGCGAGGAATCAGACAATCAACAGAAGAAGAGTCAGTGCTTAATGATTGAGGCCAATTTGAAGCAGACAGATAAAAGTATTGATCAGTCTCCCTCCAACTCCTGTATGAGACGTTCCCCTCAATAATACAATGTGATCCACCGTCTCTGTTGAAAGCCAGGTCTCTGTATTATGCTACTGATATCATTTATTCGATTTCTGAGGATGAGGGAAATCGATAAGCTTTAGTTGGGAGAGCCCTATAACAAATTCTCAAGGTTTGGCTTGGACTAATGAGCGAAACATGTAAATGTTATGAGTCCTTGCCCAAACCTTCTCATTGTGTACATATTCAAACTCTGAGATTAAAACTCAATTCTTGAAATACTACTACTTCTACTTCAATTCAAACGATGCACAATCGAATGAAAAAATGCTCAACTCATGACCCTTCAGAACACCAGCACTTACACAGGATACATAAATAATACTGCTACACCAACAGGAACACACACACACACACACACACACACACACACATACAAACACACTAATGACTAAATTGACCGTTGTTTGGGACTCTAATTGTATAAGGTCTGATGCAAGTATGGGGCAATAACCAGTGCAACTCTTCAGAGGACCATACAATACAATACAATACAATATGTGATGTTTTTTAGACCATGGTCCATATTCAAAATAACGTGCCAAACTAAAGTAAAGTGTGCTCAAATAAACAGTTTCCAAATAATAGAATAATAGAACCACTGAATGCAGTGGTATTCAGTCACATTCTACTTGTTAATGTTAGGGTAAATCTTCTTCAGACACGCTCATTCTAGAACACCGCGTGAATGACTCTGACTGAATAGGACCCTTTGCGTTTGCTAGATTTGAATTGATTTCAGTTTGGTATTTCTTTAAATCTAATCCATGGCTTTTTCTCAGTAGATCTAAAAGCTGCCTACAGGCTAAACACTGCCCACATCCAGAAACACGTCAGAGACACAGAAACACAAACTGTCACAGTGTACCACAGGAGACAATAAGTGAGCAAATAATGAGCAGAGCGAAAGGAGACCACAGAAGATTCTCCGATTTCAAGCACTATAAGAACAACTAACCAACCAAAATCCAGAGACCAGACACTGAGGATTCCTATCATCAATCAGACGTGTACCGCTGAATCTGTTTCTAGGTTTGTGTGTATACTTGTGAGTGTTTGTGTGTGTTTAAGGGTCAGGGTTGTGCGAGGGGCGTGGGTGGTAGTGGGGGGTGCAGAGAAACCATGGAAGACCAGTGAAATGGACATAACAGGGCGGGGGCTAGGGATGATACAGGGGGTGTAGGGAGCAATGGGAAGGTCGGAAGCAGTGAGAGCTTAATCTGATGGGGGATTCATCCAGGCAGACATGCTGGAGAGTCATGCTGAGATGCTGAGATGCTACAGGGTTTCATCCACAGCTCACTCAGAAAGGGCTGAAGAGCAATGAGCATACAAACTCGTACCAAGAAATGTACCCATGAATAAGAAGGTAACATTTAGGCCAGTGAAATCAAACCCAAAAGCCTCGTCACCAGGCTGAGTGTTATCCATTCAATTGTGGTTAGAGGACACGGTCCCACTATTGTATATTTTCAAGAGAAGCATGTTTCTCAATGTTTTTCATCGAAAGAACTTCCCCAAAACGAGGTACAGTAGGTGTATGTCTAATAATTTTGTAATCAAATGGGTCTTTTGATCCATTTGTTGGCTTGGAGAAGTGCATTTCTTTGACTCAAAGGACGAGAGAAAATTCCAGGAAAACAAGAGCAACTGCACCTAGTTGTGATGCTACGTCGGCATAAATGCAGGATGTTGTGTGCGTGTTAATCTCCTTGATGTTACAAAGTCTCCGATACTGTAGCCGTTGCTTTGAGGTTTACAATTGACCCAGATTTCAGGATATGAATTTTTTAGCGCAACAAGAACTTCAAGCACCTTGCAACACCTACAAACTTTTGGCTACCACAAAGGAACATGTGCAACAACCACCCACATGAAGGTTTTGAAGTGCACACACACAGACATGCATGCACACCCTGTGAGACAAAGCGCTCATGTTCAGATCTCCCTGTCTTGTTTTTCTGTTGAAAAAGACCAGCCAAGCCAGGCACAGAGAGCAATCATCCCTGGATGAGGTGATGTTTGTTATTCTGCTGCGAGACTGAACATTTCCCTCCATGTCATGCTGGGGTTACAGGTGTTAACGGCTGCCAATGGAAGTATTGATTAATCCAAAAGGCAGTTTGGCTTGGGTCTTAGCACTAAAGTGGCTGATCAGAATTCTGAAGCTGGAGTTCTAAAGTCTCTCGCTGGGCTAGGAGGGAGAGGTAGCACAAGAGGAGCAAGAAAGAGAAAGGGAGAGAGAAAGCTTTTTAGAGTTTGAATTGGAAAGAAGGAGAGAGAGACATAATAAGAGACAGACAGAGAGAGAGACACAGAGAGAGAGACAGAAACAGTAATGGATGAATAGTGTCAGAAAAAAACAGATGAGAATTGAAATATCCAATTCCTGGCAGTGTGGCTTACCATATCCAAGCGGCGATTCATGAATTTCTCTCCACCAATAAGTGCTGCATTCAGTTAAGGAGCAGCTGTGCCTGCCTAAATGTATGTCCTACCACTGAGTGCAACCTCTTCCAACACTTGTAGGGGAGAATGGGTTCCAATCCACAAATAGATCTGGATCAAGATCAGTTATCACATGCAGACTAATGGACTTGTGCATGCTTTGACTCTTCAGAACACTGTCCCAGAACGCTCGCCATGTTCTCTCAAGTCGCCAGCAAATCGTACAGCGATGATCATTAGTCTGGTGGATGTACATGGAGAGTCTGATGCTATAGAAACCCCCTAAAACCATAGTTAGATTTTAATGGGAGTGCTGCTCTTAGATTACGCGTTTGCGTTTGATGGATTGCTATCATGACCCACGCTTCAAGCACACACTCACACACACCACTGGAAAGGGTTTTTTATTAGATGTAGATGATGTGTGTGACGTCACATTCACTCCCTCTGTCTCAGCTCTATCCTGGATCCTCTGGGTTTCACAGGAGGCTCACTCATGCTCTTTCCAAGCCCACAGAAGACATCTGTCTTTAACACGTCTTCACCACCCAGATGCTCTGATGAGTCCTCCATAACTCCCTTGTATTGCATGTCTGCCGTGAACCTTCCTCATTAGGCCTTGTCATCAACAGATGCTGAGGACACATTCAGTAAACCCACCAACTCAAGCATTCAGTCCACACACACACACACGCTCTCTCACACTCTCTCTCCCTCACACACACACACACACAGACACACAGACAGACACACACAGACAGACAGACAGACAGACACACACACACACAGACAGACACACACAATACCAGTGTTATGCTGCTACAGCTCTGCTTCCCCCGAAACTCCCAGCATACAAAACAAACGCTCACATCGCAGACTGCATCGTATGGTAAGAGTAACAGGTTTGTGTGTGTGTGTGTGTGTGTGTGTGTGAGCGTGTGTGTGTAAGGCTGGTGATAGACTGGGGGATGACAAGCCAGCAGACCAGGAATGGTAGGGATTTCACGGAAGCTTAAATTTAAGCATGCTGTTTGGGATCCTTATCGTTCCTGGGAGACCAAACTAGAAGAGTGACGCAGGCCACTGGGGAGTCTTAGCAAGAACAACAGGCCCACCAAGTGCAGCAGAGTGAGGAAAGGTAGACATCTGCAATCTGCCAGTACTACAACACTACAGGTACAGCAGCCCCCACTGACGCATCCAGGATCACATGAATCATCATCAAATGTAACGTGGCCTATGAATGAGAGGAATTAGAAACTGGACTTGGAGTAGGTTTATGAATCTGTCATTTCAGGTAAAAGATTACAAGTTTGACAGACAGTTTGATGGGCAACTCTGTCAAACGTGACATTTTGGATTGTAGGAGTAGATGTGCGGTGTGTGTCGTATTTGTATCACACGCATACGAAGGCACACACACACACACAGTCTCAGGACAGCTGATCACACACCGTCATGATCATGTTCTTTGATCTCAAGTTCACGATTCACAATGTCTCTCCACTCAATACCAAATGTTTTGGGGTTGATTGAGGATACACTTTCAACCGATGTATCTGAAGCAAACACAATATGCACAGCAGGCTTTCTAAGAATCTCCTGTATGTTTAACAACCACATCAGGGGAACATGAAACCAGCCATTGAAAGGTGAGAGGAACCCAATGGGGAATGCAGGTAGCATCGACTCATGACTTACAAGCTGAACTCAAACACACATTTCATGCTTTGCGTTGCAGAATAATTCGAGGGATAGCGGTTATTGTTCCCCTCCACCCTCTCCCCGATCCAGGATCCTATCAAAGATTTTCCTCTTTGAAGTGTTAACCCTTGGCTGTTTGGAGATGTGTGCCCTTCTCTGAACCAGATGGTGCCTGTTGCATGCTGGGACCCACCTGTGGTTTTAATTAACCAGGAAGACGAGGGGATGCATCTGAGCGTGTGGCAGAGGAGTGCAGCGGTGACCCTCTCTCTGTTCACTTCACTGGGGATCTGGAGAAAGACCGGGATGTATGTAGGGAGGGAGGGGAAGGGGGTTATGGGTATGGACCACAACCAGGGCAACTCTGTCTTGACATATCTCTTCGTCCCTCCTTTCCTCCCGCCCTCCATTTCTTGATGTTTCTCACATTTGATCTAACCGGCGCTCCTCACTCACCACAGGTAGCCTACTTCTGTGTATACTTACCACACGTGTGTCTTCCCATCATTCCAGATGTTCATATCACCCCATGCTGCCGTCTCTATCCCGAAATCATTTAAATGACACATGTACCTCTCCAAGCCTCTCTGCGTGGCTCTCCAACTTGTTTGCCTTGAGGAAGTCCTATCTGATTAAGTATACTTTCCTAGACTCTGACCTTCCTACACCCGCCCTATGAGTCCTCTCATCCGGCATCTTCACGCTCCACCACAATACAGTATCTAGGGTCCAGCAACAACCTCTCCTCTTCATTCTCTCCTTCTTTCAATATTTTGCCTGCATCCTCTTTCCTGCGATGCTCCAGGGTATTTCAACGGCTGAAAAGCAAGCGTCCCAGGAGTCGCCTGTGACCTCACAGATCAGGGACAGGGTACGGAGGAGTTTGTATTCTGTACAGCATCACAGTAAACAAATCCTACATTGTGTTGCATTGATAATAATTTCAAGTATAAGTATAAATACCATATTGGGTAAAACTCTGATCATTAAATAGTATGTATTTCAATGAGCCAAACAATGATCAAATCTGAATAAATTCCATGTTCATTTAGTATCTTTTCTTTTCTCACAATTCAAACAGATATGTAACCGCAGGAATGGTAATCAACGTGTTTGCAATCTCAGCCATGGTGGTTTTATCTTGCTCCACCACACATTTTGAGTTTTTACTGTTTACTGACCCTGACTTAAAAAAAGACGTTGGAAAGTTAGTTTTTGCTCTGTAATATATGCTGCCAGGAATCTTGGGGGTCTGTTTTTTCTTCTTCATCTTACTCTCCTCTCTTTCTCTCTCTCTATGCCCCCTCCTTTCTCTCTCCCTCTCCGTCTCTTTCTCTCCCTCTATGCCCCCTCCTTTCTCTCTCCCTCTCCGTCTCTTGCTCTCTCTCGGTCTTGTGTTTCATGCTGCTGCTGCTGTGTGTCAGATGTGTAGGATGCCTGTAGGCAGCTCCCAGGAGAGATGCAGTGCGCTCATCCGACACAAACAGGGTCACAAAACAACCAGCACCTCAGCCTGCTGAGAGGAGTTTACTTCAAATTAGCCAAGCGCTTCGTTAAGTACATCACAGACAAGCAAGCGGTTTTCTTGTCAGAGAACTACCATTGAACACTAAACAGAGTCCACATTGATTCATGGTAGATAAAGTAGAACATGACAATAGCTTCATTTCTTTCAGGTCCACAAGGCAGGTTTCTACTATTGGAAAGAAGGAAGCAAAGGCTTCCAAGATCCCTAAGCTTATGTTTGTTATTAGGAAGACAAGGTCAATTGAGGTCAATTCCCATTGCCAATTAATGAACACAAATGTGTTTCTACACAACCAAACATCCTGAAATGCATTAGTGGTATTATTTTAGCCTCAATGTTTTTCCAAGCACTGGCTCAAATATGATGTCTACCATAACCCCCTTGACATCATCAAATAACAAAAAACCTGATGGGATTGTCCAGTGAATGCTCATGTGAGATATCACTTATCATTTTTAACAAGCACATTGCAGGATTCATTTAGCTTTCTCTGCACCACAAACAAGTCTGATAAGATGTATTAGCAGCACAATTAATATTCTGTCCATCTTTTCAGGGTTAAAACCAGAGGGCACAACAGCTGCTCCCACATGCAGACCTTGCTGTTCCAACAGAGAGGCGATGTCTCACTGCCCTTATCCCTCCTCTCCTCATCCCCCTCACCACTCCCCTACTATTCTGTTTTCCTCCTGCTAACCTCTTTCATCCCGACCTCCTTCAGCCTCCCCTTCCTCATCCCCCACATCATTCCTATCTCACCCTCTTCTTTATCTCATTACATTACATTAATGAATTTAGCAGACGCTTTTATCCAAAGCGACTTCCAAGAGAGAGTTTTACAAAAGTGCATAGGTCACTGATCATGACAACAAGATAGCCCCAAACACTGCGGGTAGCCAAACATGAAACGTTCATTGTGAAACCAAATAAGTCCCAAAGGGAAGAACAATAAGAGCATATAATTAGACAAGTTACAATTAAACAGCAAGAACCTCCAAAGTGAAGTGTACCTGTGGAAAAAGCAAGCAACAATAATATATTTCACAGCGAGTTCAATAATTTTAAGATAATTACAACAAAACAACAAGAGCAACAAGTCTCTCAATAAGTCATTGTGATCCTGGAGGAAACTAACATCAGATCCAGCCAATCACTCCTAAGTGCCGTTTTACTCCCCGGAAGTGCGTCCTGAGCCTTTTCTTGAATGTGGGGAGACAGTCAGTGTCCCTGATGGAGGTGGGGAGTTGATTCCACCATTGGGGGGCCAGACAGGAGGAGAGCTTGTGTTGGAACCGGGCGGTCTTGAGCAGTGGGACCACCAGACTTTTCATCACCCTCCACATTCATCCCCCTCTCCCCTGTTCCTGGCGCTTGTTGATTCCAAAGAGGAACAAATACGTGCGTGTGTTTGTGCATGACCGTGTGTATACTGTGTGTGTGTGTGTGTGTGTGTGTGAGGGGGACAGGCAGTAGGGAGTCAGGAAGTAGTGTATTAGTGCCTGGTGAGGTTGTTCTCTGATACCTGGTCACACCTGGACAGGGGGCAGTGGGGAGGATAGTGGTGGAACAGGAAGCTCCAGACGAGCCTCTAACTGCCTCCAACGGCCCCCAGTGGCGTGTTTCAGCTCTGGACAATGAGGACGGCTGTTGTGGCTGTTAGACACGATTGTGTGACAGTCAGCCTTTAACAATTTGTGTATGAATGTTTGCAGGAAGAGGAAAGGTTGACATCAAATTCACAGTATGGTACCATAGAACACTGCATAGTGTCAGCAGATTCTAGGATAGCAACTTTCTCAGCATGCTACGGATTTGAAAACAATTCAAATGTAACTTTTCTATAAACTTTTTGTTTTTTGTTTGTTGAATCAAGCATTGCTGTATTTGCAGGTCTGTCATAAACATCATCTTAAAATCCCGATTTTTCGGGGAAGGCACATGAGGTGACACTGAAAGTGATAGAGAAAAAGTAGAGGGATGTGAATATGGATAGGAAGAGAGGAGAGAGAAAGAGGAAAAAAGAGGAAGAGGTTGAAGGGAAAGAGAGGCGAGAAAAAGAGAGATTACGGAACAATACATTCAAAAGACTCTTTAAAGATTGGGCCATTAGAAAGCTGTGAAGTCTTGCAGAAGAAAAATTCAAAGGAGAACAAAAAGAAAAATGTATCACTATCCTTTCACACTGAAAAGGGGACTTTAAGTTATTCTGCCATATGCCATGAGATAAGTGGGAATCAGAACTGTCTAAAATTACACCAAGCAGAGTGGAAGCCCTTCATGTGACAATCACCGTTGATTTCTAAAACTGGCTGTAGGGTTGCACTAGACTTCAACAGGCTTCTCCAGTACTCACATACATTCCTGACCCCTTAACATTGGCTTTCTATTGCAACTTGTTCTTGTTGATTCAGTATCACTTGATGGATTTCTTTGTGTGTGAGAAATATCTGAAGTCGGTGAGACCACGAAACAATGATTATTTCCAGTAAGCCTACATATGGCCATGGCAACCATACTGACCATACCGTCTGCTTTCTGTTATCAATGTGTTTGCAGGGGTGGCTTTGCAGAAGTCTCAGAAGAAGACACTTCTTCTCTTCTTGCAGAAGAAGAACAATAGGAAGAGAAGAGCCACACCAGGGTTGGAGGGACAGAAAACCATATATATATCACCAAGGAATATGATTATGAATGGGAGGTAAGTAGCGAAAATAAAACACGGATTTTGACAGTTTTTGCACTGTACAGTATGTCTTGTGTCACAAACAATGCTGCATTGGAAGAGAAAAGATACCTAAGTGATTTAGGATGTATGATGGTAGTACAGTAAACCACCATAGCCAAAACAGGTGTTATAATTGTGTAGTCTCAGGCAGAGCAGGATGACACTGTCTATCAGTCTTAAGGACACATACTCCACATCCTAAATTTGGACAGAGAAGTGACAAGTTCAAAGAGTTATGAGGAGAGATGGCAGCAGGAAGGGGGTCTTTGACAGCAGATCTGAAACGAGGCAGGGTCAAGGGGCACAGCTGGCAAGGCTGAGGACAGCACAGAAGTGTGCTCTGGGACCCAGTCACATGGCGCTCACTGCCAAGCAGGTTGGAGACACACATGAATCTACAGACACACACACCCCACACTCACCACACACTCACCACACACACACCCCACACTCACCACACACACACCCCACACTCACCACACACTGCACCACAGGTCATGAGTCTCTTCTAGGCCTCCAATGTTAACTGAATTCAGCCTAATGATGCTGGTGTGCAGCTAACCCTTAACTACCATGCCAGGGTTTCATTTGAAACTGAGGACTGCTGTGGGTTTTCATCACCACGGCTCGCTTCTCCCCAGCCCGTCTACAAATTGAACTCAACAAATGAGACCATGAGGACGAGAAGGAGAATCTCTCTCACATTGCAACTAATAGTGACAAATGACGCCAGTTGATAGTTACAACGCCATATGTGCTGCTGTTTTTGTAGGGAAGAAAAAAAACATTAGAATCCAACAGTGTTGCCTGCTCATCAAAATTAAGGAATGGATTTTCTGTCAGGCATTAAAAAGACATTACATTCAGGCAGGTCCTAGGCTCATGATCTGACAAGAGGGAGGGGAAACAATGTGCTCTTCTTGGTCACTAATTGCAGTCAGTTCTGAGTCGCTGCCTCTTTTCCCTTGTCAGGAGCGTTAGTGGGATATTTGGACAGGCTGTTGATGCAGTCAACATAGGCAGGGCTAAATATAAAATGGCTGCCTGTATGCTAATGGGGGATACTGAATAATTCAAGCATGGATAATAATAAAAAGAAGGGATGAGGGGACCTGTCCCACTATACTACCATGTGTCAAGGCAGGCCACTAATTTGCTGTCAGCCTTCATATTGTGTTTTTATTCCTCTATATCTTTTTTTTTTTTGTTCCTGCAACGAGGAGGGGTAAATATTGTGTCTGTCTTCTTGGTTGTTTGTTATGAGTAGGTGTATGAGGCAATTGTAGGGTTTGGCGCAGGCAGGCAGGCAGGCAGGCAGGCAGGCAGGCAAGCAGGCAGGATGAGGGCTTTTGCAGGCTCTCTGTCACGTGTAAGATCAACGAAGAGCCTCCGCCCCCCAGCTCTCTCTCCTAGCCCCCCCCCCCCCCCCTTCAACGGGCCTGATCAGGCCAACAGAGGGAGGTGAAGGCCAGTTCCAAAGGCACAAAATTGACAGCAGAGTGCAGCCAAATTGGGAGATATTGTTCTCGAACACTCACTCTCTACCTATCTTTCCTCCCTTTTCAGCACAGTCTCCTGCTCACAATTTCCCCCACCCTCCTTTTACTCACTCAGTATTCTCCTTTCCTTCAGTATGATCAAGGAGAATATGCCAAAAACACATACTTTCACACACCTTTCTTGAAATAATTACACACACACACACACACACACACACACACTAAAAACACACTTAATGTTGTCCTTCTGTTACCTGAGCTCTTGCAGCTCTCCTGGCGTGTATGCCATGTGGATAATGAGATGTGTTTTGGAGTGCTTTGGTGTGTTCTGTAATTAATATAAGGGGTAAGAGGTGTTTTTACGCATACAACATGCTGCCAGTTAACTTTCAGACACACCTCAGGATGTGTTGAACGTAACTCACAAATTACACAGAAACACATTCATTTGACTTGTTTGTTTGCTCTGTTAAAATAAGCATGCAGTGTGATTTTGTCCTACTTTCTAACACCCACTAGCCAGATCCTGCTCTTCACGTGGTTTCAGCAGAATTCCTGTCTTGGGAACAATCTCTCTCTACTCAGCACTGTCCCCAGGTATGCCTTCCATATTTCCTCCTCATCCGGCCTGTTTGTTTCCCTCTCCATAAATAAAGGTTTTTCTTCCTGGCTTTCCATCTAATTCCCAGCTTTCCACAAGGCATGTTGTGGCCTCTCCCCATCTCCGCTGTTACACTTCCTTATCCGGAAATTGAGCTGCATTTGGGTCAGCAACCCTTATTTCCAATTCAACACTAATGGGGCTGTTCCATTAAAATGGCTTAATGATAATGGAGACCTCATGATTGAGGTAGTGATTACATCTAGATTATATTAGTATGGGGTTAGTGATAATGCTGAGTAATTAATGCCCACAAGAATACTACTCAGATCTGTGCACATTTATGTGTATGTCATGGTTGTGAAGATAATACGTTGGTCATTGGCAAGGCCGTGTTAAATCCTGTTATCTAGTTTATGCTGTACACAACTTTTCAATTGTATGCTTCAATTCCACTTCATCACTTACAAAACAAGACATTCACTTTGACATTAAGTTTAAATTGGGACCTCACCCTGTTAGGAGACAATAACACTGTTAAACAAGCCCTGATACATTATCTCAGTATATACTCATTACAGCCATCTGTTCAAATTGGGGAAAAGTCCTCATGCTTACTCCCTAAATGAGAGATGGATATGATCCATTATAGGATCTGGGAAGCCCAGTGTTTCCTTAGGGGCGACTGTCATTATTTTACATTATGCCTCCTCCTGGAGGCATTTCACTGAGATAAAAAAGAAATATGCAATGCAAGTTGAATATTGGTTCATAATTTAGTAGCGTTGAATCCTGCACTGAGATACAGAACATTTTATTATAGATTTTGCTGCGATAATGAAATAAAAGGAATGCACAAAAAGAATGCGATTAACATTTTCCAAAAGACCTAACGTTAAATATTAGATACTGCAAGTACTGGGAATATATGAGGGTAGGTTTTTCCTGTCTGGGAATTTGTATGTGACAGACTGGATGAACGCAGATTTACATTTTAGTGGTGTCAGAGTTAAGGCTGTGTGGGAAAATCTCTCACACAAAACATAATTGCTGAAGAAGAGGAAAAACAGAGATGTTGTGTGGATTAAAAGGAATAGAAATACCAGAGAACCGCCTGGAAAGTATCATAAGGGAAAGTTACTGACATGGACTGATGCAACAAGCACACAGTGTGTCAGAGACTCTTTGTGCCCGCAACAAACAGTTTTATTTGCTCAAGTTTGGCGGTATCAAGGCCCCCCCCTCCTTATCCTTTTATTCTTGCAGTCCTCGTTTTTAGATTTTCAAACAAAATTCATTGTTCCTTTGCTGTGTCTGTTATTTAGTAGGTGCTCTTAGAATTCTGTGGTTCTCAGCTTTTTTGTCAAGGAGTTTTGTTCCTCTGAAACATATTTTTATGGCACCAGCCTAATGAGACCCTCTCACCGTTTCCATGGAGACATTCACAAAACTGTCAAGTTTAAACTCTTTTTTAAATCTTGTGGCATGTCTTCTGCAAGTGTCAGGGACACATTTTCAACACACATCATCCTATCAAAAGTCCACGTTTTATTTCTGGTGAATTCAACCAGCGTATGAACTGTTTTTATTGTTTTCTTTGTATTGTATGTATTTTCCTAGTCCCTGTGACAACAAGTACAGAAAACAAGCACAATTAGCACACCAATACTTCTACAATGACTGAATCCTAACTTAAATGACATCTGATAATATGCTGTCACCCCAATATCAGGAAAGGCTGTTTCTTTGATTTGTGTTGTTTGACCCATACTCAAGAGCCTTGAAGCCACTGGCCTTGAAGCGACGTGTTAAGTGTGACTGAAGAGCAGGCAGAGACCGTTGAAGGACATCAAAGCTGGGGTCAGATTGGGCCATAATGGAAGACAGAGTAGAGACTGTGCTTCAGCCTTTAATGATTGAACTGTAAAGGTCTGGTCCAGGATCAATCACAGATGAAGATGTATCGATTGTGCAACTGCCCTCCCGGCACGCGAAGCGGATGTTGAAGATACTTGACCGTAAGGTGTTCTACAGATTCCCTCAGGTAGACCGCCTGAGGCGTGTTCAAGAGTGATAACATCCTCGTACCTGCGGTGGCGGCAGGGCTACCCTGTGGCATCCAGATCACAGCAACCTGGAGAACATGCCAACCATCTGCAGGGAAAACATGATCCTAAACCTCATTCATAATGTAATCTTTGAGTTGATTCCTCACAACCAGTTGTGTTTTTCACCACCCTGTACTTCTTTAAATGTACACATGGGCACAGTGAACCGTAAGAGACAGACCTTCCCTTCACACTGAGCCAGCTGTCAATCAACCAACACAGCTGTGAATGACAGGCCATGCAGAAGCACATTTCAGTGAGATGAGTCGGAGAGACATAACACTGCTGGCAAAACAATAACGACAGGAGAAAGTCTAGTCCTTGCAGTGCCTTTATTAAACAAGACGTAGACACAGAACATAATTGGTTGAATAAGTCACGATGGATTTATAGTAATTCATAGGAGTACGTCATACTAACAAAGACTTTTGCGTTTAGTTTACGGCAGATAAGGTCTGGCCTCTCATGAGAAATGACCCACGGCCCACATCCATGTGTCTCTCAATCATTGACAAGAATCGTCTTTCCCATGTGGCTAGGTTACTTGGGGTTGGCAGTTTTTTCTTAGCATGGTGGAAAAAGTCAGAAAAACAACAACTACTTTCTGAAGATGTCATGACTTTGAGTGGTGGGCGGTCGGTATGAGAGACGGTTAATACTAGCAAGCCCCCTGTGCCCTGCTGGGAAGGGACTGCTAGGAGGGAGGGAGGAAGGGGAGGAGGGGTGAGACAGTGGCTGTCCCCCGGCAGAGGGCCAAAGGGCAGGTGAGAGGTGAGGCAGCAAAGCGTGAGGAGAGCGAGGGGTAACGGCTGACTCAGTCTGCCCAGGGCTCCAGATCCCTTACAGCATCCGTGCACACAGACTGGTGCATATTATTCATGCACCCTCTCTTTCACATGCACAACACACACACACAAAAATACTTTAGATACAACTTTATTTACCCTAATAATGCTCAAAAGAGCACATTATAAAGTACTGCCAATTATTATGTTTTTTTCTTCTTGTTTCACAAGAATATCATAATTGTAATGAAAGGCATCATAGTGTTGAACTGAACAATTTAGCGTTCAGGTCACACTTGGGTAAAATATTAAAAGCTCATACCTCCACACTTATTAAAGCAATAATGTTTTTGAGGTTGGTATGTATCAAAATGTCAAGGACTGCAAAAAACTCAAAATATCAGAGAAATGTCTGACAATGATGACTCGATGATAGTAGAAGTGGCTCCACTCCAAACAGAAGCTCAGCAAGAACATGAAGGGGGAGCCAAAAGAAAGTGTCTCGGTCAAGATATAGCTATTCAAGACATAAAGAAGGATATCAATGACGGACAGAGTTGAGGCTGAGCATCAAACTGGCAATGCTGGAGACAAGAGAAAAACAAGTCACACCTAGCCCTACTCTGCTGAGGAAGACAAAACAAAACATAGGTGTCAGTTTGGACCTTGTCAGTTGTTTAGAAAAAGAAAGCGTTTGGCTAGTTGGGCGATCAACCTTGACCAAATACAATCATCATTTAAGAACGCACCGTTTACCAGGGTGGTAAATATCCTCCCTGCGACACCGAGTGATGAAGGATGTGAGACAAAAATGAAACCCTTGATGTAAAACGATAAGAAAGTGATGTTCTTGCTGAATGTTCAGTGGAGCTGCGAGGCAAGGAAAGATTTTTGATGGGGTGAAGAAGCTACAGACCTTGAAGATTGACTGAAGATACTTCTTCCCAACTAAGTTACACACAAAAGGCAGACAGCTGATCTTCCACATTTTGTCAGGCAGAGAACTCCATCGGAGATCTTGAAAATGGGAACAAGAGGGGCAGTAGACAAATACAGCGTTTGTGAGCTCCGGCATATGTGGGCTAACATACACTATCTGCTTACACTCACAAACCCTCCCGTTAAACCAAAATGTATTGAACTTATGTTTTATACATGGTATACTTGTCAAATCTACGCTCGCAGGGGAGCTGGCCTGGTCCTCTTGCCGGATCAGTAATAGACACTTGAGTCTTCATGGTTCTGGGAGTGGGATGGAAAGCTGCATTTTCTAGGTTGAATGCGTCTTAACAAGTAGAAATAAATAATTGAAGTGAGAAGACCCAGTGAACATTGTTCTGTGTGTTATAGTCCGTGGCAGTTAGAACAAGGGATGTTTATTGTAAAGTTTTTCTTCAACGTCTGTTATAATCATGCAGGTTTCGAGCAACGCAAACACATTTTTGAATAGCCCCCAAAGCCTATTCCTTCTCTTACTGAAGACACCAAAATATTGTTGTGTGGATGCATCAGTATTGTATTTCATATATCAGACAGAAGGAAACCCAGAAGGAAACCTAGGGTTAAGTAACCCTAGCAGGGAATGTGTGACAGGATCATTTTTTAAGTGTAAGAAAAATTGTCGGTTTACAAGAGAACGTTACAACACAACCTCAAATATACCATGCAGAAAAGGGACAGTTTCACAGGTATCACAAGATGTAATGTAGGCTATTGCTAAGTGCATTTTTGGGTGCAGGCCTTCAGGATTTGGCAACACGTTTTAACATTTATTAGCTAGACTGGATGTTCATAACTATTATCTACTCCATCATAATTTCACTGGCTCCAGCATCTCCCACTTTTGCAAGCATGGTGGACTACTTGGTTCAATCTTTAGAAACAGTAAGTCATGCTTAGAAACGACACTTAAGATCAGTTCAGAATGGTTGCAACTGAATACACAGTCTCTGATTAAAATGAATGTGCTCTCAAAATGTTTGTATTTGTTTCAATTGATCCCACTTGCAACTTGTGTATTTTTATGATGATTTAGAATGTTAGTATGACAATACCGATGATGGATGCCACATGTCAGGAACCGTATCCAAATGTGTTACCAGACATCTACTTTAGTGGGAAAAATAGAGTATCTGAATTGACACACCTGGCCTCATTACTGGGGTCATACACCCATGTTAATCACCATGTCAGACACGTATTTAGTATGTCTGATCTATGGTGCTGTAGGCCGTGAATCGAAAGGCCAGAGACGCGCTTGGTGTTTGTCCCTGGCTTGGGAACCACAAGTCACCTTTGGTTAGATTCTCAGGGAGATAATTGACTCGTTAATATCTGACTCAAATTTTTGACAATGTGCACAAGTGCGTTACCTGTAACCTTGAGCGCTAAACAGTTAATGACATGAAACTCTGACGTAGGTAAAAATCGTCTGCTTGATCAGAGCACCGACCCTAAAGTATGCGTGTTCACTAAACAGTCGTTTATCTCTACTATAATATGGATTTTAACCATAGTAGACCTAGTAGGATATGTAATCGATCACTCAGAGGCTCCGGTAAATTCCTTCGGAGCGTGGAGATCCACTGTAAGTGACTCAGAGGCCTTAAGTTAAAACCTACTCCAAAAGTCTATGTTTATAATCAGTTAGCCGCATCAACCAGGCTAGATCAAAGTTTTCACCGCCGTAGCTTGATAGATACGTTTCAAGGAGAACAAGTAACTTTAAAATGCACACATTAATAGTTTATTATCTAAATAGCAAGATAATCAATACAATGATAATGAAATATCATCAAGTACAAAACATACCTTCAGAGCAATGGTTAACAAAGGTATTCACAATGAGGACTAGGCGCCTAACGCACCGGAGCTGTATCGTAAACAGAACTCGAAGTGATTGGTAAAAACTTCTTCCTATATACACCCAAACCTGACTAAAATGGGGACACCGGTCATGTGACAG
Source organism: Hypomesus nipponensis (assembly GCF_054491055.1). NCBI lineage: Eukaryota > Metazoa > Chordata > Actinopteri > Osmeriformes > Osmeridae > Hypomesus > Hypomesus nipponensis. The sequence goes on along the minus strand of NC_140368.1, from coordinate 4,614,117 downwards.
AAAAGTTGTCGAACGCATACAAATTCAAATTGGATCATTAATCAAGACTGCAGTAGACCAAGTGGTGCCCTTGCAAGACAAGGGAATATGTTAAACATATGTTGGTCTGCTGCAGGCACAAACTCTGTAAACCCTGTACATGTACATGTTACAGTGTTAAAATTATTACTAGAATGTAACACACAAAATAAGAAACAAAAGCATATCAAACATGACATTTAAAGCTGTTTAGAACCTTATTTTCAAGAACACAACTTTTAATGATAATTTCAGAGTCTTCCTCTGTCCACCTTCCTCTTCAACTGTTGAGACCACCTCTCCAGAGGTGTGTCATCAAGGTGTGATTGTCATTTTAGCATTCATGCAAATCAACAACTGTCCCAGACGAGTGTCTGGGTGACCAGTGACAAAGGGGCTGCCAAAACAGCCCTACAGTGCCCTATATCCAAAACAGCATGACTAAACTGCAAAGATGACTAACTGCATCCGGCAATACTTTTGCGATACTAACACAGCATGTATTTCTGCTTATTGTTTTACTGTTGTTTTGTTTTTATTTTTTACTTTCTGTACTTTAAACGTGGCTAAAATGTATTATCTATAAGATTGCCCAAAAAAAAGTTGGGGGAAGTTTATGTATAACTTCAAATAGGCAATTTAGAGACTTAAGAAAACTGATTAAAATATACAAAAACCTGACAGGAAACTGGACAAAAAATCTAAATGCTTTACGTCAGAGTAACACAGACAAAAACATGTTTGTCCTTGAGAATAGTTATTTTGTTTTTCACTCTCGTTCTATTTCTTTTCAGTCAACAGAATAATCCACTGACATTTCAGTGACGCTTAATGTCAAGGTCATAAGACTTTGTCTTTCTTGATTTACAGATCTCCGCATCATCTTTTCAGTCCAGCTGTAACAGTGTCAACTGCTTTTTTAAATTTAAATTTTTAAATCCCAGAACAGAAGATTAATGAGAGATTCCAGATGAATATGCGTCTAATATTCCCCCTGTCAGAGTGGCTCTGAATTTTTAAATGAGATACAGAGCACAAAGAAATGAAAAAGCGTCTGGGAGTTTTGGGAAACAAAGTAAAACAGTAAAGCATTTGCAAATCTGGATGGCAGTCAAAATCACACAAATTAGGGAGAGGGAGTCTAAATGTAAAGCGTTGCAACAACCTGAAAATTTACATAATCAAAACTATGGACTTCATTGATGCATGTGAACTCTGTTTCAAAGAGAAAGCTTTAAATAGACTTAAGAGCAAATGTATGTTTAAGGTTCATTTCATGTGATAAAATGCCTTTTTTAAGTAGCTGAGAGACTCAGTTGAGACATTCCTATCACATTCACGATGAACCAATGGGCTGTGATGTCAGGAAAATGTGTATCCAACCATTCAAAATGCATTTCCATCCCAATGTCCATTCAGTCCCATAAGAGGTCAAGTCATGCCCTCTTCACTGTCCCATGAGGTGTTAAAGGCATATTTTCCTGAACTGCAGCCCTCTGAGTGCCCTGATCGTTACCTGCGTCACAACCAATTCGCCAAGGCCAGCCTTCCCTTTAATTAAAAAGACAAGGTTTACTCAACATTACATCCCCCAAGCATTCAGCTTACATTTCAATGAGAAGCCTCATTTTTTTCCACCTTGCTCTGCAAGGTGAACATTTACATTTTAAATGGCAGCATAATTATGGTGTACTTTACCACTGACAGGAAATCAGTAGCTGGTTCTCCAGGTGAAACCAAGATTGGATGTAGAGAGCTGATTAGAAGACATTAGGGGACAGATCACCCCTAGAAGCACTGTGTTGTTGAGCTGGGAGAGGAGCCTTCTCTCTGGCATTGAATTTGTCCCACATATTCACATGACCATTGATTAGAGCTTACTCACGTATATACATAAATCACCAGCTACAGATGTTTTTCTTTGCGAACAAACTTTTTCTACCAATGAGTGCTTCTTCTGCTATGTTAACCTCAACTGTGAAGATTCTTTGTCGAGAGATGAGAGATTAGGGGCGTACTTTGCCTTCATCTGAGCATTGAGGTGTTGATGTGGGCTGTGAGGTGTGCTGTAGCCTAAGGCTGCTCTGCTGGTCAGGTGATGACCAGTGATAGCTGTTCCTTTGATGTCAACACCCAGGCTCCTCCCCTTTGTGAGTGCTCATTGTGGCACATGGCCAGGCCACCATAGAGGGCAAGCATGTCTCTTTTGCTCTGTGTTTACGACCAGTGTTGTCTGTGTCTGATCCTCTGACAGGATGCTAGCCATTACTGCAGCACTTGTACCTGAGGACCTGGGAAGTTAGATATGGTATGAGACATCAATGTGAAGCAGAGTGACTGCTTGTCAATGGGACAGTGGAGTTTTGTAGGGTGCATGTAACTACCGTTGGGTTGATGTGGAAATAATTGCGTATGGGTGTGGAAATAATTGACCTGTTCTCCATGATAGAACCTGCTACTATCAAGATACCATGGGAAGACCGACACACAGAAAGGACACATCCAGCACACACACAGATATGCATGTTAACATGAACCCAAGCGTGCAGAAACACACTCTTAGGAGCCAACCACGACAGACGTACTCGAGGCAATTAAATCAACACGTACTGTAAGCACACACACAAACAAAAACACATTAAATACCATGTGTTTCCAAGGGACGTTGTGTCCCCTTCAGCGTAATACACAAGTACCTGATGAAAATGTCTTTGTTATGGAAATGACACAGGAGGCTTTGTCACCTGTGAGCTCACTAGAATATGCAAGTGGCTCCGAATAAAATTGAGCTGCATGACTTTGTCAGTATAGATTTTTTTCTTCTTAGCATTTTTTTTTAGCATTTTTTTTTTTTGAAGACGAGGTGTGTCGACCACTTGTGTCGTCGTTGCTATGAGCGATCAACAGAAATGTCACTCGACTCAGCAAGCGATGAGATTTGACATATGGCATCAAAGAGTCATTAGACCAGCAGCTGCTGCAGACGGAGCTGAATCTTCTAAGAGCTCCTCCACAACAGGGAGGCCTATTCTCAATTCGGGAAGGGCAAGCAGACGATTTAAAATGCCCCCGCTTGTATACATCTGAAAGTGTTTGAGCACTGGAGGAGACACATTTACTGGGTGTGGATCTACTGTAGTCTTGATTGTTATTCTCTTCCCACAAATAACTGAGAGAGCACATGGTCTCAGAATAATAAAATCATGGCCTAGATTTTGGGCATACATATGAGAGAGAGATGCTTGCTATCCGGGAAGAAATTGCACTGTTACAAGAAAATTGACAGGCACAATACAAAATAGCCATACTTAACCAAAATAGACGTGGCAACATTTTACAAAAAAAACTTTTTAAAACTACATAATGCGTTCAAATGGACTGTTGTTAACAGTAGTCCTTACTTAATAAGTGCAAAACAGCCAGGCGTTGTGTCTCTAAGTGTCTATGAGTAAATATCGCAATATAATGGGTGCATTTGTGTTTATGTGTCTATGTGCATGTTCAAAATTACTACTGGGAAACTGTTGACTTGCAACTTAATTCAGTTTTAGCATTGTTTTTATCTCTCATTCCCTGGGTCTAACACCTATCTCCACGGTCATTGTTCTGATGTATTTCTGGATGAAGGGCCAGTCTCCCTGTTGGTGGTAACAGCATTACAGAGCTTTACCAATCCCAGTGTGGACAGAGACAGGGATTTAGTCTCACCATTAACATTTATCACCAAGAGATTATATCCTAATGAGGATACACATCATAAATAGCCATACACGAGCAGCTCAGATAACACACTAAGTTGATTGTCAATCGCCCACCCCTCACACACACACACACACAGTCTCTCACACACACTCTCTGTCTCTCTCTCTCACACACACACACAAACACATATACACACATTCTTCTCACACACACACACAAACACATATACACACACATTCTTCTCACACACACACACACACACACACACACACACACACAAACACATATACACACACATTCTTCTCACACACACACACACACACAATAAGGGTGGTGGTGCAGTGGTGAGGACTGAGGTATGAACATTACTGTGGTTTGATGTATGGCTGCTTTCCCTTTCCTCAGCATTGCAATATGTTTTCATACACTGCATGTTGCGGTGTACCACGCTCAGCTCCAACTGCCTTACAAGGAATCTCTTCTTCTTTATTAAAATCCATAAATTATACCTGACACGGGTAATGGGTAGGAATGTTGTATGAGGAAAATATTATAATATGATCATTATTAACAATTATTTAAAAGAGTCACAGAGTATGGCATAGCCTAATCTTTAATAGTAGAAATACATTATATTTAACAGCAACGTTTAACAACTTACACCTCACCAACACATCCAGTCCCATGAACCTACTCCCCTAAATTCCTGCAGAAAATAAGATGCTCCACAAATCTTATGGAATGACTTAATTAACATAATTTCAGACTTTTGTTTATCCTGAACGCTTGCCTAGAAGTATTGGAGTTTCATATTTTTATGGCCAATTAACACATTTTACAGTAAATACTTGCTATATTACAATAGAATCTACCCACAGCTCCAACCAAAAGAATACTTCTGAATTGACAAGGGACTATGGGATTGCAATTGGCATGATGCAACTTGCCCACAAATATACTTTTTTCTTTGTGTATGCCACTGGGGCTAACTCTAATCCAGGCTTTAATCCATTTTAGAGTAGGGCTGTAACTACTAAAATGTGAAAAACATGAAGGAGTCTGAAAACATTCTGAAAGCATTGTATGTGTAAATTCTGCAGTCTGATGATCTTTGCTCTCTGATAGGAGTTGGCATTGTGTATTCCAGTATTTCACTTCCCTTTCGACCACTCCAGTAGCCCAAACATGACTGGCTGACTCACATCTGATGTAAGAGATGTTGAGTCTGCAGGGACACAACAAATTGCCAGCTATTATCTTAAACAACCAGAGAACAATTGTGTATCTCTGAGTTATTTGCGGAGGTCAATTTCTCCACTGGGCATAATACTGCTAAATCAATATAGGCAGGTATGTCAATTATTCTTTTTCCGTGGGATTTGTGTGCATTTTGATTTGACTATGACAATTTGTTTTTATTGATCCCATTGAACTCATTGAATTGTTTTGTGCTTTTCTTGCCCATCCTGATTAATCGTCATACATTTACTAGTAGGGAAAGGGAAGTGGACAAAAATATATAGATATAGAAAGACGAAGAAGAATGAGGAAGAGACAGCGGGATGGTAGAGAGAAAGAGAGCAATAAAGAGTAAAGAAAAAAATTATGCAAAGAGAGGAATATCTTTTGATCTTTTCATACAAAGTTCTATTTTTAGATATTACAATTACATGTAGTCATTTAGCAGACGCTCTTATCCAGAGCGACTTACAGTGAGTACAGGGACATTCCCCCGAGGCAAGTAGGGTGAAGTGCCTTGCCCAAGAACACAACGTCATTTGGCACAGCCGGAATCGATCCGGCAACCTTCTGATTACTAGACCGATTCCCTAACCGCTCAGCCACCTGACCTCACCTGTATGTACCTTTCCCTCTCCCCTGTGTACTGGAGATTTCTGCTATACCTTATTCCTCCAACACACACACACACACACAAAGCCCCCCTCCACACACACACACATACACTTATATTTCTTATCAATTCACTCCAGGGGATTAGAAGCCGTCCATCACTGCCCCACCTATTATGGAGTCTTCAGAGAGCATTCATAGAAGGGGAATGAGAGGAGAGAATCTGCTCCACGCATCATTCTGAAAATTCTTAGAGGTCCTCCGGAGGGAAATGAGAGGGATAATTTTTATGCGTCCATGGAGGAGTTCACAGTAATATGTTTCCACTCTATTCTACCTTCCAGTGGTGTTTTGGCGTCATCTTGGACAGTATAGGTGGAGGCTTTCCGTCCTTTTGAAAGCTGGTGACTGCAGATAAAGTCAGTGAATACAAGAAGATTGGAATTCAAATAAATCTGGACTGCGTGCATGTGATTTTTCCAGGGAATCTGAGAATGCAAATGGAAAACCAACAGGAAATTGGGCTCGGATAAAAACAAAAGAAAGAATTCCTTGTCCAGCAGGCGTGAATACATTTCCGTGGCGAAGCCACAACCAATGGTTTTTAAATATTCAGTGTATTCTCCACCCCTCAGTCCAGCCTGTATTGCTTAGTGATACATGTGTTTTGACTCCAGGGAACTGGAGAGATTACAGGAATTTGGGCCACTATTACTGCCTCATGGAATCTAGTTTTAGTGTCAACACCAAGCTGCATTGAGCTGTTTACAGAGTTGAAACGGAGGAGGTTGGCGCTGACTGGCCTTGTTGAGCCACATAACAAGAGCCCTGCTATTAAGGGATGGCTGCTTGGCCAGCTCTCCATCTTTAGCCTCAGTCTCAGATACCAGTTGTGGGCTGGTAATAGGTTTCACTGGGAAGGAGTGATTTTCTTCTTTGATTACATCTGAGTCTGTAAAACCCAGTATTTCTTTTGTTTGTTCAGATTTTTTCTTTGACACTGAAGTTGTTCCTTGAAAACGGCATTTAATTGTGTCATTCAGTTCTCTGCCTGACCGTCTAACTGGATTCCCTGAGGTGAACACAATGCCGAGATTCTGGCTGACAGTAGGGCTGTGTCTTCTGTCAGTCTGCTTCCAGTTGTGTGTTTTGCAAGTGACCTTCTGTCCACTTGTGCATGCAGCCATTTCAAAGAAATATGTATTGGAAAGTGGCTGGTGGGAAGGACGAACAAGAGAAGGGACAGGGACCCACACACAAGCACAGAACACTGAGAACAATCAGATACACTCTGACACACACACATCACACACAAAAAGTGGCCGTAGATTGTGATGAAGACGAAGGGGAAAGAAAGATACAGAAGTCCAATCTGCCCTTAGGGCACAATAACTCACAAGTTAGCTTCCCCAGCAAGTCCCAAGATTAGGTCTGAATCACATTTTTCCGCCCGTCATTTCTCCCCAGCATTGATTAGCATGATGCCTGAGCTCTGGAAACCTACAGCAGACATACCCTTATCACCCATACCACTGCCACTGTAGAGGGACACAGACAGGCAGACAGACAGAAAGAGAGAGAGGGAGAGAGAGGGAGAATAAAAGAAAGAGAGAGAAAGAAAGAAAGAAAGAGAGGAAAGAGAGAATAAAAGAGAGAAAGAGAGACAGAAGAAGAGGATGAGGATGAGCAGAAGAAATGGGAAAATAACAAAAATATACAACTAAACAATGGAGGCGTTCCCTATAGAATGGTTATGGAATATATGGCTCAAACTGCCTAGTTCAGAAGAAGAACTGAAGGATAACATTACATGGAAATATGTTTTAGTTTCCTTGAATAGTGTGACCTGCCACTCCTGGACTTGATAGACACAGTCTGGGTGTTTAATTAGCAGGTTCCAGACTGTACACTGTCTGATGCTGACGTTCAGGTGATCCAGAAGCTTCCTGTTTCTGTCCTCACTGGCTTTCTTATGTAACCATATAGTATTTCCGTCCACCCTATATTTACACTTGACAACGTGTCAGAGAGACTAATGGGGGCTTGTCTGTTAGAGTGACATGAACTGAAACAGACGCTTCAGAGCAAACTCAGTAACTTGAGAACCATGACTCATATCTGGACTGTATAACTCCTGTGTGTTCTCTATTTTGATCACAATTAGACCACAGGACTCAACGTGACAATTGTCAATCCATTGAAATGGAAATGCATTCAAGCTACAACATTTAACATTGTCATCTTTGCAGGATGGGAAAAGTCCTAATGCCTCTTTCTTTTTTGCCAAACGCAGTTTATGTTGTTGCTGACAGTTAAGTCAGTCAGATAAATGACAAGCAAATATACCTCCTCCTGTATTTTTCTTAGTACTACACTAAAAGAAATACACACAATTGTTATTATTACTCTAATTGTTCAAAGATTTGAACTTATGGTTATGAAATGAATTATTTTCATTCGAGAACTGAGCCAAAAACTGTAACTTATCATGCCTTGAAATAAAATACATGTTGTTTGCTAATTTTAAACTCTGGATAAATGTGCTTTTACAATTTTCTTTATTAGTCGTGATTATGACATTATTGACAGCCTTTTTGGTTATCAAATGTCAAAGTTGCTAGTTAATACATCAGTTAACATCCCCAATCAATTTCTTTCTTTTCTCCCATTTCAATAGATGAAGCATAGCCTTCCTCCAAGTAAAATGGAGGATTCCCTAACTATTGGGTGGAACCTGTTTCACTGCATCAGGGTTAACAGCTTTCACACAATAAGACTCGGACACTTTAATGAATGCACAGAGAACTTTTCTAGATGGCAAACACAAGTCGTGAGTTAATAATTAATGATGCATTTGGTGGCATGTGTCCCTGGTTTTAGCCTGTGCCTGAATTAAATATTCACACAGGGAACACAAACACTCAAATACGACTGTGGAAGTTCAGTTGATGATGATGAAGAAGCGGTGAGGAAAATATGTGTATGTGTGTGTGCATGTGTATACGATGTGTGTGTATACGTGTGCATGCATTTGTTAGTTCCTGCATGGTGGGACATGAGGTCTTTTATAGCCAAGGCCATTTCCTTAGTTTGACTCATGAACCAGAATCACTAAGGGCTGCAATGAGATCATTATCCCTGTTTTTGTTTCTGCTTTTGTACAGTTCTCCAACGTCCAGAGGAATTAGAGAGGAAAAAGGACCTGCTACTGAATATTTAGCAGATTTAATCTAATTGACGTCACTTTTATTACGTCTTTATTGTTTTTTAATGGCCCCTATCTGTCACCATGTACATTATTCATGTCTGGGGTCAAGATCGGGAAGTACACTCTCTTCATACAAGGATGCACACCTCTATAATAGAGATGTCCTATAATTAAGGCCCAATCAGTTAAGATCATCTTATTCACATTTGAAAAGAAGTGTATAAAAACACAAGTGCGTGGGTTTTCCTATTTGTTTTCTGTTAACTATCAGACCAGCTCGACAGTGTTCACCTCTACGGCACGACCTGTGAGGATAACTCTAAAACGTCTAATGGTATCCACTTTTCCTTCATAGTTCTTTGTATAATGGATTTTTCAGGAGCAGTAAGAATGAGATATTGTAGATGAGGGTGGTGAGTGAAGAGGACCCAGGCATATCCCAGTGCCATTGTTCAATTGAAACAGAGCTGGGTTATCTGCCACTATTCTGGGATTGTCTTAAGAGGCTATTAGCACCCCCATGCCAGAAAAAACACCATCATTTCTGCTGAAATCTGTAGTCAGGAAGCTTATCGGCCCCCGGGCATGGTTTGAATCGGGACTGTGGTGTAGCACAGAGAAATCTATTATGCCCTCTAATCCCTCAAACTCCCTGCACTAACATACAAATACACGTCTTTGAGTCATGAGCAAACAGTAGGCCAGGATCCCAAGCCAGCATTTAGCGGCTTCTCGCTCTGTCTGAGTGAGGATTTCTGGAGAATGTCAGATCTCGGTGTAAGTTGGAACCTGTGAGAGAAGATCATCTGTCACAGGCAGGTGGTGTCTGTGGGCTCCACTTGGGGAAAATCAGTTTTATTTTGTGAGGGTTATAATACATCCCTGGGTTCTGTGATGTCACGTGAAGTTTGTTTTGAGTCAGAAAAGATGCCGAAATTACAAACCATGTCCAACTTTAATAAAATCAAGCACTATTGTAAGTCAGTTGGGGAGTTCTTTAATTTTCCTTTTTTAATGATTTGGAGAGAAAGAGAAATATCAGTCTACTCCAATCAAATAAACAAAGCCATAGATATACATATTTAATAGTATGCATAATAGATGGATTTTTGCTCACAGGGAGTCCTCTGCAGTACAGTGTATGCTGAACGGTGAAGACATTAAAACAAAGCCGAATGTGAGGAGCCATTACAACACTGCAGTTTGGAGAAGTGTTTAAGTTCTACAGAGCTCAGAGGACAGACAGTATGTGCCAAGGAAATAATAATCTACACACTACATGACCAATTAGTGGACTCGATGCTGCTGGGCTTGTTGAGTGTTTTGGGGTTCTCTCCTGCTCTGCCTTTCCCCCCTAAACAACTCAGCCAGCATGTACAGCATCACAGAACGCCAGTCAATCAGTGTCATTTTATGTGCGTTTTGGATTCCTAAAGAAGTCCAAATCTGGTATCAGTGAAAGAGAGATAGAGCTCTCAGCCCACCTGGCAAGGTTTATGTGTAGTCTAGTGTGTAGTGTAGTCACTACCAAGGTCATGGAATCACAACAGAGTACATTCACATAGCAAAGTGGGGAAAAAAGGCCTTAAACTATGTGACATGCTCACCATAGCTGAACATGAAATATTTACACCAAAGAGTAGCCATTCGAATCCCAGGGCCAGTCACTTAGGGTTTAATTACTTATTAGTGCCAGAAAGCTTGCAAGGGCATTGGGTATGAATAATGGACAATATTTTTGAAGGTCGTTAAGGGGAAAGTAGTTATGTGTGTGTGTGTTTGTGCGTTTCTGTGCATGTGTTTGTGCGTGCATGTATGTGTATGTGAGGCGATTGTAGACCAAGAGTGCCCATGTTTGTGGCAAGTTAAAGCAAGGTGGAGGTTATTCATCAACTTTTCCTGTGGGGGCATCTACAGAACAGACTGACAAATGTCTCCCTCCTTCTTCATAAGGACAAGCGTCTCACCAAGCCGACGATGAATGCTCTTTTCACAGCATATGTATTTGTCACTCTGGTGTTTATCCCAGCAGAGACTCACACTGTATTATCATCCCTGACAAGACAAGGAGCGATTTCTTTTCCGTCCTCCGAGGAGACCAGACCACAAGGCACCGCCACGTGTGCAGCATGAACTGTCTCTGCATGCCAATGGATCGACTCTTCTTCTTTTGTTCTCCTGCTAACCCTTCTCACACTTCCTCTTTCCCCTCTCCGTCCACTGTTCCTCCTATCTTTCTCTGCTCCTCTCCTATGTCACTGACTGCTCCCTCTGTACACATCGTCTTCCTTCACCTCCTCTAATCGTCATCTTCTTCTGTTCTCCTCTTCCCTCCCCCTTTTCTATCAGGGGGGGCGGGGGGGAGATATAGAAAATGTTGAGTAATTTCATAACTGTTTAACATGAATGTATTTATACCAAACAGAAAAACAGAGATGGAAGAGCTGGCGGAAGTCGCCGGGCAGAGGGAAGTCTGGGCCTCCCTGCTTAGGTTGCTTCCCCCGCGACCCGACCCCCGGACAAGCGGCAGATGACGACGACGACAAGAAAAACAGAGATGGTGGATGGGGAATGAGGTAGGGGGGGGAAGAAGGTAAATTGTGTGTGCCCACACATTACTCTGTGCTGTGTGCACAACCGGTGAGTTAAAATCTCCATATATTGACACTATCGAGTAAAATCAAAAGCCTAAAACATCAGTCCCTACACAGGCCCCTGACGCGCCCTAACAAGCCCCCAGCCCCTTACCGACCTCCTGATAGAGAGCTCTAGGAGTCGGGGATGAAACCTCTTGTTTGTTTGCTCTGTGTTATGAGCAGGCGGGCTGCGGGGATAAGGTGCCACTGTAGCACACCCTTGAGGGCGTATGGCTTTGTTGTCACCAATCTATTCCATCTTCTGCTGTCTGCCGTGCCAGCTCCAAATACCATTTGGTAAATATGACGGAGTGGCATTAGACAGGGTCAGGGCCACTAATCTTGTTATCTCATCACGGCAGTGTCATGTTTTCTCTGTGAGCCGCCCCAGTCCCTGGCCCCTTCACCCGATAAAGAAAATCTAACAATTTATTTTCAAGAGGGCTCTCTCCTCAAGAGATTTGTTCAACCTTGATCATTACACACACACGGAGGGGAAGACAACCTGACGTGCCATGTATGGGCTTGCACCAGGGCTTATTACGGCTTCCCTTTATGTACTGTATTTCCAGACAGGTACTCCACAAGGAAACACTTCACCTCGGAAAATGTAATCCATTTGATATCATTATCATTTTTGCCTGCACTTGCAAAACATACCCCCTGCTGCTTGACTATTATAGAGCCAACAAGATGTTTAAGGTATCATGCAGAAACATGAGAACAGGCAGGTATTTGTGCAATTAAGAAAATAAATGGCTTTAGAAGAAAAAAAACATCTCTTATTGCCATCTACACCTACAGCAACAATACGCTGGTATGGAGTCTATAGCTAACTAGGGACTCGGATTCAAATGTAGTGTGGTTCCTCTATCAGCAGAACGAAACAGGCATTATAGCATGACGATGTTGAGGTGCAGAAGCAGGTATCTCCCTCAGCATTCCTTCAGTGTTTTAAATACATTTGCATTCATTCAATCCACCAAGTCTTGGGCTGTACTATTACTGCATTACTGAAGTATCTGGACGTGTGTTTCTGCAGGAATCCTGCAGGGTAGGAACATGCTTTGATTTTGAGAGATAAAAAGCCGCTTCTTGCATACCATTGCACACAAGCAAAAAGGTAGAGTAGGCAGGTGTGAGTATGAGTGGGGGTGAGAATCTGCAGGCGGCTGGCGTGTGTTGCTTAGGCGGCCGCCTTAACTGAAAAGTGCTGCGGGAAACCCAGATCTGTGCACGTGTGTTGTTGTGTGTGCGTACAGCACGTGTGTGTGTGTGTGTGTTCTGTATGTTTGCACTCAGGTGTGTCTCTGTGTGCTCTCCAGCAGTACTAATCCCAAACCAGTCCACTTGTTCTCCCCTGGCCAGCACCTCATTTGCTGAAGCCTGATGATTGATTCTTGTTTGGGGCCATGCCTTTGGGCCTTATTAAATCAAAATGTAAACTCACTCTCTTATAACAAATCACAGAGAAAATGCCAGTAGCCAGTTCTCCCTTGGGGGCGTACACCAGGATTACTCTGACAAGTTAAAAACCCAACCAGCCAGCCCCGATTTCTCTTATTTTTACTCAGTGGGGGACATATTTAATATCTCTCTGAAAGTTACTAAGGTTAGAAGGCTTTGTGGTGTCACCATCTCTCTCCCCCACATCCATCTGTTCAGTTATTTCATTCTTTTACATGCTACACATTCTACATTTGAGTAGGTCTAATAAGTGAGATCCCAAACTGTACCGACACTGTCCTTTAGCTGAATTTGCATTGAATTAGATGATTGTAAATAGGCCAATGGCAGAACTTTATCATTGCTGGAGTGTTTTGATTGCTGTTCTTGTATTTAACTGTCCTACGTGCGTACGTACAAACATTTGCATGGTATGCAAACATAGACTCACATACATACACACACACACACACACGGGCACACACACACTGTCAGCACAGTGAGTCGCAGGGGCTCTGAAAGGGCAACCCAGCCAGCCATCTGTCCTGCTTATCAGCAGAGGTTAATGTGTGGACATCATCATTACACAACATATTGGTGTTTAACAAAGGTTACAGGCTCTCACCACAATTATGTACTGTGGCATATGTATGAAATGGCAAAGTATCCAATTAAGAGGTAAAACATGCCATAATCAGTGGCAATTAAGTGTGTAGCATGTGTGAGTTTCTAATGCAGTGATATTGTACATTGTACTATACAGTATGTTAGTTAACATCTGTCTATCTATCTTTCCATCTTAAATGTAATTCCAGATAACATTGGAGTAAGTGAAACCCCTTGGAGTTTTGCTTCCACAGGGAGAAAATGTTCTTTTTCGAGGTGTTTGAAATTCACACTCATGTTGAAATTAATGTGATAGCTCATTTGACTATGAGACCATGGTTTTTATAGAAAGGAGAGCTCAAACTGAAACCACACAGCACCCTGATCAAACAAGAAAACACATCATAGTTGTCAGGAACCTTGTATGGCTAATGCCTTTTTTATGTTTAATGAGATGTCATTAAACTTCAATGTGTCAAAGATGAAATGCTCACTAAGAGAAAACTTAAATTAGTTTAGTGTCTGGCTATACCAAATTCCTCTTATTCCTGACCAAGACAGAGGGAACAATGTAATCGCGACGGGTATGTAACAGACGTAGTCTTGCAAGTTCCGTCAGAGTTCTCCGGACCGTGTTCATCCTTCACCGAGGATCGTACACGCCAACTCTGACTTCCCAAGCGCCACCACTACCAGCTACGCCAAAGAAAAGCTAGCTATTCAATGACGCGGGTGGCCTGTTACATACTTGAGGAGTGAGTTTCACCGATTCACATAGGCTACATAATAATAATATGAAGTTTCATCATCATACTTCTGTGTACAATACAATTGTGCTTGTTTGAATAAACCCTATTCAGGGGTTTACAGGCCTTCCTGTCAGTCCTCACAGGACAGACAGCGAAGCAGGCAGCAATGGCTCACTGAGCATGTGCAGTCCCCAGCCATGTGCCAAACCACAGCTCTGCCTCATGCTCAGTCCCCAGCAGCGTGTGTAGGACCACAGCACTTCCTCGTCCTTGCCTGTAATTAGAGCACTGATAAAATGTTGAATTAAACCCAACATCTTGTGTGTTTGTCTTTCATTTGGGAACAGAGACACAAAACTCAAGGCAGATGGAGGTGGCTTATGTCTCCTTGGTACCAAACTGTGAAAAGACCAGGACAGGAGCCAACAACACAGACACACACACACAACACAGACACACACATACCCACACACAACACAGACACACACACACACAAGGCCCAACTCAAAGACTCCTCGCATCTGCCAATTACAATCTAGAGCTGATATGAAGGATCACTCAGTGGGCTAAATTTAGCAGCTTTCCATACACACACTGTGAGTCAGTCATGCAACATAGAGTTCCATTGAAGCCTCAGGTGAAATCTCAAAATATCTGTGATTATTTCAATCTTATGCTTTGTTTTTGTTTTTTTTGCACGTTTTTACAGTAATCATTATGTACCATCGACAACTGTAAAGGCTCTTTAAGGATGGCACTGTCAAGTCCTTGAACCTCTGATCTTCAGATCAGCTTGATGGTAACATGGCCTTTCTTTGTTTCTCCATCTTGGAAAAAGGCAATCTTACGATCAGTAGGGGGATATACCACATGCTACGAGGAATCAGGGCTTTCCTCGGTATTCATTTCCTTTACGCTGGACAGTGGAAAATTCGATAAGCACTGAATTTTAAGTCCAGGATGTTACTTTGACTCTGGTGTGTCCATGTCATAATACTTTAAAGCCATTGTTTTTTTCACACAGGAAGAACATAAAAGTTTGAACAGTTTATCCCCCTACTCTAAGCTCATGCAGTTTTGATGCTTTAGGCCTACTCTTACGGTTCCCAAGACATGGTCACATCTTGACAACTTTGTAAAATTAATTAGCGTTAAGTTCTGAGCAGTAGCGAACCGTGACTCTTAAACCTCGGCCCTCTGACACGATACAGCGCGCATGCAGCATTAGGCCTACATCAAATTGTGTTGGTCATTACGCATTATTTGAGCCAGCCTTTGCGGCGCTATGTACGGTAATTGTGCATAATTACGTTGCGTTGGTACATTTAGCTTACAGATTGACCGGTCATTCTGCACAACACTATAACATATAGCGTTAGCTAGGTTAGGGCTACAAACTCGCAGCGGCGGCCTTGAATAAAAAAGAGTTGGCACGGCGGCCGAAAGGTTTTTAAATAACATAGCATACCTTTGATGAGCTTTGGTTTTCTGCACAAAATTAAGTCCTGGTGTAGGTCTTCCTTTGCCAATTAACTAAATTCTCATAAAAATGTAACATTGAAAACGGCGCATATAACAAATGTGAACAAATGTCCTTCTCACTACCGGGAACGTTACTCGCAGCTCCATTGAAGTGAACGAATAGGCTAACGAACAGGTTTAGGCTAAATCTAAAAAGTTTTTGTGGCGAACAGTGAAGCTAACGGTAGCTAACTAGTTAGCCACAGTCACAAACGTCACAAACCCGCGCGCGATCACAAAAATCAGTTTAGTAGCTTGTTAACTCCTGGAAAATAGCTAGTGCCAGCAACCTGAAACTGCAACACAGCTGCAGAAACGCCACAGGCAAAGGCCCGGTTGATAACATGTAGCTAGCTATGTTTCCAGAATGTGATCAACACCGTGTATTTTTGTACCCCGTTTGTAGCCTACTGGTTAGCTCCTGCCATACCCACAACAACGGTAGTCTAGTAAGAAGTGTAAATGAGCAGCAACAAATGTATGCTATGCAATCTTCATAAATAATAAGTAGGCTATGCATACTTATTTAAAATATACCAAAATATCAGTTCATATCAGTTCAAATTTAAGAACACTCGTGAAAATTCACTGGATGTTTGCTATTTGTTTAAACAATAGCTTTGGAGATGATATAGTATTTTTTTTTATGCCCCAGCTGCACCGAAGCAAGCACACCTCACAATTTACCCAGAATAGTACCCTCTCTATTGTTATCTTTTGTTATTTCGTATGTAAAAGTCATTCATTTCCACTGTTGTCACTGCATAATCATAGTTTATTAAAAGGAATTCATGAATTTAACAGATGAGGCAGTAACACAGGATCCCTGCTGGAATAAGTAATAAATATGTCAAGAAGACTCAAACAGAAACAGTTCAGATCTGAACTGTGAGAACACAAAATTACTATGCCCTTGTAGAGAATGGCAACACAAGGTGAAAGAAAGAAAAGGGGAAAGAGAGAGAGGGAGAGACAGACACATAGAGAGAGAGAGAGAGAGAGAGAGACAGAGCTTTCAGACAGACAAACAGACAGAGACAGACAGACAAATAGAGACAGACAGAGAGAGAGACAGACAGGGAGACAGAGAGCTTTCATTAATTCCATTTGATTCTGTAAAGGAGGATTATAGTGTGACCTTTGCAGAATCTATCCCAGCTCCATCATTTTTACTCATTATGCAAGAGGCCAATGAGAGGGGAGCTGACACCAGCCTCCTCAGGGGGCAATTAGACAGTAAATGAATCCTCTACAACTTTGTAAACTTGTTCTGTGTGTCTGGCAGAGTAAGGGTGGGGGGAGACAACACAAAAAACATAGAGAGCCTATTATGACTTTAGGGGATTTCAAAAGACCTTTAAAGCAACCATTATCCCTAATGGATTTAGGTACAATTAAAGGCAAAAAGGGCTCATGTGAATATATTTAGTGTTACACATTTATCTTTAGAATGTGTTCTCAGACAGGAACTTTGTACTCTAACCTGACACATTAATTTAACCACTTACTGAGACTGGATTAAATTAAACTCAGCTGACAATTAAGTGTTTTTGTTTGGATATAGAAGTGCCAACCCTCAACCACTGGATCTCTATGGACTTGTTAGACTGAAGAATTTCTAATGTCTCTTTGGACCCATGTTCACAGGTTGAAAGACAATCCACTATACTTTTACTTACAGGGAACAGAGGAGCTGCACAGATGCATGCTTTTCACACGTTTTAAAGCCTTACTGCCACTTCAAAGCCTGCTCTAAGTTTACTTCAATGTTTTGAACACAGGAGCTAATTAGATATTAGATGTTGAAATTACAAACTGTAATGTTTGTCTCTCTGCAACTCTACACAGCAATGTTTTTCTTCCCCAGTTGAATTGTAATCACTGGCAAAATGTAAATGCATCCATGCCATCAGCAGGTTTGAGATTGTGCAGCATGCACAACACAGGTACCAAAGCATGTGTCACCTTAATTTAGTTTTGGATTCTGAACATTTTTCTAAGACCAATCTTCACACACTGCAATTGGTGGGATTTGTGATCTAACAACACTCCTCGGTACTGTAATGCAATGAACACATTGTATGGTGTCCTGTCACACTATATACTGTAAGTGCCCATCTCACATAACTGCCAGTGTCACTATGTCCCTGCTGGGGCAGATTATAGTACCGAGTCCTGGGAAGGGAAGTTCTGCCTCATAGCTTGGCACCTTTTTGGAGAAGACTGTTTGTACATCCTCTAATAAGGGAGGGTGCCTTGTGCATCATTGGCAGTGCCATTGGTTGACAGCACAGGAAGTGGGGGATTTTTCCGAATACAGTGGGAGAAACAGTACGTCTTATAGGGTTGAGAGCTTGTCAAGTGTTTATTAAACAAACTGCCCCAATATCCACAACAAGGCTCATTGAGATGTAAAGCTCTGAAGTGGACTTCCAGACTCTCTGACATGTAAGCCTGGCCACGTAAGAACAATCGTATGGAAACCTATTCCCTTTCCCATTGTCTTTTTCAGGTTCTCTCATGCTTCTCCAGCTTCAGCCAGCCTTACAGTAACTAGCTGAAAACAATTTCCAGGGAACCAGTCACCCCCTCTGCTCTGTGCTGCTCCTTTGA
This sequence comes from Hypomesus nipponensis, assembly GCF_054491055.1. NCBI lineage: Eukaryota > Metazoa > Chordata > Actinopteri > Osmeriformes > Osmeridae > Hypomesus > Hypomesus nipponensis. The sequence continues at coordinate 4,595,767 of NC_140368.1, read as the reverse complement.
ATTAAAACGGTAGGAGAAGAAGTACATTCTGACTGCTCTAAAGCTCACAATGGGGGCTCGCTCATCTTTAAGTGAGGAGGGGACACAGTGGCCCCCCTGAGCAAACTGTAACCCCCGGCCTCCCCCCCCCCCCCGCTGCCCCCACCCAGACTGAAGTATCGGCTTTCACATTAGAGCCTAATAAGGAGAAGCAGCAGCGGCATCGGCGCCCGCCGTGTGTCTTTCATCTGTCCAATTACTGACAGGTTCCAAAAATCATATTCACCTTTTACCATCCTTAATTACTTCTTTATCTTCGTTGCTTTGCTTGAGTGTCAGGTCCGGGTCCTGTGAAAGCTCGGCCGCCCCCTGTCACCACGCTGGGATGACTGCATTAATCAGGAGCTGATGTCCCCTGAAGAAGGAGCAGCAGTTAGGTTATATTACAGACACATTGTCTCAGCTTTCCGGTGCTCCACGGGGGTCTCTGGGTCTCTGCTCTCATCACTGGGACGTTCCTCGCTGTGAGCTTGCTACACAGTATTGTGTACTATGTAAAGGTAGCCTAGTGTTACAAAACACTGTAAACATAAATAGGATCAACTGTAAAAGTGATAGCAGCAAACAGACAAACAAAACTGTTGGGGATCATGGTTGTTTCGAATTGTGATAGTTTGTGATTTGAGAAGATGGCATAAATGTTATCATAGTCTGCACACATACAACTTTCTAATGTAATTCTGTATGTAAGTGTGGATGCAATTACTGTGAAAGAAAGTGTCAGCACTAATTGTTGCATTTAGTCTTCAGTTTTAGGTCTCATTGGAACACTGCCATTAGCATTCATATATTTTGCCTTAAGTCTAATTAAATTTGAGAGGTAATTTAACCAAGGCTGTAAATTAAAACGTCTAATTTTCTAAATGTTAGTCATTCATCATTCTGTTTGTTGCCAATGTGATAAGACATTTTGGCATGTGGATTTAACATGAAACAGCAACATATGATTTTGATGAGGGTGACATGTTTTAATTCAGTATTAGAGGGCTTCCTTCCAGAGGCAAACAAAGCTGCTATTAGACATTCATGACATTTATCTATAAACACTGTGTCTCTTAGGAAAATGAGTTTTCTCCCCTTTTTGTCTGTCTGCTAATTATTGAAAACAAGATTTGCTTCTGATTAAGGCAGCCGATCGTTGCGCAGACACACACACAAAACACCTGAGGTGGTGGTGCTCGGAGGAGGAGAACGAGGTGGGAGAAGGGGGTGGGTCCTCTATCCTAAAGCCTGTTTAGAAACAGATGCATGTTTTACATCAGCTGTTCTATCAAGGGGGATTACATCAAATCAGAAAAGTCTGGGTTGTTTATTGTGAAAGATATGCTTTTAATTCATAGCCTCATTCATTGGCACAAAGAGCATGTTTACATCACTGGGTCAAATCCCTCACAATGAGAATGTTCATGTGCCCTGATAGTCTTTGAGTGACTGTTGGAGTCAGTGATGTTGGAAAATTGCTAACAGTGTGTCTCAACTGAATGCAATTTTTGATGCTAATCATGCATGAAGCTCTTTTTCTGCTTACCATGTAAATCAACAAACATTAGCCAGGCGTCTACTTGTGCATAAACAAACACTACTCGAGAGGAGTAATGCTACGAGCTTTGGTCAATCTATGTGCCAAGCTGTCATATCAAGTGTTGTGACCAATGATGCCTTTATGCCTTTTTGATTTACAGAAAATCAGCATTTTCTCCTCATTTATGGCAAATGTAAATATCCTTGATTTTCTTTAGCATTCACCTGAAAAACATTGTTGACCTTTTCCTGTTGCTCATTTCCAGCTGTCTCCCATGGATCTTGTGGATGCTGAGTCTTCAGAGTTCTGCTGGATTTGGAGATGAGTCAGACGGAGATTAATGGAAAGGGCTGAAATATTGCTCCCTAATAGAAAGTACAACAAATATTGTTTGAATGGAAAATGCATAGATTTAGACGGCTTCCAAACGACGACAGATTTTTTAAAATCTATTTGAAAGGTCAGGAGAGACGATGTTTAGTATCGCAGTGATATCTCCATCTGTGGTTTAAAGTCCAAAAAAAAATTGCCAAATGTCTGAACCATATGTTCCCTGAGCGCTGTCAGCCACACAGCTGTGTAAAATATATCCAGGCTTCACACGTGTATTAACCTGTTACAGCATGGTGCCTTAATGTGAATTTCCACCTAAAAGGACGTTCCCAAATGTAACTGCTAACAGTTCGGGACCTGAGCTGCCTTTCCAGCATTACCAGTGTCTTGCTTGTGTCAGTTGGATTGTGTTTTTGTCTTTTTATACGGATGCTGACTCTTCGGTCTGTATGGCTTCCAAGTAAAATGAAATGACGCAGACAGTAATAGAGGGATTTGATGTAGGTTGGCCTGAAGAGACCCTCTGGCCTTTGGCCCTTCTGTCATAAACAGCTTCTTGTCCCAGGAGGGGTGAAGTAATTGCACATTTTGTAGATACAGCACCTCCTGACCAAGTGCCCACTTAAATATTTATATTTCTCCCTGGCTCTCTGCCTCAGAGTGGCAAGTATCTCACAGCTATATTGAAGTCTGATTCACAGGATTTTGGAAATCTTCCCTTCCCTCCTTCCTCCATTTGGTTGAAAAAGGATAATTACCTATGTACTGTATGTTAATACTTTGATTTATTTCAAAATAAAAAAACCAGATTAGATGTAAAAATTGCATGGTAAAATGTTGTTTTACTGTGTTTGTGTATTGCTGAGAAGGTGGTTGTGATAATGTTAGAAGGTAGCCCCACTGCTTGAGGTAGATGCAATGTGTGACTGCACACACCAGAACTTAAGTGGTAATTGATCTCGTTGCTGTCTATTCTCGGTTTCACAGCAATATTTCTTCAACAAAGGCTACAATACAAAAGCTTGATCAACATGCTGAATCATTGCATGCCATACTCTTGCTGAGTCATCAATCATAACGGATAGGAAACCGAAGAGGCTTTTTTTTCTTGTCCCCTACAGCATATACTCATATTTAAATGTTCAATGCCTTTGTTTTCACTCACTAAAATTCCACTACATGTGCCCTTCTGTTTTGAACACTCGATGCAGAAGTGAGGCCTTTAACTTTTCAGCTACAACTTATTCCACATGGAGAAAAACAGACACAAGAAACAATTACATTTGTGAATGATTGAGTAGAGGAGTGCTTTGTCTTCACTGCTGTGTCTATGGGAAATATTGTGCAGACCTTTTATATTCAGACTTTTAGGGACTATGAATAATGCATTTCCCATTCACCTTCATCCAGGTTGTGGCATATAAGCATTAGGATGTGGTAAGATAAATGAAGAGGTCAGAAATGGGAAGTATTTTGCACTTGGTTCTTTGAGTGGTTCCATTTTATCAAATTGAGACATATTCTGTTAACCTGCACATATACGTTTATAAATAGTTGCAAATAAGTACAATTTGCCATCAAAACATCCGTTGTTAAGAATCAATAATTAGTTTTTTACTTTTCTGACTCGCTTTTATGGGATACTGTATGGAACTCTAAGTACAGAACATACAGTACATGACGACAGGAAGGCAGACAAAGAGAAGTGGAGTAAAGAAAGCAAGAAATTGACAGAGACAGGGAGGTTGAGAACTAATAGACAGAGCAAGAGAAAAGAGATCGAGGAAGGTCAATGGAGCAGGGAGAGAAAGAGAGAACAGGGACAATAGTGGTACCTCAGTGTTTATCTGAATCAGGTCACAAATTACCCGTCACTCAGTGGACCCGACACAGCACCTTGCGTCACCTGATCCATCTGGTCCTCGGAGGGACACGGATCACATGACACCAGCCGTTTATCTCAGATGCTGTTCAAGTACACCACAGTGTTTGTTAAACACATTATCACAGGCTGTAATATATTATATCACAGCAAACTATATCAACGCAATCGTCTGTGGTGTTATTTCCTACCATGCCCCAGCAACATGGCTCATGCCTTTATTCCAGAATACAATAAGCTAGATAAGGAGAAACACACTAAGCCAGATGTTTTATTCCGCGGTGTGTTCGGGAAGCTGGATCTCTCATCTCTTGGTGCTGAGCTAAGCTGTTTGGAGACAAGCATCCTGGGAGCTGCCACCTTGCTGAGCTGCAGATGAAATCAGGTGTTCCTCACAGAAGGATGCCCAATTTAACCAGGAGCAGACCTTTAACAAAGCTCAGCAAAAAGTTTGTTTCAGGACCAAAATACTAGTCCTCCCTGTAATAATATTTGTCGATAAATGCTTCACTTTCTTGGGAAATTAAGCTATTTTTTGCAATTTTCTTTTTGTGCACCCTTGGCAGAATTTTTTCAAAACTGAATTATGGAGCAATTTGCTTTGTCTTTGATGTGATAAATATGAAGCCCTGCTGAAAAGAATGCAGACTGCAGGGAGAGGGGGAGACGCCAGCCCAGGCTGTTAACGTGGGGATTTTACCTCCTCTGCCTAAAAACACTGATGTGGGCCTGGAGCTGCTGTGCTTCTCTGGTTCAAAAATGCTTAGTTCATAGTCCGGAGGAGACTCATCTGGGCCGATTATACCGCTGTGGATAGGAATCTGATGACTATTCAGGAGACGAAAAGGATGCTGACTGGTACTGTACTTTCAGACAGAGGACAGTAAAATAGAGTGGAGTGAAAGAGAGAGAGAGATAGAGAGAGAGAGCTGTAGGGGGTCTCGTACCCATTATGACGAGGGGGCTGGTATTAAGAACATTTATCTGAAGTAATGCTTCCAACCATATCATATGATTAGGTTGAAAATGTGTTCTTCCCCCATTTGCAACTCACTTCTGTTATCTCACCATGTTTGCATTTTTTTTAATGATTTTAGTTTTTCTTTGTTTAGTTCTGTGGGGAAAATCTGTGGAAAGTATGTTGTTAAGATCAAATCGATAGCGTAGCAACATTGAAGAGGTCCTTGGAATGGGTGACACAGCTTGGCAGTCGTCTGGAATTAGATTAGGGGTGCTGGGGAGAGAGGCCGAGATGATGAACAGTATCAATCATTCTCAGCTTCCTCTCGTGTGAAGTTATTTGTGGGAGTCGACAAAATCGGCAATAATGAAAGTTCACTTGTTTTCAACACTGAGGGTTTGTGGGTAAATTGGGGTTCCTCCACAGTAGCCGGTCACGAACAGATGAGTCTCAACAGCAGCAGAAGAAGAAAGAGAAACTAAGAGGTGTGAGGAACGCTCTGCGTGCTTGGTCAATGCTCGATCATAGTGCAGCAGTTGTCAGGTTGTACAGGGTTACACAGAGGGTTATTACTGTGCTTATCTAAGGGAGTCCTAAACACACATCTGCAGCCTGCTGTGGCAGATCTGATGTATTACCTGAATTTAACAGAGCCAGAGATCCTCTTAGGAGTTTTTGTCTGCTCTGGGTCTCAACACCCTCTTGTCACATGACCAGCTTATAATTGCCTCACTGGAACCAAAGCAGAGAGCAGCCTCCTCTTTCTCTCTCTGTCCTCCCTTTCTTCTCAAGAGTGATCATCCTATCTCGCCTGAAAAGATCTGATAACATTACAGGAGAATTGCCCTCACTGTTGTCTCAGCCTCAAAGACAGTGAGGTGATGAGAGAGGTGCTAAGTGAGATTGATTGAACCCAGGTGGTCAGGAGTCTTGGTGTGTCAGAGACATTTAGGCATGGATTGACTCATAAACTGCCAATCCGATGGATGGAGGTACAGCCGAGATCTGAGGGGGTGTGTCTGGGGAGGGGCAGAATGTTGTAGCTCTCTTGCTCCACCCTGAGGGAAAGGTAAGGACTGTTGCTTGATGGCAGGGCTTGACAATTGCTGGAATAGGCCTGGTGACATCATGACTTGAATTTACCCAGGTGGACTAAGAAAAATGTAGAGAAAGTACTTTCAGCACTTCTCATGTTAGTCATCAATTTCTCTTCTCTAGAAAACACTGTTCTGTTATTAAATAGTTCAGCAGCATGAATGCTAAAATATGTAATTTGGATTTTGAAAAATCACAACAAACTTGTCTGCTTATTGCACAGACCTATAATCCGGGTGGTTCCAACATAATGAAACAACTTTTACAATCCACATCTTCACAAGGCTCTGCAGGAGGAAAATGGTCTAGATAATTTGCATAATATTTCCATAATACATATATTATTTCATGTAATTGCGTAGCCACCCCACTCAGCTCCACGATGTCAGTAGGGGAATCACAAAACCGCAGGTTATTCATCACAATTGTGCCATTTGTTACGTAACAGGTTACAGTAACTCCATCCTAGTCCCTGAAAACGAGAGGATTTGCATATTGATGGAATCTACTGTACCTTAGAAACCCCTGCCCTCTCCCTTCACAGTAAAATTCCCACTAAGAACTAAGAATTTGAATATCTAGAGACAAAGATAAATTTGATTATTTAACCGTTCTTTAATGTTATCGCAATCATGATCTGGTATGTTTTCATAACATTGATCACTCGTCTGTGCCATCTTTAATACTTTATTTCAATAGTCTCTACAACGCAAAATACACAAACTCATCTGTTTTGAAAGTAAAACAGGGTGAACCAAAAAAAGGACTTGCATACTGACACTGTTTGTTCAATGTGGCAACCATCGAGATCGTGGGACTTCCTATCACTGGCAGTGTGGGTGGAGGAGGTGGGTGACAGAAAAGAAGGAGGGTAGAGAGTGGAGGAGGAGAGAAGGGGAGGGAGAGAGGAAGAGAGAAAGAGAGAGAGAGGGGACAGAGAAAGGTAAGATATGGGTGTGAGAGGCACCCACACTGACAGGCGTGTGCTTGTGGGCACCAGTGGCTGATTTCACCCCTTTCAGCAGAAGGTGAGGCTGTGCTGATAATGATGCCACGTCTATGCAGCAGAAGCAGCCATTTGGCAGAGTCTGGACAGACAGACAGACAGGCAAGCAGGCTGGCAGGCAGGCAGGCAGGCAGGCAGGCAGGCAGGCAGGCAGGCAGGCAGGCAGGCAGGCAGGCAGGCAGGCAGGCAGGCAGGCAGGCAGGCAGGCAAATTAAATGACTGGGCACATTGTTCAGTATATTGGAAAGGTCCTGGAATATAATTTTGTTTGACAATTACATGTGTGTGCACATACATGATGATAGGCTAGATAGGCTATGTTTTGGTGTTTACGTGCGTGTGCATGGAATTGTGCGCTTTTGCAGTGTGTATTTACTTTTGAGCGTGTGTTTTCGCTTGGGGGTTTTAGATGTGAAAAGGGGGCCCTGGCAGAGCTCAAAGACACTCGAGGAGAGCGAGGGAAGTCTGGGGAGTGGGGCTGACGCACGCTGAGGCTTCATGAGCGGGGGGGACTCGCTTGCAGATGGGCACAGCGGGGAGTGTGTGTGAGAGGTGGGATAGAGAAGAGATCTGTGAGGCACGACTCAAGCACTCCACCAAAGTAAGAGGCCCTCATCAGCTCCCATCCCACCTCGCCGTATGCAAATGAGCTCCCCTGAGCGTGTGCAGACGCATCGGGCTGTCATCACATGCGGAGTAAAGGTGTCATAATATTTCCCCCTGTGAGCTGTTGTTGATAAGAACAATTATCTTGGAAAGAAAAAGTAGACCAGTGTTTATTCACATATTCTATACCAGACACTGGGTCATTTCCGGCTCTCTAGGAATCTAGTAGCTGTGCATGGCACCAGCTACAGGTTCAAAAGAGGCACAACATGATGGGATGCCTACACTGTCAATACAAATAAACCTAAATGTGTGTGTGTATTGTAGGTATGTATGAGTTCTGCACGTGTATGCATTTGAGTATTTGTGTTGTGTGCATTTTTTTTTGTGCAATGTACTGTATGTGTTTTCTTGTGAGTGTGTCTGTTTATCTGCGCGCAGTAGATATTTGAGATTCCAACAAGTTAGAATACCAGAGAACTGTTGCCCTCTGAGATGACTAGCCTTTCTTCCTTGGTGCTCGAGCCAGGGCAGGAACACATCCAGACTGAGGTTTCTCTAATGTGAATGACATCTGTCTGTTTTCTTCCTTTGGAGATATAAATGAAGAGCTTAGGGCAAGGTCTTCATCCGTTCTGCTAGTAATAGTAAGAGACAGCAAGGTGATCTTGGCACGATGCTTCAAATCTGTTCCAGGAATATGCCTCAACAATGACGAAGAGAAAGGCATTCACACAGCACAAACCCAAACCTTGTACACGCTCATAAACGGAACATAGAGGAATCTTCATTGTATTTTATTTGTATGCAATATGACACCGTGGAAACGTTTCAGAATTCCGTTTTTAATGGGACAAGGATAAATAAATGAAAAAAAGGGTTTAGAAAATCACAGACGCAATCTCTTTGACAAATGGGCCTCAAAACCTAATCCTTCACCTTCTCCCCGTCCCCTCAGGCCCTATCAGCCAACACCAACCCTCTCCGAAAGATCTGTCATGACATTGAACTGTGTTACCGTGCATACAACCAGAATGCATATTCTCTGTTGTCAAACATACAAGCAGCCTTGCACACAGAGGAGCATGTGAACAGTGTTCTCATACGGCCCGTCCTCATCCCCGGGCTGCCCAGACGAACACAGCAGAGCCGCAAGCCTCCAAAGCCACCACGGCCGCTATCAAACGGCACGCACAGAGGGGGGAAGAGGCTGCATCGCTAATTGAAAGCCAAACATTGGCAGTCCTTTGGGAACGGTCCCTTTTGTACACGGAGCGTGCGAAGTGCTCTGTATTTACAGGAAAAATCGGATTCTACAAACAACATGGAGCCCCCTTGAATGCTACTGGAGCCTCCTTCTGAGTGAGGCGCGTGTTGGTGAATGCAGGAGGAACAGCTTGGTGTCTCCCCAAGGAATGGACCCGCTGACTATCTGCAGCTGGCGCTAAGAATTGTCATTTCTAAATATTCACATATTTAATCAGCTGAAAGTACTCTTACGACAAACACACACTCTCAGCCACCACAGACTCCACATGGGCTGGCAGAGAAGATGAGCTGGAGGGCTTGTGGAGTAAATGTTGATGCTTGTGTTGTTTTTGGTTTCATTCTCTGACACATTATTAAAGCACTGCTCATTGTAAGAAAATTGAATCATGGGAAAATATGAGTGTAATGTGTTCAACAGTGGCAGTGCATTAAAGTGTGCTTTTGTGCAGCAGCATTACATAAAGTGTGTGTAGCTTTATATCCTCGCACTCCAGCCATCATAAGTGTGTTTAATCTAAATGAGAACTCTATGTGTTACTAGACTAGATAACACACAATTTACATAATTGGCATTGAATGATTTGCTTCAATAATATCTGTTATTTAACACAAAAACATTGGGATCTTTATTTTTATGTGTCAAATTAAATATAAAAATTTGTATTTTTCCCAGTTTGGTTTCAAATCATTATTAATTCTTTTTTTTAATTTTTATTATTCTTTCATTTCTTTGGTTCAGTTGCCACAGAAAGGTGATTGTTTGGCATTTGGGAATGACCTTGATTGCTCTTTTATGTCTTTGTAGAAAATAGACCAAACTGTGACCATGTGTTTTCATGCAGACATACTTTGCTTATTTGAATACCTGACATGCTGTGAGCTCAGATAGAAAACGCAGAGTACATTGCCTACAGACAACATATTAATATTCAGCATAACCGAGCAGACCACATGTGACAATACCCTCTCAATTAACAATACATGTTGACCTCATTGCAATAGTACAAGAATCACCCGCAACTGACAGCTAGACTAAAACACTGCAATTGGTATGTATTCTGCATCACACTTTGGGGACCAGATTGTGTGCACTACGATATGAAACTGGGTAACATTTCGATGCTGCAGAGAGATACAGAGGCAGCAGCGTCAATTAGCCTGGCGTGTTGCTTTAACCTGTCACCGGGATATCTAAGCCCCTTTTATCATGGTGCACACTGTGGAGTGGGAGAGGCATCATCTTTAATCATGGCTTGTGTTTTTTTCTTTTTTCTTGTCTTTTTTTTTTTTCTTGGGTAAAAATATGTCCCCCGCCATACACAGTCTCCAGACAGGCATGTTGTTTACTGCAGATTAACAAAGGGAAAGGAAGTCAAGACTCTGACACCAGGTACATACGTAAACAAAGTGCCACAGTACCCCAAACTAAGCTACTCCAGCAGAATTCTATTTGTAGTCTGGAGAAAGGAGAGAGGGAGGAAAGAAAGTAAAAGAGAGAGAGAAAGAGAGAGAAAAGAAAAAGGGAGAGGGAGAGATTTTGGGGGACATTTTCCAACTGACATCATTTTGAGTTCATGATGTATTTAGTAAATTCAAAATGTACATCCTTTGTCACGTTTATTTTTAAAAACACAACCAAACTCCTAAACCAAAACCCAACCAAGCCTAGGTCATTGTTGTCAAGGTAACCCACTGACTGCAGCACAGTAGCTTCACGGGACAGCGGTATCTCAGAGAGGTTGACTTAGATTTGCTACCCACGTAAGTGTGACCACGCATATGTCATACACACTCACACATGGACGGACACATAAGAACGCACCGTGCAACTCTGGTATCTGGAAATATGTTTTGAGGAATGAACAATCACCCAATGGGGAATGTCAAATCAACAAGGACACGTTGAAAGTCACATCTCGAGCATCAGTGCTTGTTGCTTCACTTTCAGATTCAACGTCCATCTGAAAATATCTTCCTACAGGGCAGGTGATTGCCAGAAAATCTGACAGGTTCAAGTGGTTCATCAGCTAGTTCTGTATCATGAGAAACACTTCTGGTAATGTCCACTTAGTACCTGCTGAGTGTGGTTGCACAGGTTAAGGGAGTACTCTTGAACATGGAATAATAAGCGACGGATGCATTTTTCTGCGAGTTGCAGAACATCACGCAAGACTGTTTGTCCCAAATCTGTTCAAATCAAATCAAATCAAATTTATTTGTATAGCCCTTTTTACACGCAAGCATGTCACAGAGGGCTTCACATACGCCCATAGAACTGCCCCTCAACCAACCTAAACCCTCAAGGAAGACAAGGAAAAACTCCCAGAAAAACTCCCAACGGGAGAAAAAATGGAAGAAACCTTGGGAGGAGCAATTCAGAGAGGGATCCCCTCCTCCAGAGACGGTTGGCAAGAGAGAGGAGCAGAACACAAGCTAAACATAGTCATACAGTGTCAATGGGTTTTAAAACACCAAAAATCCACTGTTCTAAGTGAAGAACCATTTTGAGTTGTGTTGAGTGTATTTAAAAAATAATTATGTGGTAACTTTTTCTGGACAAGCTTTATGTTATTATTATACAATCAGGTCACTATTTATTTGCAATACAGAGGCCAATAGCAGGCCTTTAAATATGGCTATTGATTTACTGCATCCTGGCCAGTGATCCTACCCCTCTCATTGGGTATCTGGTTACAGTCAACCCCTAGATGAATGACAGCTCTGTTTCGCACTTCATTGTTGTTCCTCCAGAGTCTCTTTTAGGTAGGGACCAGCATACATGGCACATTCTAAAACAAATGACACATATAAAACATCTCATTGTAAAACTATCTCATTATCGGAAGGGAATCTTAAACAAGACACTGCTTACCAAGAGCACCAGCTCCTTCCACAACATGAACACATGTTTAATGATATTAATACATTTAGCAGATGCTCTTATCCAGAGCGACTTACAGTTAAGTACAGGGACATTCCCCCCGATGCAAGTAGGGTGAAGTGCCTTTCCCATGGACACAACGTCACTTGGCATGGCCAGGAATCGAACTAGCGACCTTCTGATTACTAGCCCAATTCCCTAACCGCTCAGCCACCTTACTAATAGTAGGAATACACATATTTACATTGTAGGCCTAAATGAGAATACATGCTTGAGGGACATTTTACTTGAGGAATAAATCATGATTTTTGTAACGTTCCACAATACCAAATGTGACAACTGACTGATGTTGACACATATTTTATATTTCTAATTCTGAATAGCAGAGAATATCACCTGGGAGCACTTATCCAGAAAAAAAGGCACCTACCTGCATAGATGAAAGGAGACTTGCAGTTTTTTCTTGAGTGACAAGCATTGGGCAGGCGAGCACAGACTTGAAACATTGTATTTCAAAAGGAGCCAAACCAATTGAGATAATATTCTTAAATGTGTAGCTTTTGTAGCTAATATGCACATTATCTACATTACTGAGAACATTTCCTTCAAAATGATAGAGAGAATTGACAGTAATAGTTATATAATAATAATCTTTTAACACTACTTCTCAAAGTTTAGTGAAGTAGAAATACTTGACAGGGTGCTAAAATGTGTCACAGAAAGTGCACCATTCTAAACGGTTGGAACGAGCATATATGTCACACTTTATTAGTGTCACACTACAGGGACAATCTCATTCATAGAGACACAAACCCGTAGACCAATACAATGGTACCCTTCCAATGAAACAACCATTTCTTTCTTTCTTTCTTTCTTTCTCTCTCTCTCTCTCTCTCTCTCTCTCTCTCTCTCTCTCTCTCTCTCTCTCTCTCAATGAACTCAGCTCAGTAAAGAGAATAGTATTTCTTTATATATTTTCACTTTTATTTGATTCCTATTTAGTTTTAAATACCACCCACGTGTGCTCCAGATCTCTCCTGTTGAGACACCGACTCCCCAATGCTGAGGCTGACAGTTCTTTAGCTTTATGATTCATAGATCCAAACACTGCACATTGTGCATATTTTGTGTTCTAAAAGCGGGTTTGCAGACAGACAGGCTGACAGAGAGTTTAAGTATCCCAGCTTACTTTGTAAACCTTGGAAGAGCTGTTGAAATGTTATACAGATGGCAAATCAAATATGTGCTGTTTTGAAATCCCTAGATCTAGCTGTAACAAAATATTGAACACTTATAGAATAGTAATGTTGCTGGTTGGCTCAATCCATTAGAGAGGGGCTGGTCTTGAGGAAACCAAGGTGTATTCAAATGAGTGTGCTCTCTATAGAAGGAGTCGTCAATGTAAGTTATTCCTTGTTCATCCCTATACTGTAACTGTCAAGCAGAGAGGATTTACTCTTACAGTCTCAGATTGAGAGAACCACAGGGGTTGTTAGGGAATACGATCATTTTTAATCGAGTTGGGTATGGTTACATTTTGTCCATAGATCCATGATGATTATTTTAACACATAAGGGTTTTAACGGATTCTCCCCCTGCTTCTTAAATGCCATGTTTGCACGTCCTTCTTGTGTCTTTGTTATCTTTTCCCTGTTGCTCACCAAACCGTTTTCAATGCTTTGAGATATGTCGGATGGCTGAGCGGTTAGGGAATCGGGCAAGTAATCAGAAGGTCACTGGTTCGTTTCCCGGCTGTGCCAAATGGCGTTGTGTCCTTGGGCAAGGCACTTCACCCTACTTGCCTCGGGGGGAATGTCCCTGTACTTACTGTAAGTCGCTCTGGATAAGAGCGTCTACTAAATGTAAATGAAATGTAAATATATAGTTTTCCATCAAAAGACATTTCCTCTGAACAATATAGCAATTCACTTTTATAGCCAGGTTCAGAATCACTTGCTGAACAAGGACATCTAGGGGCATCTCAATGCACTGCAGCAAAGTAAGTTCACTGTGGCAAACATCTACTATACTACAGTAATTGGAAAATAACTAAGTCTTTGTCTTAGATTTAGTCACAATCAATGGGTATTTCTAGAGAGCCAAGTGAGTGAAATAATGGTTATAGGATGCTTGGGTTCAGCACATTCACAGTATTTAAGTGAATTTCAATGACCCCCCAACAGATTAGATGTACTCAATTCACAAAATGTACTTTCCAACATTCAGGGGCATTGATTCTGATTTAAAAGATGACTTTGACCTTCAAAACTAAGAATGTGAGTGGAGACCAGTATTTAAAGACAGCATAGGTGCCTTTAAAAGTAGAGCCTCTATCAAACTTTCAATGAAATGCCATGCTTGAGCTAAAAAAACAAATGTTTCGTCAGATATTAGATATCATTTTAGTACCAACCTTCACTTTCACCTTCAGACCTCGAACTTTAACGCGCCCCCAGTGTTGCCCATAAAAACTCACAGCCACACTCAACTTTGATCAGTTTAGCTCCCTCTCTCTTACATAATTGTGTTGAAGATCTGGCATGTGACTTGTCTCACATCAAACATCTGGATAAATGTTTGTTTGTGCTATTAGAGCACCATAATTCACAAAGACCTCCTACTCCTTGATTTGATTATTAGTTTATTTTCTTTTTTCTCCTTTTATTTTAAGCTGACGTTAAACCATCCACAGTGTTTTTCCAGCTATTGACACTTTTAGAAATGAATAAATAAAGCAACACATTCTTTTATCCAAGTGCATCCCTGCAGATCTGTGCTACGACAGCTGTGGATATTTAACCGTTATCCTCAAACAGAATTATTTCAGTTCTGCTTTAGTCTGCTCCCAATCTTCATTACTATTGCATGGCCCACGGTCATTTTTACTCATCAAGACTGTGCTGCATTATTTACTAACTGGAAACAATTGCAGGGTGACTGTAATACACGACTGGAGACACTATCAAGACCACCAACTCTGAATAATAAATGAATGTACGTCATTAACAGTACTGTCCCTCATTAGCCATCTTGCATGAATTTAGGGGCCTGCCATTGTGTCAATCCAGGATGCATTTAAGAAGAAGGGAGATGGACATATTTAGGACAGCCTGCCCTGCCAGGCTCCCCTGTTCTGGAGATAAGTGAAAGAACAGCGCTCCTAGGCCTCGGAGTTCCCTCAGAGTGGAGAATCTAGACCAGACAGTCTGTGTGACTGAATAGAGGTTGGAGGTTCAAAGAGGCAGAGACAGACAGAGGAGTGACTCAACTGCTGTGTCAATCAGATGGACGTCTACAGAACAAAGTCAACGTTAGCTGACTTAACAGGGATCGGTAGAAGTAGAACTAACTGGAAAGAAAGGAGTCTGGGGTTAGTGGGCAGCTGTTGTCAGAAAACTGGGATTTAGTTCTTTGAGAAATGTAAACTTACCATTCAGTATAAAGCTATACCAGATTCTGCTTAAGAATTTCCTTACCATGATCATCCTAAAATAACACTGGGTTTTACTGAGTTGTTTATCAATGTAACCAGCTGACCAACTGACCATTAAAATTGAAGCTGGTTAAAGAAATGTGCATTCATACAGCAAACTGTGAACCTGTCTTCTAATTCCTTAGCTCTGGATTTTGCCATTAATGCTGGCTACTAGTATTGTCCCCTCTAGGCACCCTTTCAAGCCTGCTACCCACATGTGCTCACTCTAATATCCATCAAGGTTATAGATGGGTCCACTCCTTAGATCTTCCCCATAAGAGTGAAACTCTGCTGTGTGCAGAAAAAACACACAGAACATACCATCCCAATGATTAGCTAATGACACCATATCTGCAGTGAATTATTTTTTGGGATCATGTACCGTAGCCTTGTGTGACCGTGAATGACCGTGGTCGTGACATTCCATGATATAGACAGAATCATTCTTTTCCTGCCTTTTTATTTCTAGGCATCATTTGAACATTACTGTTCTTTGAATCTCAAAACTTTAATTGCACTTGAAAAGGGCGGAATCTAAGATCTGGCAGAGCAAGAGGAGGATACAAAAAAAACTAGAAATCTTAATCAGACGTCTAAACACCATTTAGGACTAAATCATGGTGGGATCAAGCATAAAGTACTGTATTCCCCTTGCAGACTGTCAGCCTTCCAACATCATGCAGTGCTCTCTAGATGTTTATGAAAGGAACGCCAGTATGCCAAGAATGCCTTTAGGGAAATTGTGACTCACCAACTCCAGCATTGCAGGCATTTTGGGAATCGTTCAAAAAAATGTTTTGGCTTAAACGTCTGAACCAGGGCAGAGGGGAGAGTCTGGAAACGAGGGCCCCCCAGTCTTAAATCAAATTACTTGCTAACAAATCTGATCAGTCAGTTAAGACATAAACACACACTTAGCCATTTAAGTGTTCACATGGAGCCCCAACATATGGTGTCGCTGACAATATAATCAAGGTGCAAAACGGTTGGTTCTTCTGGTGGATAATTGTTAGCAAAACCTCAACTGTGAGTTCTGTCGGTTAGAATGTTAACAAGCTAGTCAGAATCTCAGGACCCTAAGGTATGACAATCACTAGGATGGGGGCTGGTGTTGAGTGGGGTTTGTGTGCATGCTAATGTAAAGAAGGAAATACAAATTGGTTCTTAATGATCTTGCCTGTGTAAATAAAGGTTAAATAAAATAAACTGAATTGAATAGATGGCCAGTGTAAAATGTGTGAAATGCAATGATGGCTAATGTAAATATTTGTCAAGTAAAATATCCATATCAAGCTGTTGATTTGATGAAGTGTAATATTCCTTTAGATTGCCGTCTGTTCATTAGCCCCATTGGCTTGAGCTGTTGCTGGGGCATTTTAAGCACTGTGTGAAGTAAACAATGACAGTTAAGACCGGCTCAATACTTTACAAGCAAAGAAGAAAGCACAATTTAAGGCAAATTAAATTCCTTGATAAGAATTCACTTGTACAGTAGATGCATTTGTTACTCTGAAAGAGAAGTCATAAAGACAGATGAGGTCAAACATATTGACATGCCTTGATGTTTCCTATCCTTCCCTGGAGAGACGGAGTGGCACGATGTGATTTTATTTTCGATTTGATTTCATGATTCATGTCCGCGGGTGCTGTGAGGCAGACCAATTAGCATATCTCTCAGAGATGTGTGCATATCAAATCAAACCACCCTGAAGCGGTGACTTGCAGAGAGAAAGGCACAGGCTTCTCTCGGTAGAAGATCGTAATGATGAATACTCATTCTCCTTATGATGCGCTTTTCGTGTTGGGGGCAAATAATAGCACTGGAGTCATTACCAGGCTTCTACTCACAAATGAATGCACCACAGGCATATACTGGCATCCATATGGCGTGAGCCTAGCTATAAGTAGCAGAGCCCTTTCACAGCCACAACAGCAACAGACTGGGACGCAGCTTGATTCATGCAGAGCATGTCACAATGATGGCTGTTAAGAGATGGGATCTTCAGGTGCTCCGACTCAATTCAGAGACCCCTTGATCGTCTCATGCCAGAGGTTGGCAGCACAGAAGCAAAGTAGAACTGCCGCACAGCAGAAAAGCAACGTGTTTCTTGAGCGTGCACAGGAAGCGTAACTTGCTATGGTACAGTAGTTCATCTTGGTTGGCAGGGAGGAGCTTCACAGAATGATGCCTGAATACATGTGAAGGTAAGGCGGCTCTGAGGACTGGAACGATGTTCTCTGGAAGGAGTGCTGTTGGTTAATTGCCATGCGACATCTTGACTGTGGGAGTGGCAATGGCCTCTGGGATGGCAGTAGTTCAAAGTGTGAAGGATGAGGGGGAAATTCAATCACAAAGCAACGGTACTTTAGTTCACTATTTAAAAAACAGATTGGCGGCAGACATGTCATTAATTATACATTTTTCCATTTTCCAAATTAGAGTGAAATCTTGTGTTGATGCATTTTTGCTAAATATCAAGCTGGCTGTACAGCAATGCATTTGTAGCCTAATACTCACTTCTACAACCTGCAAAAGAACACCGAAACCAAATGAAGTCAAAAGAGTCAATGAGTCAGTTAAAATATATGACTGAACATACTATGTGGTAACTGTTGGTTCATGTTCCTGAACTAGCAAACACCTGTAGTGTGTAATGTGTCCTGGTATTTCAGGTTTGTGCTGAAAGCCAGGGAGCCAAACTGAGGAGGCAGGCCAGCTGTAGTCCCAGAGCAGCTCTGACAGAGACCTAAGGGAGGACTCCCCCTCTTCAAACACCACACACTAACACCTGTTCTCGTTTCATCTCCCCGTCCTCACCGTGCCACTTGGACCGTCAGTGAAGGGCAGGTAGCAAGGTGCTCCTTGAGGAATGGAAGCGAGGCTTGTGTTCAAAACTCTTTCCATCCATTTCCTGATGGCCGCCACCTGTTCTTCCTCCCGCTTGAGATATGGGAAGGTTGCTGAGGGGAGGAGAAAGCGTTGTCACTGTCACTGGGCGGGGTGTGTGGTGTGTGTGTGTTTGTGTGTGTGTGTGTGTGTGTGAGGATAGCAGAGCACTGTCTCTTTTACCTTGGCTGCCCCAGGTTTCCAGATGTCACTCCTTTTAATGGTGCAATTATGGCTGTTCCTATGACTCCCCTTGGCCTTCATCCTGCTCCTTATGTTAATCACAAATGCCAACACGCACACACTCCCTCAATTGAGCACGTACCCAAACCACACGTGCAACACCATTCCACAAACATACCACCTTGTACTGTGGCCTTGTGCAGGAGTGCGTACTTCTATGCCATGCTAAATATAACGAGACAAATAGTGCTCAAGGCTACTAACTAGCTACATGGAGTAGTGGTTGCATGACTACTGCTCTCCACAACAAACGTGTGCATTTCATTAACTGTAATGAAAACACAATCTCACCACCACTTTCTCTTGTCACAATTTTTTAAGAGGTGGATGAGACACAACAGTGGCCAGATAAAGCTTCAAACTGTTTTATCTGTTTACCTCATTTTCTCCAAAGAGATAGTGCCAGATGGCCCCATCGTCTAGTGGCAGTTAACAATGTCCACTGCCAGGTACTGTAACAGAGTCTCTTCACTGAGCAGGTGCTGTAGGTAGATAAATATGCTGTGTACTGAATATTATGGCCACAATTAGGACCACTTTGTTCTAACAGGGTAGTGTCTGGAGGAGCAGCAATTACTTCTAAAATGTATTAATTCCAGATGTATACTTAAGTAAATCAATAAAATAACAACTCAATTGAACCAGCTGAACTCACCACTGTGTAGAGGGATCACAGCCCTTGTCATGTCAAATGAGTCCTTCAACGGAAGGGGAACTTGGTAATTATGGACACAGTCTCTACTCTAACAGGGCTAATTGAAGTTCAGAGATAGCTAATGCATGATAGATGTGGAAGGAGACGGTCTCAGTGGTGTATGGGCCTGCTGGCATGAGATCACAAGCACCAATGGGGCTGAACCTTTCACTCAGAGCTGAGAGACATCTGTTGCCAGCAGGTAACCGCAGCTTTATCATTACAAGCCAGACCCACCAATGCTTTCCTGGCATGTCGATTTAAAAGGTTATATATGTTCACCCACTAATTCAAGCTATCCTCATCATCCTTGTTTGGTAGTGACAAATGGGTGCGCCATGCAGTGCAGCAGATGGCAGGGCTAGATCATCAATCCGGGCACCCAGAAGTTTGATGGATTGGTCCTCAGTCAACAGTCTTTAACTGAAAATCGCACAAAGAAATTAGCTTTAAAATGAGAACCCCATTGCAAACAGTGACATTGCAAACAGTGACAGTACTAGGAGTATTGAGGAGCAATACTCACACAAAGGACCCACAATACCGACTCAAGCTCTCCTTTTCTGTTTCGGCTAATCTATAAGCAGTTGTTGTTTTATTAACATTTCGATCCATTGTAGTAAATATGTGGGCAAGTAAATTAACCATGAAGAAAACACTCTCAAGCTGTTCTCTTGATGGTATATTTGCTAGAAAGGCAACAGGAACAGCGATGCTTGCTGCTGCCAAATTAACAACAGTGTTCCATCAAAGCAAACTGCTCCTAAATCATAGTTTTAAGGCCTAGCCTCAATCAATATTGTAGGTATTCAGAGCACGGAAAGTGAATGTTCCTGGCGTAGACATGAGCATCCTACAGATACCCCTGAAAAACAGAAATACTGTTTCATATCATGGCAAGTTGCACTACAGAAGGTTGTACCGGCAGAGCAAATATAAGTTATTCCAAATTCCCGAATAAATATATATTTTTAAAGCTACAGAAAAAAAGACGCCAAAAAGGCTGGGATGAGCCCTTTCATGATGGAGGCATCTCACTATGACATGCGACCACCAGTGTATGCTATGAATAAATCATCAGGAGCTGAGCGAAGAGAGTAAACAGTTGTGTATCTTCACCTCAGATGCCTGGAGAGGGCTGTCAGACACCACAGTTAACAAGGCTCACCTCCTCATCAGGATGCAAACGGTGTAAAAGGAGATCTGAGGTCCAAGCCTGACACCAATACTCCCCCCTCTTCTCCTACCAACAATCTTTTCTCCTCTCTCTAACACTAACTAACTCCGGTCTCCTGCATAGACTCTCTTGACAGTGTTATGGAACAACGATGCCGCTCAATTGGACTAACTTGCATGTAGGGAGTTCTCACACATGAAATGGACAACAGTGAAGTTGAGGGTCATGTTGCTGTGTTTGGGATCATTTTCCCTTAAGGTTTGAGCAGATACAAAAACGGTAAATAGAACTTTCGGAATATAGTGTTTATTTATAATTTATAATCGGCAGATACAAAAACTTCTTGAACTGTATCCAAAATGTGCAATAAATCACTTGATTTTTTCCAAAAGAAAAAAATACAAAAGACGAAAACAATCTACTTTGGAAAATTGACAGTTAACAACAAATGTAAACTGGAGTGATGCATTTTCTACTGAGGATTTCCTAAATAGATACTAATGCTGTTTTTACTGACTGAATTTTTTCCTTACAAATTGCAGATGTATTTTTGCTCTCCCAAGATGATAAGTCATTAGGTGTACATACATCTAAATTGTGACATTCTGTTTTCCCATAGTTAAATACAAGAAAAGGCAATCATATCCATTAAGCAGCACAAATGTGTATAACACATTAAATAAACTGGGGTTTGAAATTGTACCAAGATATTTGTGTAAGAAAGGAAAAAGTAAAGGAGAAGGGAAATGGTATTTACCACCAAATATATCATTGTAAACAATTACCTTCATTTGCAGAGATGCATAACATAAAACACAAATTGATGGAGCTGGTTAAGTGCTAAACAACCATGGATTCAAAATGCAGCAGTTTAACCAAGCATCAACCTCACACATTGGAGGCAATATGACAATGAATTTGGGAAACAAAAAAAAACAGGCTACTGAAGTATTTGGAAAAATCACAGCAGAAATACTATATTAAGGTGTATATCATATTGGTTCCTGTTTATCAAAATCAAACAACAAATGGCAATTAAAACAGAAACACACTTAATAATTATTAATGTAGTCAAAAGACTGACATTATCAATTCACATTTAAATTCTCTTCAATTTGAATCCACATTCTAGTTCTCTAGTTCCTTGATAATCGTCATGAGTGACATTGCTGTTTTACAGGAGCCTTACCCTTTGTATCCCATAGACGACACATCAAACCAAGGATTTGAACGCAATACAAACAGTTACACCAACACAGACCACACCTGTGCTATCAGGTGTGGACAGTTGGGACCCATTTCAACACTACCATATGGAGGACAGTATTTGTACAGAGCCTTGTGAAGGAATTCACCTCATTTCAAACTATCAACCTTATTTAATTGACACTAATTAGATTGTACTACCAGTCTAATCAAAAAAACATTCTATTGAAAAAGAATATCTTTCTTATTTGTTCAAATGGTCTCTGAGAAATCAGCTGTGGCCTGGGCCGCTCACAACTCTTTCCCATACTTAGTTCACTAAATAACCACCAAGTCATCAAGGGAAGTAGGAACCCAGAAGCAAACCATCACACTACTGAGGTTTGTGGAAAGCATGGATCCTAATGATCCTGACAAAGTTCTCCGATTGAAACATCAGTCAGAAGAAACAATTGCTCTATGGATCTATACCCACCACCACTCAGCAGAAGCACCCCAGACCCTTGATCACTTGCTGCGATTTAGTCAACGAAATGAAATCAAGGCATGCAAAAAAAGTATAAAACACAACTACTTTATTGCACATGTAAGCAGGGGTTTGAATACTGAGGCGAATGATGACTGCATTTCATTTTCAATAAATCTGAAAATATTTCAGAATATTGGTTAAACTTCGAATATGGGTTATTGTGTGTAGACATTAGGCTGATATGTGAAACTTTTCAATAGATTGAAAGAGGATAAATACCTTTGCCAGGCACAATAACAGAGAATAAAGTTTCTAGTAATGTTTCAATTTTTTTTTAAATACATGATGGCTACCATCACTAATATCATTAATGTAGTGGATGTACATGCCTCCTGTAAACAAATGAATTACAGGCAAAGTAAGATACAAGCCAATCATAAACACTGATGTAACCTCTAAACAAGGCGTCTTTCTAGTCCTCCAAATGGCAGATGTCACCAAGATGAAAACAGAACAGAAAACTTCCACACAATGTTCAGCTCATGATCATCAAAACCAAGAACAAAAATCCCTCTACACCCCTACATACAATCTAGATCCTTCATTTCTATACATTTCAAAGAAATAAACTGTTAACAAGTCTTTATGCTTTTTTTTTCTTCTTTTTTTTTTTTTTTTACATGCAACACCATTCAATGTTCCTAACTACTCTCTGCTGCCTGGCGCTGTGGTTTCCTCCTCTGGTCCCTTCCCATCTCGCTAACTAAGCCTAGACTATATGCACAATCTACCAACATACCAAAGTACTCTGAAATCAATTTCAAAATACTTTCTAGGACACCAATGACAAAAGATGCTCTGACTTGCGTGAAAACATGATTCCCTGTCGAAGTTTACATATAAAGCACTTGTGTCACATACTATGTGCTCTTCCCTTTGCTCCAATATACAAACTCATATAGAGAAACTGAGTATGAGGGGAAGTATTGTTCCATCAGGGACAATGACGATAAGCATGATACACTTTTTATCGTAAGGTTATGATCATTTGTTACTTATAGTTGCATTCAAAAGGCCATCATACTAGCACACTAGAGTTGCGTGTGCAGCAACATAGAAACCAGCATATTCTAATAGTACCTTTATTACTTGAAACCGACATGGCTACACACTGCTTGTTTACCTACTTGCAAAGTCGACCAAGTTGCTTAACATTATTTAGATCAACGTTAGGCCTAAAAGTTAGTTAGCCTAAGTAGTAACCTACTTGGTTGGTAAACACCTTCAACCTACCAATTTTTTTATGAGGCCACTTTTAAAATTTGTCACAATGAATTCTGAATAGTTGGAAGAACTTTAAAATGAATCATGAATTAAGAAAATTACAATCCCAAATGTCACATTTCTTCACTGCAGCATTTTCAGATGTCATGTGTAGTGAAACCATATTCTTCAATTGGCCCTAGTTTTATACAGAATGCAAAATATCATTAATCCTCACCGACACTACCTGCGATTCTTCCATCGTCCTTTGCCGTTACTGGGGAGAACTACTCATCTTCAGTACAGTCCTATTTAATGTAAGAATTTACCTTAAATCTGTATAGCCTAGCCTTAACCCTTAGCCCTCTAACAGATTCATACAGGGGTTCTATGCATTTATGAAGGGTAGGCTGTACACACATACTGGACACTGAAACAGTCATTGCTGGACAAAAAGAGCCAATGGAACCAATCATCGCAAAAGTATGGATGTCTGTAAACCTTGTTAAATCTCTTAATTGAACCCAAAAGTGCAAGTTGCTACCATGATCCTATCTCACGTCCTCAGTAGTGCTTCTCCTGCAGGTAATCTTTCATTTTGTTGGGCAAAGGCAGTTTCTGAATTAGGTCTATCCGGGTGTACTGTCTAATCACAAACCGACACAGATACTGCAAAGAGCGCACTTGCATAAACCTCGACACAGGATTGGTCAGTCTGACAGGGTAGGTGGCAGATCCTGGTAAGCGGGATCTGGAGTAGCAGAACGCTCCGCTCTCCGAGTCCTTGATAGAGTGTTCTATCAGGTCCACAATGGACGTGTGGCCCTCAACATCCGGCTGCTCGTAGAAGCTGAACCGGCCGTTCGAGTGTTCTATCCGCGTGTGGAGAGTCTTGACCTGGGACCGGAAGCTTAGGCTGAGGAGATAGCGGTCGTCCGAGCTGTCCCTTACCAGAAAAGAGCCATCGGGCAAGTTGATCAGCTTTTCCTCCGCTTCCCAGCGGGTTATGGGGCCCCAGTACCAGCCCTGTCTGGCCAGCTTCTTCAGCTCCTCAGTCAGGCTCGTCACCACCATGGGGCCACTGCTTTGCACCGAGTCGTACACCCGGCTGACCCCAGGGGCAGAATTAGGGTCGAAGTTCAGGTGGCGTCTCATCCTCTCTGCCACCTGACTGTCAGCCGAGCCAAACCCGGAGAAAGTCCTTGGAATTTCGTTGCTAGGCAGCGGAGGTAAGAGAGGGGACAGAGGGGGCGGGGGCTCCACCCTGGAGTTTCGAAGCATCACTTCAGCGGAGCCTAGGAGCAGCCCATTCACTGACTGCTCCATGAAAATGTCTGGGGGCAGGTTCACCAGGTCTTGGTCTACCTGAACCTGGTCCGTGTGCAGGGAGTCACTGTCTGCCTCTGCCACCACCTCCATGGGAGAGGAGCTATCCAGGCAGAAGGAGTGGGACCCCTCAGGGTACATTCCCTCATCTAAAGGCATCGTATACTGGATGTAGTCCTGGGGTGTGAGGCCTAGGACCACAGGCACGTGTTCGTCAATATTTAGGTGCATGTCTCCGTTCTGCGGCTGCTGCATGGTTTTTAGGGATTCTGCCTGGTCCTGGAAAATCCCCTCCATTTGGAAGTCGTGAAATTCCTTCCTGACCCCATTGAGGTTGGGACTAGGGCTTGGAGAGTGCACCATGGCTTTAACCTTTACCTCCATCTTGATGCAGGCTTCATCCGAATTGACCGGCCTAAGAGGCCATGGCGAAGGGCTGTAATGATGGCTACGGAGAGACGCAGACCTCAAAGGCCGCTGGGCTTTGACCTCATTGAAGCTGATGGGAACCGAGGAGGAGGAAAAGGTATCGTCGTCGTCCGCTGAGCCCATGGCCGACGAGCCTCCCTTGACCTTGGCCTTCTGCTTAGCCGACAGCCTCCTCTTGAGAGAGCCCATCAGACTCTCGCTCTTAGAGCGGCCCTTGGGACCCGTCTTGTCCTCGTCAACACCCAGGTCGCAGCCTGAGAGGTCTTTGGTATAGCAGCCCCCGAACAAAGAGTCCTCTTTCGCGAAATCAGGGGCCAGTGAAGGCTGCTGTAGCATGACAAAGTCACCCTCCTCTTTGCCCTTGTTGATGTTAAGGGACTTGCGGATGGTCTTAAGGCTGATTTTCTTCATTCTAAATGGTCCGCCGAGGTGGGGGCATGGGATGTGATGACACTCCTGATCTCCTGATGAAGGTGCTATCCACAATGTCCTCCCATCAGGCTCCACACAGCTGGTCATGCATACACGTTCGCTGGCATCCCCTGTGAGGAGACAACAGCATAAAACAGACCACTGTTAAATGTCATGTCAATGCTTATAGTAACCATCACAGTTGATCATCATTTTGTGTTTGTTAATAGCGTTTCATCAATATTAAAACTGCAGTAATCATGTTTAGATACTGCAGTAGTAAATGTGCCAGCCAACTATGGAATGATACCTTTTCAGTATACCCAGTTAAAGCTACAAATTAAATGTGGTTGCTAACTTGCTTTCTATTTTTCCAGCTGTCAACAATCTAGCAGAGCTGTTTCTGAACCATCGTGAACGGAGCTATCATTATCAATAATAAATATTTTAACATGCAATACATCTGCTTCCAATTATACATTTAACAATTACTTCTCTGCGCGCCAGTTAAAATGTGCCAGACATAATGCTAGTAAGTAGCTAACTAGCTAGGTGCCTGCCTTGCTACTTCTCTACTGTTTTATCAAGCAAGCTAATATTAGGCCTTGCTTCTAGGTAGCTAAACGACAAATGAAAAAGCAGCTAACTTTTTAGGCTACTCATAATGAGGTCAACTTGATATATGGACACGTACCGCAGTGGTAAGCTTTGTGGGCCTGTTGTGCTTTTGACGATGATTAAAAACTCACTAGCTAGCAAGACAACGGCGTAGAAAATCACTAGACTACCTGTCAGGCTAAACGAACAATGCTACTAATGGCAATGCTAGTATCTGTGTGGATTATAGGTACTGATTTGCTACTTGCCACAAAGCTAGCTAGCTAGGTATAACCAAACTATGCAGCTGGCTGTGTCAAGGTGGCTAGCTAGACATCAACCCCGTGTTTGGAAAGGTAGCTAGTCTAGCTACTTACTCTTAGTTGAACATCTGCATTTCTGGTTTTCCGAAAATTGATTTGAATTTTCCAATAAAAGAAGACGACAGCAACCAGGAGTGACTGATTAGCTAGCTAGCATCTAGCTTTATAGCTCGCTAGCTAGCAAGCTTAGCCTATTTGCTAGCTAGCTAGCTTTAGCTGTCAAAAACATCTCTTGGAGGATCACTTTTCTGTGTTTTATTCTAGAGATAAAAAGCAGCCAAATATTCAAAGAGTGTTCTGATGTCTGGTCTACATGTTAGCTTCTTCTCGTTTCCTTTAGTGACAGAAGCAAGGCTGTTCTTTCTTGTAATATAGCTTCTTCAAGTCGAACCCTTCCTTTCTTTGTTGCCTGTTGAATTGTGGGAGAACAGGCTTCTGAGAATACAGCGAATCACACGCTGAGGTCGTATCGCAACCCAAAAAATGTTTTGTCAATACGTAACACTGACAATGATTTACTTACCTAAATACATTTTTATTAAGCAAATAATATAATTTACGGATCTGTGTCTATTAACACAAAGTTGTTATTTGATCAATCTGTCTCGCACGCACGGAAAGAGATACATTCTGTTAAACTGTATTTGATCACATGATGCATCCAGCATTCACGCAAGGAATCAGGATTGATGGACAGTTTTGATTAATGCAATATTTTACAGTGGAAATGCATGAGACAATCTCAGACAATGCACTCTGCCACTTTTAAAAGTGTCATTAATATTAAAAAGCCGGTTAGCCTCAGAAATGGAAATGCATGTAAATAAAATATGAATTCTGTTTAGTACAGAAGGATGGGGAAACACATTTAGCAGGCAAATGTTATTTTTGGTTTGCACAAAATCAAACAGTCAGCTAGGGCGACACAGTTTTTTTTTGCACAAACATGTCCCTGCAATCCTCTCACAATAGCAGCGCTTCTGTAGATAGTAAAGGCCCTGCTTGTTGCACCATTGCAGAAGGAGTTTCAGAAAAAAAAAGTATTTTGTACACATGTTGAAGGTTGTTTTCCCCTGGTTCTGTTTCACCCAGGACTGAACTGTTTAAAGTACCTTGACCCGGATCTTTCATTGCAAAGCATGGTTCTTTCTCACAGAATGGTTGACACATTATACAAAGAGATAATTATACTAGCTAACTATTTATTAAAAATATATTTTTTGGTATACAGTTATGCTATAAACAAAATATCTTAATGACATCCGAATATGCAATGAGGGCTTATATTCATTGACTTAATGCAAGCATTTACATATACTACATACATAGCAGATCTGTACTTGAAGCAGATCTACTACACAGTAAGGATATCAATGCAATGAAAATGTTTAATTTGTAATGTCTTAGAGCAGATTCTGATTCAAGAACCAAAATAATGATTCCATTCATCTTACAAACCACTCATATGGTTTTCCTGAAGGACTGAAATGCAAAACAATTAAAACAAGTCTGATTTGTATTCCAAATACATATCATCCTGGCTGTCCAAGTGTGTTTTCCAGTAACTTTGTATCCCAGAAATGAGCAAAGAACGTGAACTCTGAAATGAGACATTGGTGGCCTAATTAGTGTCAGTATTGTTTTAAAGTGTGTAATTGTGTTTACTGCTGCCAGGCTAATTTGGGCCATACACTGTACATTATATTGTTTTTTTCCACACTGTTAAACTGTCAAGTGTATAGCAACCATGGAAAGCCTGCTTAGGGCTGCAATGTGACAAGCAATGCAAAATCTCTAATTACCAGTCCCTATTAAGGGTTGATCAGGCTGCCTTCACTTGATGTGTGGGCAGAGAGGAAGGAGGGGGAGCAACAAGAAGTTCTTAGAAAGTACTAAAGACACTGGCAAGCAAGGGTGCAATGTTTTTACAAACCAAATTGGACCTGACAAACAAACTTTAGTGCGAAGGATATTTGCTCTCTCTGTTAGTTTGAGTTAACATTATATCTGAGAAAGGTTGAGGTAAATATTATTACATATTCAACATCAACATTGTTATGTGTCATTGCAATTACAGAGCAAAGAAAAAAGAGTATTAGTGTTGGCATATATATGAATTACTATATCAACAGTTAACATGTTAAATGTTTTAAAAGATACTGTTCAGTTCTAGTTTTTCTGTCAACAAGAGAATGAAAAAATCTACATTTCAGAATTTCAATTAGGAAACTTTCAAGTCAAGATGGGACCAGGCAACAAGTGAACCTGTATTTTAAGGAGATACCAACACACGTGGGAGGAATTATTTTATATGTCTTTATAATTTCATGCGAAAGCCATATATGCCATATATTCTTTGTTCAACATGTCCACAGCATCCTTCAGGTTGACTCAGTCCTTCAACTTGACTGCTCTGCCGAGGGGGTTTGTCAAGGGTCCCAAGGTGCCCACCCCCATATCCTCAACACTGGCAGTGGAGCGTAAGACGGTGCGCAGAAGGCATGTCAAGCAGTGACAGAGCCGGTGGGACCACTTGTGTTTTTGTCCTAGCAATGAATGTGGGATAACAGGGAGAGGTTTTCCTCTCAACGTAGAATGGATGATGTTTACCTCTTTTACTTCACGGTCTGACACTCCCCTTTACTGTTTAAAGGAGCAAGGTTTGGCCATGTTTAAGATTCGGAGTGCAGTCCAGTCCTTTAAGTCACCCTGCAATCCGCAGGGAAGAGATTGTAAGAGGTCTTGGAGGACTGTGCATTAATTACACTTACAACAGCTGTATCCCTTGCAGAATTTAATGAGTCAGCTATAGTGGAACCTGAGCTGAATGTTAATGTATTTTCTGTGAATAAAGGCAGTTGTATATTTCTCATTTTTCTACAAGCTTGTACAAAACAGTAGCACTGTGCTTAACTCAGGTTTAATATCACCAAGACATGACTGCATTTTCTTTTTATGAATTCAAGCACTAACTTAAATATTCAAAATCAGTACATTTCCTATTTAAGTATATATGACCACTACACTGGGCGTGTGACACTGTTACACTGTTAGGAACAATTGGAATCCTAATGTGTAGAGAGCTGATGTGCTTCTATCTATTTTGCCCACATGTATTTATTTACTTAATAAATGTATTTGTGGTTGTAAAACAGCCCCAGGTAGGAAAAGCTACAGAGCTACCAGGATATCAACACTATAAGTATGCTATACCTTGGGGGCCATAACACTGTAGTCATTTCAATGTAAGACATCAAATGGTACTTGTCACCTAGCAACATGCCTACACTTTATCTGGCTGAATTCCTTTCACATACCATGGGTGAATATTTACTATTTCTCCACACTGATCCTATCACTGATGTGATAACATTTCAAATCTGAAGCATGATGCTTCTAGACCACATACGGTCAGAATCTGGCTTCAAAGGTTCCAAACATGGATTTCTTTCTTCTACTTTTGAAATGTTGCCTTAGGTTAAAGAGCAGATCCAGAGAACAACATCCACCTGTCCTTTTAGAAACGTAACTGGTTTGCAGTCATGTATAGATATTAATAAATGTGTTCATAGAGAATTAAGCTGAAAACGCTGTGAATTACAAAAAAACACGATTACAATTTAGTTGGACTGGGGGCTTTTCACAATGGGCCTCTTCTCATGTATTTGAAGAGAAGTCTTGTTTCTGACAAGAATAACACAGCTAAAAGCAGACTCATGCCAAAAAAGAGACTGCACGCTTTGAAACATTTGAACCTACTCAATAGTCATGGGTTACTCTCTCACACAGTATTGTTCAGACAGATGAAGGGCTCTGGTCACAGGAGCTGTCCCTCGGAAGAGGTGCCATGTTCTTTGAAATCTGTCAGAGAAGAGGTTGTCTTGTATTCTCATTGGGGATCAGTTGAATGTCAACATATTTCTTTGTGAAGTTAAAGTCTCAGAGCCCTGCTTTAAGATATGTCTGATGTCGCATCAGTTTGAGGTGGATGGAAACACAGCTAAAAGGCTTAAAATGTGCCTCTTCAGGCCACACGAGAGTGGAATAGTTTGTATAACTTGAAGAGTAAACAACAGCAGCAGAAGTGTAAAGGTTTGATAAAAAAAAAACTTAATTACTTTTTAACGTCAAAGGGAGGAGGGTAATGTAATTGCCCATTGAAGGCAGTAGACTACAGATTCCCCAAACAGCAGCATCAAACCAAGTGCATGTTCAAAAGCTCTTAATTCCCAACAGGGTTCTCAAGTACTGCGTGATTATATAATTATCGGGTGAAAGTATAATTTGTTAAGGTTGTTAATTATCACCTCTACAGACTAATCATGTTATATTTCTGCATCACCTGTCAAGAGTGAGAATTCAAGCAATTGAATTATTACAGTCGGATAACCTCTGAAATTAGGCCTTTATTTTTGGGGAGAAGCAACGTTGAGCAGCTTTGATGCTTTAGAACACTGGAGATTAATTGAATGGAATGATCATTTGGATGTGTCATTTGGATCAAAATGTGTCAGAAATGAAAAGCCTTTTAGATGTTCAAATGCTTCTCCAAACATTGAGAATCTGATGGGAGAGGCCAATAATCATATTACGGTCCTGTTTATTGACAGTATGTGGAGTGGCATTTAACTGGTGTATCCTGCAGGGAAAAGGCACAATTATTAATAAAGGCAGGATGCTTTAGATGGTGGGCACGTTTGCTGCCATATTGTTTATATATAGATATATACATATATATATACAAATATATTTATAAAATATATATAATATATATATATATAATATATATATGTATATATAAAATATATATATATATTTATATATAAATATAAAGAGAGACTTGAACGTTTAATGCGACCCCGCAAATGTGTTCTTGAATGCACCCCAAGCTGCACTCCGACGACCAGGAAGCAACAAGAACTGACACTGGCGCGTTCATTGAAAACGAACCCCGGGCAGTCAATGTTGTCAACAACAGAAAAAACGGACGAACTGCTTAGGCTAATGAAAATATAGTTATCAAACCTTCGTTTGTTGGGTTATAATCATAGACCGGCCATGGAGATACGCTCTCTCATTAGGAAAATTGGTAAGAACTACGCAGTTTGACAAATTAACAATCCCAATAGCTACTGTACAGTAGCAATCTTTTAGCTTAAGTTGAAAAGTTTGAAAACAACTAACCGCAAAACAATGTGCTAGCCTATCTGTAGACGCGCTACTAAACCATATATTAATATATTTACTATCGAACCAGACTATCTAAGAGTACTAAGAGTTGGTTACAGATATCTGGTGCTTATTAACTTTAGGCTAGCCGTTCAGACTTTACAATAGAAGGCACTTGTCAATTATGTCTGCCCCTCAAAACAGGTCATTCTTTGTTGGAGATCAGAGTTCGTGCTCTGAAGAGCATCATATGTAAACTGGACCATTTCCTATTGTCCATTTCTGATGTGGTACAAGAGAGAATGCTATTCGTCCTTCTTCTGGAATGGTTTAACTTTCCTGAGGTGCCAATGCAAGAGGAGGTCCTTCAACTGCTGAGAACACTATCTAAGGTAGAAGCCTGGTATAAATTGTAACCAACCTACTGTACTGACAGGCAGTTTTTCAGGTCTATACTCTATTTTGAATACCTTGCCAAATAAAGTAAGCTAAACACAACATATACAATGACTGTCAGCTGGGCACTTCATGCAGTAATCATCTACACTATGACAGACATAGGCCGTGTCTGTACGAAACAGTGAAGAAGACACCACGATGCTTAAAGATGTTGGATGTATTCTTGTCCAAATGCCCTCAATATGATCTTGGTATTGGTATTTAAGTTTACTAGATAGCTAGACACTTAAAACATTCTGTCCCCAAAGCATGAGACGGGAGCCCAGATGCTGAGAGATGTTGGGGCAGTGGAGTTTTTCACACAGCTCTCCCACAATGTGGAGCCCGAGTTAAGGACTGTTATCGATGGCATCGTCGACCAACTGTTTCATCTGCCTGAACTGTTCACTGCTGGTCCGACTGTCTACTCCCAAGAACAGGCTGTGATGACCTCTACATGTGAGGGGCAATGAATCTTTGTTGGTGATTTCTAGATTAATCTATAATGATTTTAGTATTTTGCTATGTATACTACACATCTTTGATGGCAAATAATACACACACACACACTACTAAATATTTCTTGACGACGCTAGGCCAGGGCTACTTACTTATTTGGGCATAATTCATTGGAGTGTTTTCTAGTTGGAGTACCATTTCATTACATCCAATTTAAATGTTGTTGCAGTCCCCCCAGAGCACAGTGCTCCAACAGTTGGTTACTTCCAGAGCGGAAAGCCAAACCAGGCAGACATTCCACCACAGAGAAAAGCAGGTATGGAACCACCTGCTCTGCTTTTGGCCCCCATCCACAACAGTAGCACATAGGAAGGAGCAGTCATCATCTATAGATGGTAATCAACATGCTGTGAAACACAATTGGTGTTGATCTATTTTGTGTATATCTACTTTTACAGTGAGTAACACTGTGAGATGCTTAAAGTTTTCTACATTCCCATGGCTGACGTTGACCACTACAGACCGACACATACTGTCATCCAATGAGAGGTGAGTGTTTATCAATCCCTAGTTTGCAGTTAACATAATACAAGTACATGTTTTACTACAAGGAGTCAGATGGCTGTGCAGTTAGGGAGGCGGGCTATTAATCTGAAAGTTGTTGGTCCGATTCCCGGCCATGCAAAATGACGTTGTGTCCTTTGGTAATTCACTTCATCCTACTTGCCTCTGTGGAATGTCCCTGTACTTAATGTAAGTCGCTCTGGATAAGAGCGTCTGCTAAATGACTAAATATAAATATAATATAAATAATATATATACAAGACGAGGCTACGCACCCAAAGCGGTTCATACTAGCACAGACGCAAACATCCTGTGTGTTTTTCTGCTGTTTCACAGCTCTTTGAGGAGTAACAACCATAACCTGGTCCGTAGCACATGCGAGCTGCTGCGTGATGTCATCATGCAGGATTTCCCAGCTGAGATTTTCCTCCAGAGACCCAGCATAGTCCAGGTAACACCACTTGTTTATCCCTTTCTGCTTTTTTACACACCTTGATCCAGGATAGGTACATAGTTCATCCATTTTGATGCAACAGTCCTTATTGGCCTTCATACTGCCGCTAGACCTGCGTAGATCAAAGGTCTCTGATTTAGAGGCATGACGTTACTGGCAAAAAAGCAGGAAAATTCATCTTGCATTGAACACATGGCAAGTTGAAATGGTGATACTCCCAAGTGCCCTTTTTTTGTGCCGATCATCCAAGTTCTGAAGGATATTTTTTACTCTCCAGTATCATGTGGTCGAGGACCTTGTGGTGTTGAAAATGATTTATGATTTGTTCTGTAGCCTACATGATTCTGTGTTTACCACTGTCTCTCCTCAGAACCTTCTGTCCCTCCTAAGGCTGGGACCAGCTGAGGGGGAGGTGGGCTACTTACGCCTGCAGGCCCTGGCCTGCCTCCGCCAGCTCAGTGGGGCTCTTAGAACCAGACTGCGCTTCCATCAAGACCCTAGCTTCTACTCGGCAAAGCAAGGTTTTAAAATGTTACCTCTTTAAAAACCGTCAGGTCCCAAACTAAAGTGAGATAATAAATAGAAAATCAAAGCTATTACCCTGGCGGAAGCTGAGTTTCTTAATTCATATAGAGAGAAAAAAGCTCACATGGTAGTCTTATTGCTCCTAATGCATTAATTATGATTCATTTGCATAGGTGTCAGGCTGTTGGCACACCAATTATCTCGCAACACCTCTATTTATAGATCTATTCACTGTTAAATAGTCCAGGGACTTGAATGGCCACAAAGTACAGGATCAGGGAACATCTCACTTAGACACTCATCTCCAACACAAAATATAGATCATACCCATTCTGTGCTGCCCACTCTAAAACAGCACGTCTCCCACCAACATCTTCATAGGCGTATTGTATCAATTCCCAAGTGGGATGGTGATAAGGGAATCAAGTGGCTGAACAGTTAGGGAATCGGGCAAGTAATCTGAAGGTTGCCGGTTCGATTTCCGTCTGTGCCAAATAACGTTGTGTCCTTGGGCAAGGCACTTCACCCTACTTGCCTCGGGGGGGGGGAATGCCCCTGTACTTACTGTAAGTTGCTCTGGATAAGAGCGTCTGCTAAATGTAAATGATAACCAGTTTGAGTCTCTCCTAGACCCAGTGTCCCAGAACTCGTCCCTGTCCTACTCCCAGGACGTCCGTGGGACCCAGGTCCAGCGCTCCTTGGCCTCCTCTCCTGGGGCGGAGTGCTCGCCCAGGCCCTCCGTCGTGGGCCGCACAGGCCAGAGGGCCAGTGGGGACGGCCAAGACGGCGACGCCGCCTCCAGCAGGTTTGTGTCACTTATCCGGGCTTGTTTTTCCTCTACAGCTCCCCTTTGTTTCTGTCACACCCACTTGTTTCGTGTTTTTTTCCTTTCATTCCTCGTTTGTGGCTCTCCACAGCGGCAGCTCTCGTGGAGCTGGAGGAGGGTCCCAGGCCTTGAGGCAGACCCCCCAGTCTCCTGCGGACGCTGCCCAGCTGGAGCTGCCTGACCTGGGGGCGGAGGACGTGTTGGAGCTGCAGCTGCAGCAGCTCAGCTTGCCCCAGTTCGCAGTCACCACCATGGAGCACGCCATACCCCTGCTCAGAACAGGTGTGCGTTTGTGATCGCGTGTTGATCAAGTACTGCAAAATGGTTTCTTTGTCCTTTTCGGTTGACACGTCAACATCTACTCAGCTCTCTTACCACTCCCCCCACCCCCCCCCTTTTCTTTTTTTATAGAGAGTGAGTGTGAAAGTGTCCCACTATGTGTTCTTGTAATTCCTAACAAATGAAGGTGTTGCAGGGTGTGTTTTTTTAAAGGATAAGTGTACCTTCATTATTCTCACTTAATCTCGCCTTTTTTTTTCTCTCTTTCTCCCTCTCACCCTCTCTCTCTCTCTCTCTCTCTCTCTCTCTCTCTCTCTCTCTCTCTCTCTCTCTCTCTCTCTCTCTCTCTCTCTCTCTTTCACTCTCGTTCACTTTCTCTGACTCTCTGTGACTCTCAGATGGGGTGCGTGTGTTCCAGCGTGTGTTGGAGTTGTTGTGTGAGACCTTAGTGCTGCTGGGGGACAGTGTGTGTGAGCTGGTCTGGGAAGACCACAGCCTGGTGGGAATGGAGCTGGCAAGTCGAAACAACAACAACAACAACAACATTTATCTCTATGAATATTAATTGCTGTACTTCCCAACAAATGGGTTGTATACAATGCAGATTGCAGTCACCTAGGGCATGTTTGATATGGAACACAGTGTGTTATGTCAAGGATAAGTTTAGATGTGCTCAGTTTATACATGCACAAGCACACACATGCTCACAAAACAAACACATCGCCTATTTAGATCATTATCCTACAGAAGCCATGGTATTCACATGCACAATGATGAATGTAGACATTTTGTGCCTCGGGTTCTGTAAATAGCATAGCGTTTGTTGCCACTGCCCTCCTGAGAGTTACAGTGTATAGGTCTGGCACAGGAGAGCAACCTCCAGCCCTGTTCCTGCAGAGCTACCTTCCTGTTCGTTTAGGCTCCAACCTTAATGTAACACACTGGGTTCTAACAATTTGCTGGGCTACCGTATTGAACCGGGTATTGAACCATTGAACTGCACACATCTACAGGAAGGTAACTCTTCAGAAACAGGGTTGGAGAGCGCTGGTGTTGAGCTGTTTGTCCCTGCTGGTGTTTACGTGCTTTGTGGGGAGATTTGTAGACTTGTTAAGCCCAGTACCCCCCCTGCTTTGAAATGTTTTACACAGGCAAAGAGTATCCTAGGATGATGACTGTTTTGTCATCTTTATCTGAAGACCAGTGTTATGGGATGGACCTTTGGGTTTGTCCTGTGAGTTTGTAAGCCGGAATATGGGAAGGATATTTGCTGCCCCCTGCTGGTCATTACCTGCTGTTGTAGCCTTGAATTATCAGGCTGTTAACTCTCTTGACTACTATAAAAGATTGGTTCAACGATTCGCCACTGGTAGCAATCATTTCTATCAATCAAAAACCTCAAATGTTTTTTTTATGACTTTCGGTAAGTCAGCTAGATTTAAGTGGTGACCGATTGCGACTTCAATTGCTTTCCAGAAAGAGAAGCTGCAGAGCTGTGTCGCCGAGATAGGAGAGATCCTGAGATATCACCAGAGCTGTCCAGCCGAAAGTCCTCCCGGCTGCCTGCTCCACCACCGGATGGCCTACGTAGGCACGGCCGTGTTCACCATCAGGCTCCTGCAGACCATCTTGCCTCTGGAAAAAGTGTGTGTGTGTGTGTGAACTCCCTGTATGTCTGTTTCGTCTCAGCCGTGTAACTTCAGCCTCTGCCTCTCCTCCGTCCCAGGCCAGTGAGAACCTCCCAGAGAGCACTGCGGCCGTCCTCCTCCCGCTCTCCCTGGACAGGCCCTTCAGCCTGGTGTTTCCCAGCATGCACGATGCGGCCGTGGCGTACCTGGAGCAGGTGAATTCGGACGGCCACGCCCTCTACCGGAGGGTGACCCGTGCGGCTCTCTGGATGGAGTCCACCTGTGCCTTCCTCAAAGACACGCAGGCTGAGGTACCCAACCCACTGAAGAAAATTTGATTTCTTGGGGTCGCGATTCGACAAAAAACATATATATTTTTTATAATAATCGATTTTTGAAAATTGTGAATTGATGTAAATCACTAGAAGACTGAATTGCGATTCGAATGTGAATCGATTTTTCCCCCCACCCATACCAAACACGTTTTCCTACACGAGAAGGGGTTCCGGAACGATCCTCGTGTTGCACATGTTGAGATGCTGCCAGCAGGGGCGTGCACTTGCATGTGAAGAGCATGTTTCCTCTCGTCTCACAGGGGGAGAAGAACTGGCCGGAGCTGCTTGAGCTGGCAGACCAGGCTGTAGATGGGCTTCCCTTTCACCAGCACCTCCCCATCATCAAGGAGTGCATAAACATCTGCTCCAACCTGTAAGATCCTACCACTGGAATCCTGCCAGTCCATGTGTTGTAATGATGAATAATGTTGAGTAAAAAAAAAAAAAAAAAAGTGTTGTATAGATATCATTTATCTGTTATGAGAAACAGTCAAGCTACAAGGTTTTGATTGGCTGGTTTCCAGAATGTAATTTTTGCTCCATGTCCCTCTGTTCTTGTCGGGGGGGGGGGGGGGGGGCTGTCTGTCAGGTGGAAGATTGAACAGGCCAGCCCTTTCCTAAAAACAGACAGTCAGAAGGTGTTTCTCAAGCTCCTGTCCCACCCCCTTCTCCCGGTGAAGACTGAGACCTACTCCTGCACCCTGCGTGTGGTCAAGGTGAGTGCTACCGCGCCTCTAATGGGGTTTGTCACGGTCATCCGTGGAGCGCTGCGTCCAAGAGTCATGACAGCAGGTTTTACATTCTCACGTTTGCCCCCTGTAGGATTGTCTGGGGGTTCAGAATAAGTCCAAGCTTGGGTCATCAGTCTGCGCTGGGGTCTGCTTCCTGCTTCATGCCAGAGTCCTCTATGAGATCAGTGCCTTTGGCCTCCAGGACCCAGCGGAGAAGGTGTGTGTGTGTGTGTGATCCATATAGTTATCATCAGTCAGCTATCATTTTGTCCTAAGTGACTGCTTACGGTCAGGTTAAACTGAGACGTGAGGCCAATCTACATGCGCATGGCCATAAAGCATCCAGAAGCATCCATGTTGGCTCTGTTAGCGCTTAGGTGGCTTGACTTATAGTGTAACAGCTTGTTTAATGTTTACTGTTGTGGGTTCAAAAGTTGACGTGTGATCCATAGGTGAATGCGGCTGCCAAGGATATCCTGCTGTTCCTGCTGAAAGGGAGATTGATGATGACAGCCTCCACCTGGGATAGATTCAACGAGGCACTTTACCCAGTCATCCCTATACTGCAGGTACAGTGATGTGTGGCCCTGTGTACGCTCTGAGGGCTGGTGATCACCAGGGTAGGAACACACAGCTCATAAAGGGAAATCTCATTTGGAACCTGTTATGCAGCCACTTTAAAAAGGATTTTCTTTTCTTAACAATAAAAATAAAAAAAAGTAATCAAAGGGTAATTTTGCTGTTCCTGCAGTGCAGCAGCAGTATATTGAACCTGAGCCAAACTATATTTTGTAATTTTCAAATTTACATATATTGTGATGTTGGTTTTTTTCATGTCAGAAACAAGCTTTTATTAAATGCTTGGCAAAAGCAACATCAGTACCGAAAAAATGGGCATGAATATGCAAAAGATCTTGACTGGGTCCTCAAGTTAGATTTGATTAGCCTAGCCCATCCAGCACTGTGCCTGCCAGGTCAGCAGAGAATGGATCAAACCATCTGTAATCAAAATGATGCATATTTATTTACTTTTCTGCTCAGCTAGAATTCCCATGTGTTACCTATTGTCTGTTCAAGCAGCCTGAAAACAGGATGTGTGTGTGCCTGCATGCATTTGTTTTTCTATGTGTGTGTGTGTGTGTGTGTGTGTGTGTGTTTCAGAGTTATGCAGACACAGAGGATGCGCTGGGAAACTGTGTGCTGCTGATAAGTGAAGTGTCAAAGCTGGGGAGAGATGACATGGTGCCAAACACCACCCGGTTGAGAGCGGCACTCCGGCTCCTCTTCACGAAACAGCAGACGTGAGTGTGTGTGCGTGAGTGTGCGTGAGTGTGTGCGTGTACGTGTGTGTGTGTGTGTTTCTGAGCAAATTTGTGTAGTTTGTTGTGCATGCGTTGAAAGGAAACCTGCTTGTGTGTGCTTGTTGGCTGTCTGATGAGTTGGACATCAAACCTCGTGGGGTTTGCTGAATCAGAGAAGTGTCTAGGAGTGGAGTTTTTTTCGTGCTCTGCAACAGTTCTGATGGACGTGTTACAGCTGGCTTCTGCTGCATTGTGATGTTCTCATCAGCTAACCTGAACCTCACTATGCTGCTTATCCACACAGCCATGTGGATATGTAGACATCAATCTGCTCAAACTGGAGCCCTGACAGTCCTTAGAGGGTTATACAACATAGGCGTAATATGATTGATTTAATTGCTGAATCAAATATAAGTCCTACGTTGATTTATTGATGGACAGGCAATAGACATGGATTGATTAATCAATCGGCTGTTGGTTGGTTGAATATTTGATGCGTTAAAGTAGATAGATAATAGATTATTTATTGTGTTATGTGCGTTACGTCTTACATAAATCTGTATCTGTTCGTATTGCCATAAATGTGGATTTATTCTGTGTTTTATATTAGAAATTTGAATAAATTATGTATTCATTCAGGCCTTAATTTATGGGTTTCACATTCATAAGAAATAAGCTGTTTGTGTGCAGGGGAAATTTCTGGCATAATTGTTTCAGCTCATTAAACGTGGGATCAACGCTTTTCAAGTGGCATTAATACTATTATTACAATTTTGTCAAAGCTGCTTCTTATTCTTCAAAGGTCTCTTTTGCAAGGATATTCTAAATTGCATTAATAGTGTTTCCTAGACATAACAAATAAATAAATAGCTGTTCTTTTAGAAACAAGTGAGCGACTCATGACCCTGTCTTTGTTATTTTCAGAGTGAGAGTGAAAGCGGTGGAGCACCTGGTCTCCTACCTGGCCACTGACGAGGCCCTGGGCCTGTCCTCCCTGCCCTCCATCTTCTGCCTCAGCAGCACCCTGGATATCACCCTGGACAGCAGCGGCAGGTCTTTCCTTAAGGTTCGGCTTCATTAACGCATGGACTCAAACACACACACACACACACACACACACGTACTCAGAGGAAGACACACACACACTGTGCTCACCCTCCTCCTCCCTTTGTGCTGTGGGTCTCAGGTGGAGTCAGTAGAGAAGCTGTTTGCCATCTTGACCTCTGACACCGTAGCCTCGTCCCTGCGCAAGTCAGCTGCCGAGCAGCTGGCCGTCGTCCTGCAAGGTACCGTGTAACCCCACGCTTTAGAGAGCCTTCCACTGCACCGCCGGGTCACCTGTGGCTAACGCCTCTGTCTATCCGCCGTCTCTTCAGACACAGCCATGCACCCTGTGCTGAAGAGTCTGGGAGTGTCCGACACAGTCACTGCCTTCATCACAGAGAGCGTCAGCGGGGACGTGAAGGTGAGACCCCGCACACACGAGTGAAGGGCTGCCCTGGGGGACATACACCCAGAACAACATGCAGCCCTTTTTAGGATATACATGACTGAGTTACAGTTCATGTAAGGACATCATTCAACCTACAAAGGGAAATGGGAGGGTGAAGGTGAGACCTGAACGTCAAACTTAAATCAAGATGGAAGTCCTCCATCACTGGAAGGAGACGGCTGCCCTTGAATCAACCAGTAGAGTGGATCGTTGTGTGTCTGTGTGTCTATGTTGTGTGTGTGTACAGCTCTTGAACATGGACAGTGTACTTTGAAGCTTGTGTGTGACAGGGATGAAACTGCCAGTCAGCGTTAATGGTGCCCAGCATGAGCCAGTCGAATGCAATTTGAGTTGAGTTCTTAATCCAGGGCTCACCGAGCGGTAATCCGCTGATTCTATGGGATTGAATTAATTCTGCTAAAGGGAGAGTACTAGTCCAGCATTGCTGGTTTTGCTAATTACATACAAGCCTGAGGATACTCATCTGTTCATATAAGTTAACGCTAGTGTGTGTGTTTGTGTGTGTGTTCCCTCAGAGCCCAGGCAGCCTGCTGGAGCCCTGTGTGTGTATCCTGAGGAAGCTGGTGTTTGCAGACCCTGCCCTGAGGCACAGACTGGCAGAGCAGAACGGTCTGCTCCTCGCTCTGCTCAGGGGTACGTTCACCACAGGTCCGCTCCTCGCTCTGCTCAGGGGTACGTTCACCACACTCAGGAAGGGACGTTCACAGCCCAACACAGGATGTTGCGTAGCTTCTGAGGCACACTCGCAAGACGTCCTTTGCTAATCATCGTATCAGGGTAGCACTGCTCTGAGCATCTCTCACAACACTTTCACAGTCACTTAGTTACATTCGCAGTTAAGTACATCTTGTTTACCACTTTTGCCCCGGGCCACATTGACAAGACCTAATTACATGCACCGAGCTCTGGTGACCTAAATGGCGGTGTTTTCATAGCAGGCGGTGTACAGTGAAACCCCTTCCCCCAGCCTTACATTTGTATTTTAATAAAGTGACTGGGTGGTTTTAATGGTTGTTTTGCCTCCCTGCTAGCTACACTGCTCATTAAGGAGAATGGAGGAGATGTGCGCGAGTTGGCTACTTTAATGTGCTTGCTGCTCT
Organism: Hypomesus nipponensis; assembly: GCF_054491055.1. Lineage (NCBI taxonomy): Eukaryota > Metazoa > Chordata > Actinopteri > Osmeriformes > Osmeridae > Hypomesus > Hypomesus nipponensis. The sequence goes on along the minus strand of NC_140368.1, from coordinate 4,554,351 downwards.
TTGATGAGATAGCCACGGTAGACACATGGTGAGTACTCTCATCTTGCGCTACGGCCTGTTCATAGTCAGCTGTTGTGATAACGTCTGGGTTCAGTCTCTCACTCTCTGCCTTTTATCTCTCTCTCTCCTCTCTCTCTCTCTCTCTCTCTCTCTCTCTCTCTCTCTCTCTCTCTCTCTCTCTCTCTCTCTGTCTCTCTCTCTCTTTCTCTCTCTCTCTCTCTCTCTCTCTCTAGGTGTGACAAAGCTGGCACGTCGTCCCTCTCGCCCTTCTCTCTCCCTGTGTCAGTACTACGCAGGTAACGTACTCTCGCACTTTCTTTATACTAAATTATATCTCAGCGTGTGCTCACATGATCTGAAGCCTCATTGTGCACGGTACCCCCCCCCCCACCACTCCTCCCTATTCAATTCCAGGTACAATCTCCCATTTCAATCTGCGTCCCATCATGCGGTCAGCCCCCACTGCTCAGTCCTGCCCCCCTCTGCCGACCTGCTGTCCCTCCCCCCAGCCAGACACGCCCTGCAGCTGGCCTGGAACTCTGCATGGCACTCGGGGATAGACGCCCTCCTGGAGGAACGCAGCAGCGCGGCCGAGTAAGACACGTTTCAGGCTTCATCCATGTGTGGGGAAGTGAGCCTATGAAAACCATGAAACACTCCTCATCCACAGCACAGTGTCTTGCTAGCGCATGACTGTGACAGAAGTATTTTGGAACACTAAAGGGTTGATCCAGGCTTGCGCAGATTTGTTGATGGCATTACCATCATTATGTATTCATCTTGTGCACGGGCCAAAACATTCTAACGTCATGCAGCTCATGCACAGGCTGGACTGAGATTTTTTATTGGCCAGCTGAATGACGCACCGTCTTCAAATCAGTCAATCATCATCACCAACTGGTGATTGCCGGTTGGTCATGATAATTGTATTTGTGCTGCTGGCTTTGTGCTTACGTAATCAATATCCCACAACTTCACCCTCTCCTCCCCAGCTTCCACAGTGACCTCATCCTATCAGAGGCGCAGGTACTGTTGCTCCGGGCAACGCACCTCCCCAGCGGCCTGCGAGACTGCGTCCAGGCCATCGTCATGGCGGCAGATCACAGGTCTGTGACCTCTGCTGTGTCCAGGCTCCTCCTCTACCGGCTCACTGATAGGCTGGCCCTCACGCACGCTCACACAGGCTTCCGGAACACACTGCGTTCAGTCACCTGGCAACCGGCCATCGCAAGGTACAGAATTCCGTTTGGTACATGGATGTCACGCACAAAACGTGTCTCACAAGACAAGTTAAAGGTAGTCCGACATATTATTAATGAAGTTTTGTCTTTCTTTCTGTCTGACCCTTTTCTCCCTCCCCTTCTAATTCTCTCTCTCTCTCTCTCTCTCTGTCTCTGTCTCTCTCTCTCTCTCTCTCTCTCTCTCTCTCTCTATGTTTCTCTCTCTCTCTCTCTCTCTCTCTCTCTCTCTCTCTCTCTCTCTCTGTCTCTCTGTCTCTCTCTCTCTTTCTCCATGTCTCTCTATGTCTTTCTCTCTCTCAGGTTTCTGCAGGTGCGGCCAGCCTGCATGGAGGATGAGAGGTTGCTGGTGGACGTTGTAGCGTTTCTGAACGGCCACTTCGATCAGCCTTGTCCTGAGTCTGAGAGGGACGACCAGGATCTGCGCTGGATCATGGAGCTACTCCTCAACCAGGTGGGCTGGCCAGGCCAGGCCAGGCTGGGCATGGGGCACACATCGGCCACACACACATACCAAACACAGGACTGGATGTCCATGTATAGTAACTAGCATGTTGTAAAGCAAGCACAGTATGAAATATGCTCTTGACTATGTGTGCACGTGTTTGCTTTTTGTGTGCGTTTGTGCTGGTGCACGTGTGTGTGTGTGTGTGTGTTTCCATGTGCCATGCAGGAAACACACTCCCTGCTGGGCCCTCTGCTGGGCACGCAGCCCCACATGCAGGCTCAGAGCCAGGCTCAGAGCCAGGCTCAGACCCACGGGGAGCCTGAGGAGGTGAGGAACCTGCTTCACCAGAGACTCCAGAGAGAACTCACCTCCTTCTTTAACACACTGCTGCGCCGCCTCCAACACACCACCGACAGGTATGTACACACACATACACACACATACACACACATACACACACATACACACATACACACACATACACACACATACACGCGCACACATACACCTACGCGCACACACACTTTACCACCCACTTCATTCTGTAGATAGATAGATCTCTACGGAATTAGGATTCCTTGTTGAAAATGGATGAATCAGTGTTATGCACACTGATATATGCTGACTTGTTGTATTATTTAGATGCCTGTAGGGCCAAGATGAATGTTTAAAGTGCTACCACGTCTAATAGAACAATGCCTATGGCTGCATGGAAAGATGTTTTCTCAAGTCTATGTTGCAACCCACCTGATGTCTGATAATGTGGAAGTTAATATCCCAAATCCAAGGCGATGAGTCCTATAATGGAGACAATAAATTCAATTGGAATTTAAGAAACAGTCCATACTTTCCTTTGAGTAGCACAGCTGCCCATCGATCCACATAAACTCTCTCATTATGCCTTATCTGTGTTCTGTCCAGGCTGTGTCTGACAATGGCGGGCCCGTTTGAGAGCCAGTTGGCCCTGCGTTTGCTCCAGAGCCTGCGCGTGTCGGACGCCCCTCGCTTCTATGGCCTGCCCAGCCTGGAGAGGACTCTGCTGGGCATGGTCCACCTGACGGCCCGGCCTGGCTGGAGCTCCCAGTGCCACTCACTGGAACCCCACGCTCTCCGTCTCAAGTACCTCAGCGGCCTGCTCGAGGTAGCTGTGTGTGTGTGTGTATGTGTGTGTGTTTTTGTGCGTGTGTGTTTGTGCGTGCATCTGTGGTCTGTCTTTATGTGATGTGCTTTAATGTGTTTGTGTGTGCGTGCTTCTCTCTTCCAAGCAGAGACAGATGGAATTTGCAGTGGCAGAATTTTGTTCTGCCCACCGAAATTAATTCATGTCCTAGAAGTATTGGCCTACCTGTGGAATTAATTAAAATCCCCCCCAAATATGGCTACGAGATACGAATAGATAAAGTTTTCATCAATTAAATATGCAGACGATGCCGTTAAGCTGCTGATGAGATATCATCCCTGCAGATTCCATCTGGCGCTCAGCACTGCCTGGCCTGGCCTGGGACCAGCTCCTGCAGAGTGCCAGGATGTGCAACGAGTCCTTGTTCAAGCTAACTCTAATACACTTTCAAAAGCTTGGCCAAGGCATGTCAATTAACCTGAGCTCACCCCAGCTACACCCCTCTTCCCCTAACCCTCACCCTTTCCTCTAAACAGCCCTCCACTCCTAAGCCCTCTCCCCTAACCCTCACCCTTTCCTCTTAACAGCCCTCCACTCCTAAGCCCTCTCCCCTAACCCTCACCCTTTCCTCTAAACAGCCCTCCACTCCTAAGCCCTCTCCCCTAACCCTCACCCTTTCCTCCAAACAGCCCTCCACTCCTAAGCCCTCTTCCCCTAGTTCTCATCCCTCTCCCCCACCTTCCACCTAGCCCTCCCCCGCCTCGCCCTCTGCAGTGTAGCCCCAGGGCTCATCTGGCCTTGGCCTCTCACGTCTCCTCAGAGACGAGGCCCGCTCCCTTTGAAGGGAAATCAAAGCAAAGGCACAGTCTGCTTTCCAGCTGTACTTAACCCTCATTTACATGCAGTGAATGAGGATACTGTAACGGACTCAGACTCTTTACTCAGAAATGCAGCCCAAATGACCACCATCTTGACGTGAGGGCCGCCTCCTCTTGACCTCGTTGTTCAGACGAACTCTCACCCCTGTGCCTCCCCCCCCCCCCCTCCCCAGGTCATCTCGTCCTTCTACGTGGAGTGGGGGGGCAACTCCATGTCCTTCATGGGGAAAGGGGTCACCAAGAATGCAATCATCTGCCTGCTGCATCTGTCCCATGAGATGATGGCAGAGGGCAAGGACAAGGTCAGAGCAACCAATGAAATGTCTCAGCCACAATGTCTCAGTGCTTACTTTACGTTATGTAAATATAACAATGTGTGACTTCTTTATTTATTCTGGACTGGTCTAGGACTTCATTTCCCAGTGGTCTTTGGGGCATGAGGTGGGTTCTGAGGAGCCCAGTGGGTCTCAGTTGGGTCTGGCTTGGCTCATTCCTTTGTGGGTAGACCGAGACCCAGAGGTAACCATGACAAAACACCACAACAACAGCAACCTAGCAACTCACAGACACTCGTGAACACTTGAAAACTGAAACTGATTTGAGGGATAATCCAATTCTCTGTTGGACCTATTTTCCAGTTTCCTTGTTGTGGCAGTGAAAAGAAAAGGGCAGATTGATAGAAGCTCATTTGCAGACTTATGTTCTGTTTTATTTTCAAAATGTAAGTTCCCGTAGAAGTCAATCTGAGGGACTCCCTAGACAAGCAGGATTTCTATTTGCACTCCTCACTGTAAATGCCACCAATGCCAGAACAAATAACCAACAAATTCAAATATGCATGGAGAGCTCTCTGGGGGCACTTGAGGGACAGATGGTGAGTCAGGTGTCCATCACTTAATAATCTGCTGTACCCACGCAGACACACACACACATGCACACACCAACATGTGGTACTTGACTCTCTTTCTCTCTCTATTTCTCTCTCTCTATCCCTCTATTTCTCTCTCTCTCTCTATCCCTGTATTTCTCTCTCTCTCTATTTCTCCCTCTCTATCCCTCTATTTCTCTCTCTCTCCATTTCTGTCTCTCTATTTCTCTCTTTCTATCCCTCTATTTCTCTCTCTATTTCTCTGTCTCTATCCCTCTATTTCTCTCTCTCTCTCTCTCTCTCTCTCTCTCTCTCTCTCTCTCTCTCTCTGTCTCTCTATCCCTCAATTTCTCTCTCTCCCTGTTTCTATATTTGCAACCCCGTCCTCCCTTCTACGCCCCTCCTCCTTCCTCCCTGTCCCCCACCAGGTGAGGTTTGCCAGTCTGGGGGTGGGCTCTTCCCTGTCCTGTTTGCCCAGTGGGTGCCACGCTTTGTGTGCCAGCTGCCACAACATCAGTGGGGGCCTGTGGGGCACCCTGCTCAACATCCTGCTGGACCGACAGGAGAGCAGCATGGTCCGCAGAGAGGTGGGGCCAGGCAGGGAAACATCTTACACCACACCACTGTAAATCACGCCACAGAATCAAACTGTGCAACACAATATATACCTCGCAGAAAAATTGCCAGGCAGGATTTCAGCTTCCTAACGGCATTAAAGTCAAATAACTGGTCTAAAATGTCTAGTCCTCTAAGAGATATGTGTTTCTTATAAATAAATATTATTCCCTCCTTTAATCAAAGTAAACCTGATCAGACGGTAATGCTTAACTGTCCTCTTTGATCTGCACAAACATCAGGAAATCTGCTGCCAAACCCAAATTAGTTTTAGACTGCAGGCTAACTGCTGATGCATTATCAGTTGGGTACCAGTAGAGGGCAGTGTTGCTTGTGCTCTCAACTCACCTTGTGTGTGTATGTGTGTGGTTTTATGTCTCCAGGCAGCATTTATCCTGCAAAATCTGTTGGTGATGCCCATGCCTGCCAACGCAGACGAGGCCAAAGACTCCCCCTGGCAGGTCACTAAACAAACCCCACAATGACTGTGAAGGAAAAGAGTGGCTTCAATCTTTTACTTCCACCCTCGCTCTTTCCTAACTCTCGTTCCCCTCTGTTCCTGCATATTTTTTCTTTCTTTCTTTCTTTCTTTCTATCTCTCTCTCTCTCTCTCTCTCTCTCTCTCTCTCTCTCACTCTCACTCTCACTCTCACTCTCACTCTCACTCTCACTCTCTCATGTCTTTCCCCTCCTCTGTCGGGCCGTTACTTTTTCAAGGCCTCTTCATAACTCAGTTATTTTGTAGTCCTGCTGTCTTGTCCCAGTCGGGTGTTGCATGAGTTGATTTACTTTTCCTCCTCCCTCTCTCCCTCTCTCTTTGTTCTGTCCTCGCCCTTTCTCTCCTTCCTCCCAGCAGAACCCGTGTGTTCATGACGAGGCTTCTGGGGTGTCCTTGGTGGGCCTGCCTGCCCTTCAAGCCTTGCTCTACCACTGCCAGTTCTTCCAGCACATCTCCCTTATGGCCTCCACGTGCTACTGTGGACGCTACACCTTCCCCCTGCAGCCCTCCCTCCCCGCCCCCGCCCCTAGCCCACAGGACGGGCGTGAGGCGGAGGACTCTCTGAACCTGTGGAGGTCCTGTGCTCCTGCTGCACACAACCAAAGCAGGGCTTCTGGCTCCATGTCCACCTCCAGCACTCTGGTTAGCATCACACGCCATGTTCAAAATGTTATCCCAAGATATGGAAGTGCCATAGACAATCAGAGTGGCTGAAAATACTGCTCCACTGGAAGCCAGTCTGCCATAGAAAACCACCACGTTAAGCTTTAAGATTATTTAAATGTTTTGAATACTCCTAAAACCATAATTCACCAAGTTGGTAGCCATGTTGGGAGGTGGGGTCTGACGTCTGATTGGTCCTTGTGTTTTGTCCATCACAGCTCCTACCTGGGGGGTCCAGACCTCTCTCCCCTGCAGGCTCCTCCCCCTCTGGGACTGCCCAGGACACACCTGCCAGCAGACTTATGGCTCAAGGTAGTGTGTCTGTGTGTGTCTGTGTGTGTCTGTGTGTGTGTGTATAGCATGTGTCATATATAAAGCCAATCCCTTTTTTGGTAAATCCAAACTGTTTTTTCATTATTATAATTTTTTTGTAATTATTTTTTGTATTTTGACTGTAAATCTCTTGTGTCTGCACAGGCCAGAGTGACACAGATACCAGCAACTCTGTCGTGTCCCAGGATTCCCGGCTAGGCGACCCCTCAGCCGAGGCCTGCGCCATTGTGACCCCTGACCTCCTGTCAGCACTGTGCAGCCTCCTACACAACCTGCTGGCCGTCCTTCCTGACTTCACCCTCGGAGCGCTGCAACACAGCCAGCTCCTCCAATCGCTGGCCAGGTTAGACCTTAAACACACCCACATTTGGACCAACGCTGAAGCTCATGTGAAGGATCCCTGACACCTGAGTGCTAATTGTTATGGTTTGGTCAGCATCTCCAGTCCAAATGTCCAAAATATGATCGCTAAAATATAAATCTGGATTCCAGTTTGAAGCTGGGGTCTCGAGGGTACAGGCTCGCTAGGTGTTTCAGAACAAGAAAAGTAGTTACCAAAACCTTTGTGCCCAACATGACAGCCTGACCAACTAGGATAGATGTAACTTCACCACGTCCTGTTTCTCTGCTGGCTGTGTGTTGCAGTCTGGTGGACTGTAGGGCCATACAGCGCTGTGTGTCTGAGCTGAGGAGCTCACCCACCCTGCCTGGAGACAAGGAGGGCATCAGGAGTCAGGTATGTAGAGCATGGACTGCAGTCTCCCAGTCAGCTCTCCATGTACCCACACACACTGTCAAGGGCACAGCTTTTTAAACGTCGCCAATATATCAACTAGAACACAACCTGGTCAGTGGGTTCCAGAGCCGCCTCAAATGCTGTTAAGCTGTGGAGGTGAGGAGCTGAGGGTGTGATGAGTGTTCTGCTCTGTTTTGCCTCCTCTTCCAGGTTCTCACCCTGCTCCAGTACCTGTCCAGCTACTGCAAGCTGCTGCAGGCGTGTGTCGTGATCAGCAAGGAGCTGATTGGTCAGGCCGACTTCCTCAAACCGCTGCTGACCAATGTCTTTGCTGTCCTCACGCTCGATAACAAAGACTTAGGTGAGAGAGACTCTGGCGGTGGGACATAATCTCTCATACCAGACTGGGCGTCTGGACTCAGTCCAGCAGCATGTTCACACACACTATCTATAATACTCTATTAACAACATCTCTCTCAGGGCTCTACAGAAGAACATTTAAATCGATTCAAATCATTACAGTTTTAGAGTAATTACATTTTGATTGTTTGTGGGCGAGTCAATAGACTCAAAAGACCATTGTCCTGCTGATAGAGTACCAACATGTCTGGATTTGGTGTCGACTACTGCTTAGTAGTCCTTGGTGATGTCTTATTCAACATAAGATCAGCCAGCTAACCCAGTCTTTACTCCACTGCCATTATTTGATCCCCTCTGTGTGTATGTGTATGCGTGTGTGTAAATATATATATTTCTCTGTCTCCGGTTCTCCTGGGCCTGTCGTCAGGCGTGCCAGTCCAGGCTGCGGTGGGTGTGTGCTGGACAGACCTGTTGACGCTCCTGGCTACGCTGGTTAGGAGGGACGGCTTCAAGGCTCATCCATCTGTCTGCGCTGTGCTGGGACCAGGCTGGCAGGCATTCTCAGGTACACACCTACCCCCTGCTGTGTGTATGTGTGCCTTGGCCAACTGCTGGGGAGTGAGAACATGCAGTTTTGTCCTTGCTTCCTCCCCTCGCGGTCTCCCTCCCTCTGACTAATAGAGCTGTGGGGGAATCCGATGAGCCGAGCACAAGATCAATGCTGAGCTTGTCGGTCTGTCTGTGTCTGTCTGTCTGCGTGCGTGCGAGCGATTAATGACTGCTCGTGCCATGTCGGCCATGTGGTAGATAGACTGAAAGGCCTCAGGCCTGATTGTGTCTTTAAGCTGGTTAGGGATTTGAGTCTTGTATGAATTAGTTTCAGTAGGCTGCACCATGATGATTCATTCATAAAACCTGAAGCGAGTTTAGTTCTGTCACACGCGTTGACTATGTGGTGCCTCTTCAACTCTTCTCTAATGCCTCTGTGTGTGTTTGCCCATGTGTGTGTGTATGTGTGTGTGTGCAACCGTGCGTGTGTGAGTGTGTCCGTGTGTGTGTGTGTGTGTGTGTGTGGGTGTGTGCGTGTTTCTCCCCAGACACGTTATCTGTGTGTGTGGATCACTCGGAGCTCCCTCTCCACTCGGCGGCACTCGACTTCCTGTGTGTGCTGCTCTCTGAGGAGGCTAACAGACGCTCCCTGAAGGTCGCAACCCCGCACCCTGTGACGCCCCTCTCAGAAGCCCTGAACGGCGCCCCCGGTGGCCAGCTGTGTGAACTGCTCCTACAGGTGACCACAACCTTCCAAACTCTGACCAGGCAACAGCTCTCTTATCATTCATGGGAGCACAGAGGTACATTTCAAAGTGACATTAGTTTCACTGCACATATGCTGATGTCTGAGGTGCTGGGTCTCCTAGTCCAGACTGTGATTCTGCTTCCCCTGCTGTGTGAATACTAGAGCTATGAGAAGAGGTCCTACCAGGATCCGGTGAAGAAGATGACTGGCAGAGCCCTGGCAGCCCTGTTGGCCTGCAGCCCCACAGCTCAGGACCACGCAGCTAAGGGTAGGACTACCAGACTGGACTGGACTGGACCTTCTCTGGAGGACAACTTTTACATTTGGCATTTTCTAACTAGGCCAAGAGCATGAAATAACTTCCCTGTTTCTAGATATAATCCCATAGTTTAAACTTCCCCTGGGTGTCTGCAGGCTAGCTTCATGTCCAACACTGTTCTATGTGTAGACTGTTTCACTGACTTTGTCTGACCTTTGTGTGTGTGTGTCTGCCTGTGTGTGTGTGTGTGTGTGTGTGTTTGTGTGTGTGTGTGTGTGTGTGTGCTGTAGCCGGCCTGATGGACAGCTGTGTGGAGCAGCTGAAGCAGAGCCAGGCCCAGCTGCAGCTGGAGTCTGTGAGGCCGGGCAGAGCAGCTCCCAGGAGGAAGGTGAGGAGGGCTGGAGGGCTGCATCTACCTGGCAACACAGCCTCACGACAACAGACACGGGAACAAACAGGAATGTACCCGAGGAATCATCCACTAGAGGATGTTTGAGTCTTGAGCTTGGTATTTATGTGTTAGGACTAACAGATGTGTACTCTCTCTGACGAGGTTCCTGATAGCTGTTGTAGATGCAAAGCCGTTGGATTGTTAGTGTTCTGAATCGAATCGATTGTCTCCGCTGAGGTTTCTGTCACGGCATACTGTTGGTTATTTACACTGTCCACTGTGCCATTAGGGGGAGAGCTACATGATGGAGGTTAAGATGGCCGCCGAAATCCTCAGGAATTGTCTTTACCACAACGACGAGTGCAAAGTGGGTATTGGCCTTTGAATAGCCCCCCCCCCCCCCCTCACACAAACACACACACACACGCTGATTGTTTTTTAATGAAGGCCATTGCACTGGTGCTGAGTCTAGAATTAGATTCACTCACATGCTGATGGGCCTGTTTACGTCTGATGAGACCCTTAACTCACAGCTCAGCCCTGAGGCTGCTGGCTGGCCTCCACCGCCGTTACATCACAGATGGTAATTGGTACATATCTTCAACCGAGCTGTAGTTACATTTGCATAGGAGGGTCTATATGGGAAGAGGCTTTAATGAAACACTTCCCTCTACAGTTATGAGCTTGCCTTGTGTTTGTGCACGGTTAGCAAAATGTAGAAACATTAAAGTGTATGGGTGGGTGCGTGTACGCGCCTTGTCTGTGTGTGTGTGTCTGTGCGTGTGCATGTGTGTGTGTGTGTCTCTGTCTGTGTGTGTCTGTCTGTGTGTGTGTGTGTCTGTCTGTGTGCGTGTGCACGTGTGTGTGTGTGTGTTCAGGCTGTGGCTACTGATGTTCGCCTCTCCGCCGTGCTGCAAGCTCTCTGGCCCTGGCTGCTGGGGGACGACCCTGCCATGGAGGCAGCGCTGGAACTGCTGTGTGTCTACACTGCCAGCTGTCCTGCAGGTAACCTGGGTGTGTGTGTGTGTGTGTGTGTGCGTCCTGTCTCTCTGTCTGTCCAGGCACAGTGCCTGGCTCGTGCTTACCAAAGTCTGTGGTCAGAGATCTGACTGAGTCATACACAGTCCCACCAAAAGCCCCATTGTCTGCTCTGATGACAGTTAAACAACATTCTGTTCCAGTGTATAAGGCCAGCGCCGGCTAGCCTGCTGCCTGACAATAGCGCCCCTGTGAGGGGCCCTGAGCAGGCTGCCCCGCCCTGATGCTGGATGGTGCTGCTCTGCTCTGGTCTGCACATCTCTGGGATCCTCAGAGCAAAAACCACAAAGCACTCCAGTGTCGAGAGAGTGAGAGAGAGAGAGAGAGGGAGGGAGGGAGAGAGAGAGAGGGGTAGAGGGCGAGAGGGGGGAGAGGGAGAGGGGGAGGGGGGAGAAAGGGAGAGAATCTGTGTTGGTGGTTGAGTGTGCAAGAGGTTGAAACCCACTGTATAACGGAGAAACAGTCATGGGAGATCAATAGAAAGAGTTTAGAGTTGTGTGCAGGAATGAGCAAGCGGGCTTTGACTTTGATAAACGGGTACTGGGTCCTTTCATCATCTACCCATTCGGTTTGTGTGTGTGCGTGTGCATGCTATCAAAGAGCTGTGCAGAACTTTTTAGGTGGTGGAAAGCAGGGGATATAGAGACAGGATGCTGCGTCTTGCATCTGAGATCCTTTCAGACAGCTTCCAGTCTGAACGTGTGTGACGTGTGTGTGTGGTGTGTAGGTGTGCGTCCGCATGTGTGTGCTTCTCAGTGTGAGCTTAGATGATGCAATAGTAAATTGTCAGGGTCCATATTTTCTGATGTCAGTCTTTTTTTTCTCTCCAAAATTCCATTTTATTTTTAGCCGTTCTTCAGTGTGAACGAAGCAATATGAGTGTTAGTCTGTTGATAGAAACTGTCATCAGTGTTGTCCGTGTTTTTGACTAACTTCATACATACATTCTCCCCTTGTGTTCCATGCCTCCCTTTCCTGTTTCCCAGCATGCAGTGCTCTGTGCGGTACTGGTGGTGTGGGTGTGGCTCCTGGCCCTAGAGGAGCTGGCTCCCTCATGCACATGGTGATGAGGCTGGCCTCAGGGCTGGCCTCTGACCTCAGCCTGGTCCAGAGGCTGGCCTTCTCCTTGCTGGCCAACCTGGCAGTGTCTGGAGAATGCAGGGGCATTCTGCACAAGGTGACAACCCCCCCCCCTGTCACACCTCCTGCATTTTCCCTTTCTCAGGGAGAGCTTCACTTCAGTAGATTGCAAAACTAGTCGAGTGAAGAAAGTGGTTAGGAACACTAGAACCAATTATTTCTCAGTGGAACCACAGGAACTGTGTGACTTTCAGTTTCAGAAAACAATGGAGATCATCTAGTGACCGAGTGGAATCGTTTAGCTGAATCAGAACCACAGTTGGTTCTTTCCTAACCATTCTGAAGTCTAATTAAGGATAGTGTATTTACTAGGTTATACATTTGCATATTGCATATATACAGTATAATCTACAATCTATAAAAAAAAAAAAAGCTTTCCCTCATTTTCTTGACAGAAAATGTGTTTTAGCCTCTGGCCAAGAAACAGCAGAGACACGCAGCGTCCAGTACATTCTACAGTACTTCATGACTTCATGCTTGTCTTCGCCCCCATCTGCAGCTTTCTCCTCCTCCTCTTTATGTTGAGAGAGCAGCATGCTGACCTATCCCGACTCTCCACTCTCTCTCAGCTTAGTCTGTGCGACGCCTCACAATTCACACAGCTCTCTCCTTCCACTTCTCCTTCCTCGTCCAGAGTCACTTCCTGCAGGGCTTCCTGGCTGTTCCAGTCCCCAAGGCGGGCGGAGGGAAGGCGGGGGGTCTAATGGGGCTGTGGCTGCGCCTGCTGGTGTGTCTGACGCAGGGCGAGGACGGCCAGCTGAACGTCCTCAGGCTCAACGGAGCTCTGGAACTGCTGGCCGACGTTGCCGGGCAGCATCGCCACGGCAACAGGCCGCTGGCCGCCGACGCCGTCCTCGTCCTCCACAACGTCTGTTTCAGCTCGGCCAACAAGCCCCGCCTCCTCGCCAACGGTACGCAGTGCAGCGCACGCACGGGGAAGATGGGAAGGAGGGAATGCGGACTTTCCACTGGAAAGTCGCCTCTTCCAGTGATAGTTGTCTGAAGCAAAAGTATTGGCATTTTTAAAGAAATGCTGGGTGTTGAAATAGAAGTATCTCACAATGAACTGAAACCCAACAGCCAATAATGTATCGTTTGTGTGTTTGCAAGAGGGAAAGTGAGACTTTGGGGGCGTAAGGAAGTGGTCTTTCTTACATCCTGAAGCTGGTTCCCCCTCTGTGTATGAGTTGTTGTGGTTACGATTGTGATGACGTCAGTGGAGAAAACTAAAACCCTCCTTTTGTACATATTTAGAGATGAGGATTGGAAAAAGTTACAAAATGTACCCTAATTTCCTCTGCACATAAGATTCACAAGGTTGATGCCATGTGTCATCAAAGACAACCAACCACAAAGATGCTTCTAACATCATGCTGTTTGTTGTTTGCATTCTGCATCTCAGACAAGGCGATGAAGGTGTTGGTTTCCTGCCTGGACAGTAAAGACACAGATATCCAGTCCATGGGGGCCTCGGCCCTGTGGGCCCTCCTCCACAACAACCAGAAAGTAGGCTACAGCACAGACTTCTCCTCGTTAGATTTTTACAGTGAGTCAGATGGCTGAGCAGTGAGGGAGTCGGGCTAGTAATCAGAAGGTTGCTGAATCGATTCCCCGCCGAGCCAAATGACCTTGTGTCCTTGGGCAAGGCACTTCACACTACTTGCCTCGGGGGGAATGTCCCTGTACTTACTGTAAGTCGCTCTGGATAAGAGCTTCTGCTAAATGACTCAATGTAAATTTACACTGGTTTCTTGCCAGGGTAGCTTTTCCTTGTCTTTTCAAAATGAGAAAGTAAGAAATGTGTTGGAGAGAGTTGGATTTCTAAACTGTTAAGAGAATTTCAGCCTGGTCGAGAGCCATTGAGTTAAGCTGTTGCTAACCTAGCCTGTCATTGTTTTCTCCACAAAGGCCAAAACCACTTTGAAGTGTCCTTCAGTCAGATTCCTGGTCGATGAGGCCTACGCCACCACTAAGAAAGGTACAGTAGGGGTTATACATTTATTCTCTTTGATTACCAAGAATGTCTCCTTTTAGAGAATTTTAAGAATAGCTGAGTTAGTAATCTGTAGAACTAACTGTGTGTTTGTGTGCGTGTGTCTTCCCATCAGATGCAGAGAAAAAGCAAGACCCTATGAATGCCTACTTGCTGAAGTGCCTTGAAAGCTTGTCCCAGTTGTTGAATACCTGATGCTGATTGACAATATATAATATTTTCCTATTTTATGAAATGTAAAATGGTAACTGTATTTGTATGTTATTTATGTTTACATTGAATAGTTTGTGTTGATGTTTGTTAGTTTTGTAGATTGTGATTGAATCAGGCAATAAAAATGTCATTGGTTAAATGCTTCGTACCATAACTTTACGTTGAAGGTGCTGTGAGGTCATCTTGCTGCTGAATGATCTAGAATGCAAAGATGTTTGTTTGTAGAATTTATTTGGATCTTTGTAATAGCATCTAAATCTAGTACACATTATTATGTTTAATTGAATAATATTCTTCAGATTAATGTAATAGCAATGTCAACAACATCCCTACCATAAGAACAGACGTCTTATTTGCATTTCAGGAAACACATGTACACTTTTGTGGCGTTCGACACAATGTGTCTGTGTATAGTAGATAAGAGATATACCAAAACTGAAATAATATTTCCTGTAATTGAGAAGTCATACAGTACCACTTTGTTATTCCGTAGTCTGTAAATAGATTGTAATGCAACTACAAACTAAAATGGAAGTACTCTTTATTTTAAATATACAGTATAACACTAGTTTTGGCATCATTGTAACCATGCCAAATTGTGTCAATATTTGTGACTATTGGAGCAGGGCTTCTCGTAGTGGTGGGCTATGTAGCATAAGATGGCCACCACTGCTGACCCTGGCCACAAAGACTCTCTGTGTAGAATGAGCAAAGCGTGGGTTACCATGAAGTGTCTGCCAGTAGCTGAAGAGGCTCTGTGTGGCTAGCCTCACTGCTAGCAGGAAGTGTAGTCTTGGTGCCTCTCCACTCATCTCATCAATGCAGCTTTCATTCTGCCTTGGAAGGGCAAGATGGAAGCTGTACAAAAGGACCACTGGTACTTGTTGGTACTCCTTATCTTTTTCCCGCTACTCAAAGGTATGCTTTTTGAGTTTTGGTGTCTTTTATTGAGAAATATGTTAAAGGTTTCCAATCAACGTTGACATTGTAACTGAGAATATTGTGTTTTGAGAGAGATTTATTTCCAAGACTAAGTTTCTAGACTATGGAACACTTTAACCAACTGCTTTCTTATTTTCAACCAACTGTCTCATCTGACTAATAGTGTTTATCTCTCCAGCTGTCCTTTTAAAGACAGACAAACACAACTGAGCTCTCAACAAGCAGATGAATATGACAAGACACAAACTGTACCCACCTCACATCGAATCAGCCAGAGCTCCCAGAGGTGTAAAACCAGGCATGGGGTATTTTATCATCTAGCGGTGATTGAGGTGTTTGAAGGTGTGAGAGTTTGATCACTGGCTTGTGTCAGCTCTCTTGTTTGTGTGGGCTTTAATTAGCCTTATTAGTGAATCCCCAGGGACACACACACAAAGCTGGAGTGACTGTAGACGGTTGCATCTCAGTCTAAAATGTAATTTGTGCAAAAATCCACATCTTTTTCATGTCTTGGAAAATCTTTTTCAACCATTTTGAAAACCAAAGACCTGAGGACATGTATTGGCTAAAAGCAAACCTTAAACGTTTATAAGCAAACCTTACACGATACACTGTGATGATTATAAATGAAGCACATTAACGACATACATCTGCCCTGACTAGTTTCCGTCCAGCAGAGAGAGAGTGTTGCTACGGTGAGTCTAGAAGAAGGGATGGTTCTGGAATGTCTGTGTCCGTGGGAGGGAAACCTCAGCATGGTGTCCTGGACCAAGGTTCCGGAGAAGGATCCTGTGGCAGTGTTCCATCCTGACTACGGCGTGGCCTTCTCCCACCTGTACCAAGGCAGGGTGGCCTTCATAAGGGACACACACCTGGACGGCAGCATAGCCATCAGTAACATCAGCCAGCAGGACCTGGGCCTGTACCGCTGCTTTGTCCAGACGTTTCCTCAGGGCTCCTGGACCAGAGACATTATGGTGGAGCTCCACGACTCAGGTAGACCCCTCTGAACCACAGCGGTTCCCTGCTTCACATCCATGGTTATTTAATTTTGTGAACTGTCGTGTTTTTTTCGTAACTGCTATTGTTTCTCAGTGTAGGTAGTTTATAAAAATAGATATTTGAGGAACAGCTGCAGCCGCCGCAGTCGTCAAGAATAGGACTATAGTTATCAGGCTTGAAGGATCTAAGGCTTGCTTGTGTCTCTGAAAACAGAAGAGCTTGAGCTTCTCACCACAGCAGTGACCCCCGAAATGATCAAGGTTGATACGGAGCTGGTGGCCGAGAGAAGCGACAACCTGACCATCAGTTGCAACCACAACCACAATGGGACCGTCTACGAGGTTACCGTGGAGAAGCTGGGCCTCAACCAATGGGCTGGCGGCACAGGCATCATGGCGGTGTGCCGGGTGGTGGCCGGTGGTCTGGTGGGGGAGGAGTTCACGTCCAGGGGGAGGGTTTACTGCACGGACAGCCTGGACGTGAGTCTTCAGCTGACGGAGTTGGTGGAGGAGGACGGAGGATTCTACCGCTGTCGTTTCTCTACGGATGCTGGGGTCCAGACCACCACTGTGCTGCTGACGGTGCCCGGCCCAGGTGAGAGGGCAGAGGTCACAGTGTTTTCTCACCTGAGTTGAGAGGTCAGAGGGTTTAACCCTTACAGGGTGTTCATGTTCGTGCGAAGCACCCGATGTTTGGAAGTCTGACAGGCGTTCATTACATTTTTACATGTAGTCATTTAGCAGATGCTCTGGGCGACTCTGAGCGTAAGTACAGGGACATTCTCCCCGAGGCAAGTAGGGTGAAGTGCCTTGCCCAAGGACACCCCGGCTTTTGGCTCGACTATTTGAGTTTGTGAAACAACACGGCTATTACAATTTCCCCCGAGTCAACGTTGAACATGTGTCCCACAGACCCAAACACCACACAAGGGGTGGTATAGTCATGAAGTCAGAGATCACGTTCCTCTACTTATGTAACCCGGGTCAGGGTTTAGATATCAAACAGTCACAGTACAGTATATAAAAGTGACAGATTGGTGAACAGGTACAGTATATCACAAACTACGTTGGGTGTTCAAGCGTATTACAAACAGATTCATCTTATAAAACATCCATCTCACCCACATATGGAAACATCATTCATGTAAATAAATTAAAAAAACATTAAGAAGACTACATCCGCTAAATCCATGACACAAATTCACTGTGGATTACCACTTCCACCATACCAACCACTTCTTATCGGGGAGATCCACAACTAGGAACTAAAACTACCCATAACGACACTAATGTGTGGACTCGCCTGAACCAGCTCTCACCACAGGAAGTGATGTGCGGGTGGCCTCCTTGTGAACAAGTGCAGGGCAGCATGAGTAACACCACAAGGCTTATTATGGATGTTAGTTATTTTTACTAAGCTGTTTTAGTATAGCTGTTTTCTCTCCCTCAGTCTCTATCTCAGTCTCTATGTCAGTCTCTATGTCAGTCTCTATCTCAGTCTCTATATCAGTCTCTATCTCAGTCTCTAGCTCAGTCTCTATGTCAGTCTCTATCTCAGTCTCTATGTCAGTCTCTATGTCAGTCTCTATCTCAGTCTCTATGTCAGTCTCTATATCAGTCTCTATCTCAGTCTCTATATCAGTCTCTATCTCGTTGGCTCTGTTCCACTCTTTCACTCTCTTGCTTCCTTTTCTCTGTACTGACAGGTGAATGGAGCCTGTCTGAGTACATGACCTACATCTATGTGGGAAGTGGAGCTGCAGTAGTTCTACTGCTCGCTGTTACTCTACTACTATTTGCATTGCACAGGTGAGAATCAAGCATGAAAACATGATCCGGATTCAGAGAAAACCACTATGGGTTGAACTGAGGTTTAATAATGCGTATGTGTTAGTAATCCTAGCTTGAGGTTAACATGCAGGGCAACCTATTTTTTGAGAAAGTGGTTTTGGTGTGAAACTGCAAACTATTTAGCTGTTTTATCCCTCTTTTGTCTTTGCGTGGAGATGGTGCTCTCCTTTTGCTGTCTTCCTAAGAAGAGCTTTGGCACTGTGCTGCTCTTACATGAAGTGGACTATGTAATGAGCTAACATCCAACTACAGGAGTCACTGAAAAGAGCCTCTCTCTCTCTTTTTCTCTCTCTTTTTCTCTCTCTTTTTCTCTCTCTCTTTCTCTCTCTTTTCTCTCTCTTTCTCTCTCTTTTTCTCTCTTTTCTCTCTTTCTCTCTCTCTCTCTCTCTCTCTCTCTCTCTCTCTCTCTCTCTCTCTCTTTCTCTATGTCTCTCCCTTTCACTACAGGAAAAAAAAGAGGAGAGAGGAATACAGAGTCAGACTGCACCCGGCTCATCGGCAGGTAAACATGACTTTATCTGACATTCACACTGAGTGTTAATTGTTTGTGCTTACTACTGTCACTATACACACTGATACTTGAATAACTACCCTGTTAGTAGCTGCTACGTTAACTGTCTACAATTCCGCTATCAGTCAGAAATCTGCCTTTAATGACACATCTCTAACTCTAACTAATGTCAAATACTTGATATCTCTAATTTCTTCCTAGTACCCTAACACCTATGAGAACATAGATTTACATGACAAGATGGAGAAGGGGAAGACGGCCAAGCAGCCTAGAGAAAGCCCAGTGTATGCCAACGTGCAGACCCTGCGACAGGAGAACAAGAGGAAGCGATAGCGAGCACTATTCTCTGGAGTATCCATCTGGTCTGAGGCCCGGTGTCAGAACCCATCACTCTGCATCTAACAAGCTGGGGTGGATGAATGAACCACAGACAGAGGCCCTAAACCCTGGGACTGAAACTCTGCAGTACAAGGCTTCTTTGTACTGTGGGTAGTTCCGTTGCCATGAGAGGCTGTTATTTTGCCATAGATGAACATTGCACATCTAGTCCATGTGACGTTCCTACAGAAAAAAAACACAGTGTTTTTTGTGTTGCTATGTTTAGATGCAGTTAATGGAATGTAACATGTTTTACATATTTACCACAAGCTAGTTTATGTTTATAAACTAGAGACACAGGTGGGAGATTACATCAGTAGTGATTCTGAGCACAGAAGTTTGACTGAAACTCCTTTAATCATCCTCTCATTTCACCCCTCCCATTTCTACAAACCCTGACAGCAGCTTCTAACTTAATCAGCGTAGACAAACAATAACCCAATCAGCATGCATCGTCCCTGAAGAACAGTCCCTTTGATGTTTGTGCTGGGAGGGACTGCTACTGTACTGGCACGGCATGTAGATCTGGATGAGCCTGGTTGCTCATCAGCAAAGGGGGACCATTAATTAAGACAAATGTTTATATTGTCTGCACGTCAGCCATAGAGCAATGTTATTTTTATAACTATAGGAAAACAGGAGAAAAAAAATTAGATCATATATATATGATTGTTTAATGTGAGAAGAAGCACAATTTTCTGAATATCCTCCCTCTGTAGAGATGGAGACAGTGGCACAGGGAATGACTGATGCAGCGTGTCTGGCTCACGGCTAGAAGACCGCACGCCAGAGGAGGTGAGGCGTGGAGTGATGGACAATGTACCTCTGGAACACAGGGTTGTCTTTTAATTCATTAAGTATACATGGCTTCCACAGGATGCTGGGTGTGGAGGTGTTTCCTGTTCTTGTGTTGATCTCACGGACTAAATAAAGAATCCTTCTGTCAAATATGGTACAGTATGTCAAATGCATTGGCTCGAATTGAAAAGAAAACAATATGAAGGCCTTGATAGCATAACTTAATTTATTTATGTAAATTTAAAGTGAAAACAGTAATCTACACTCAAGGTGTGAAAAGTGCTATGAACAGATATTACGACAATAACAAAATGGGGTGATCATTTCCACGGACGTGTACCAACATCAAACTGACATCTTAAGTGACAAGAACTGACAAAAAGTACATGTTTTTTTTTTTACACGATAGTGAAAACAAGATGTGGCAGAGAAGAGGGAGAAGGAGGACAAGATAAATATTAGGACACTTTACATTAGTATATGTGTTACAGTGTAATTGCCTAAGGACGTACAGTGTAACTGGCAAGGTGACTCCATGTGCTGTACTTGTATCATGCATACATTTATGTTGTGGAATAGACTGTAAATAGACAGTGTGATGGTATTGCCCCCAAGCACCACTTTGCTCTTTCATGGAGCTGTAGTAAGACTCTCCAATTAAGTATTTTTGTTAAATTTGTGATTCCACAACAGAATTACATGCTATGTACAAACAACTCAATTTGTGACATGCCTTTCACACAGTACTTGCTTATGTATTTAAACTGCATCAATAATACTAAAGTGTTACCTAATTATGAATATAAAAGTGAAACTATAACTACCTCCTTGACTGGCATGGGAGATCTTCCATGCTAAATGGAGCTACTGTGTTTTCAGCTGTTATGTCGGAGGTCTTGTGGACTTGAGAGAAGGCAAATGAAAAACACAAACGGGACAGGTTTTTTATACAGTTATTAGAGTATCTTAAAGATACTAAGGACCTTTCTTAGAACGGCACTTTCTCTGAACGTAAAACCCATCTGTGGGTTTAATCCTGCCACAAACAATGTGTTTTTCCCCCAATACATTTTAAGTGGTATGCAACTGTGAAATATAAGCAACTTTAGAGTGTTTTTATGTATTAGTTCAGCATGTCTTGGACTTTGTACCCAAACCTGTTATTAGTTTTCCATCATTTAATCCAAATACATTCAAATACAATATTCATGATGTAATGAATGCAATAGTCAAAAACAAATGTATGATTTGGCAGATATAAAATGGATGTCTTTGAAATGATAATACAATACAAACATTCACACAGCAGAGGAAGGGGTTGAATGACATTGAATACGGTGCCTATCTGTCATTTAACCAAACCTCTGTCTGATTGTCTCTTACTGTACATACTGACATTGTGTTCGTACCCTGCCCATTTGTTTGACCATATATTTTATTTTACATAGTTACTCATGTCAAGGTACTTCACAGATGATGTCAAGATAACATTTTGGAATTGTGAGATCATATGATAACCAACTCCGGTCCAAAGAGGGAGCTTTGACTTGGTGTTTGGCTCACATGCTGCAGATTATGTCGAAGGCACTTCATACTGTGGCTTATGGACAGGAACTTAGGTCGCTAAACCCAGAGGAAAGATTGGTCAAACCAGTTACACGCACATCTCATTGCCATGAAGTACAAACAGGAAAAAGAGTCGCATTCAAGGGGCTTCAAAATGTTTTCAGTCTGCTTGTTAGACTTTATGACTTTACGTGAAAGTAGGAATTTTGTTTTATACCAGATATGTGGAATCATTTAAAATAAATACTTTTGTAACATAACCTTCTCCTCAGCTATGCTCTGCAATCTGCATACAAATGTTTTTTTTGTCATTTAATTTTTGTGATATGCAGTGATGAAAGACTTGTTTGGAGGAGTGGTCTACAGTGAGATGACCTTGTACATTACATTTCATGTCTCCATATGAAAACAAAGAAAAGTATATTTGGTGTCATATTTTAGGCAACTGTTGTCACGCAACACCAACATAAAAAAGTCTATGATAGTATCATAGCTATAGATACTGTATGTACCACTCTGCATTAAACACTCATTTATGGACGTACAATTGTATTTCATACACGTTGCTTTACAGATTTCTACATCCTTCGTAAGGGTTTGGAATGTCCAGTTTTGGCCAGTCAGTGCTCGTCATTGGAGCAGTTCTGGGCTGCAGTTTGACTCATAGCCACTGGGGGGCGATAGCACCTCTTCCTGGCGCTCTGGCGTGAGTTCCTCCTCTGTCTTCTCAGACAGGAAGCTGGGGAAAGTCTGTGCTCGGGGAATAAGTGTCATCGTCAAACTGGTTCCTAGACAGAAGGAAAATTGAATGAACATTTCTAAATCCCAACAAGCTTAATTTTATATTTCTGAGGTATAATCAAATAAGCTGTTGGTCATGTGGTTTGAAAACTGACTCAACAGTATGGTTAAAGACACACATTTTCCCCATACCGCTAACAAATATATCTCATTTCCACTCGAAGAATTCGACCATAGATCAAGCTTCTGGTAGTCCACTTTAGATATGGTATATGGGAATGATATGGTATGATGGATTCCTGGCTATACCAAAAAACAACAGTTCTCTGAGGAGAATATCCCTTTCCCTAATTTAAATTAATTGCCTTATCAAGTGCACACTTCATGTCATTTGAGGAAGGAGGACTGGATGCTTTGGGGAGGTAAATAAGGAGGGCTTCTGTTAGACTGGGATCATCAATAATGAATGTGAAGCAATTTGGAGATGTGCAACAGAGGTAAGATAAGGATACAGTGCCAACACTGGTGATTGTTTGCTAGACAAGTGGAAAGTGTCCAACAATCAATATTCCATGAGGTGCAAAATCCTACAAACACTGTAATCAACTATGCCCAGCAGTTTTACTGGACAATCCACCAGTCTAATGGGCTCAGCAGTTCCATCACACATCAATATGTTCAAGAGCTGAGGACCATTACTTTTTGAGTTCACTCAGTGCAGAACATGAACGCAAGTTTGATTAATGAATTTAAAGGGACTCAATGTATTTTTTTTTGTACTTCCATTCAATAATCTCAATTAATCAAGGGTTCCTATAAACGACTGCCTTGGCATCACTCAAGCAACTGCCTTCAGTTCATATTCAGCATGTCCAACGTATCAACCTGATGCAGTGCATTCTGCAGGGACAAGGACATGTGTTGGCGGGCCTGTGACGTGCCGGTGCAGTAAGCTGGAGCTGGAGTGTCCTATGGTAGAGCTGGCACTGCTTGCTGGCTGCTCTGTCTGTGCCACTCTGCCAGCCTCCTGTGTGGGGTTCCAACCGTGCCACCGTGGGGTCCTAGGACTGTGTGTGGTTCTGCCAAGACTCTGTTACATACTCTAACACAGAAAACACACCAGTTCACCTTGGCCAGCTCTGCAAAAATGATGTTAACACTGAGGTGAGAGTGGTAGGAATAAGTAGAAAGAGAGGAACGAGAGAAAACAGAGAACGTTTACATGACTGAGAGAATGAGAGTTTGTGTGTTATATATATATGTGTGTGTGTGAGAGAGAGAAAGAGAGAGAGAGAGGCCGGTGGGAAAGGGGTAATGAGGAGCTGGTTGCACCAGTGGGGTTTCAGACAGAACAGGTGGAGGGAATGAGTCACACACACACACAGTCCCACTCTAATGATAAAAATGAAGTTGTGTGCCCTAAAATGAGCCCGGTGTCCTTTGAACATTTCTGCCAAGACCGGAATACAGGTGAATATCCTTCTCATGTTTCAGTCCAGACAATCTGGTCTCCTCCTTCACCAGTGACATGCAGGTGGGGAACAGAGTTACCGGTAGTGAATCATGTGTGTATGCTTAGTGCATTCACTTAGCACACACACACGTGCAGACATACACAATCACACTCAGACTCTCACAATATAGGTTCCCTCATCGAGCATAGGTACGCATGCGCATCCACACAGACACACACAGAGTCAAAGGCAGACAGTGATTTGTCAGTGCCTTTTCATTACAAGGGAAGGTCATGTCATCCTATCTGGCCTAGCGTGACAGCTGCTGATGGGCAGGGGGTGGGGGGTGGGGGGCGGGGTGGGGGAGGGGGTGGGGGAGGGTGGCGGGGTGGGTTTGGAGAGGGAGTGGTACAGGCACCCTAACCCAAACACACTCATACACACACACACACACACACTCAGACACACATACACACTCATAAACACACACACACACACACACTCAGACACAAATACACACTCATACACACAGACAGAATCCTACAGACAGACACACTTGCACCAGCGCTGCAGTGTTTGATCCCCCCAGATGGCCATCTAGTAACAGCTGCACCAAGAGAAGGAGAGCCCCTTCCACCTGGCCAGGTGAGGTGAGAGCGCTGACAGACCAGGCCAGGTCACTGGACACAGCTTCTTACAAAGCTCTGTTTGTAAGACGAGAGAGTGAGAGAAAGAGGGAAAATGAGAGTGGATGGGTAAAGATTGAGATAGAGGAAGACATCAATTGAAATGGCACACAACGTAATGGAGGCAGTCTTGAACATTTCCCATTCCAGTATCTGTGCTGGTAATTGAACCATTTCAGACATAGCAGGGTTGTGCTTTTATTATAAATTTTATTTCTGCTTATTATTTCTTTGCATCAGCAATCTGCTTGTGAAAGAAACAGATCGGCTCTGAAACTGCATCCCATTAAGTAAAATAGGCACCAGCAGATGAAATAAAAGGTAATTATTTCTTGTAGTTCCAACTTTGGGTTGTTGAAGTGATAGACTTTGCAATATAATTTAACAAAACTTTAGATCTGCAGCACCTTTACACTATAACAGCTACATAACATTTTGACACTCTTCTACATAACCTGACCTTTACAGTCGTCTCTACCAGGGAGTAGTCTACGTCTATAAGTTTTGCATTTTTGCAGTTTAACATTTTCTGCAACAGTCACACTGAAATAGGTAAGTATTCAAAGAGGGTAATTGGCTTGTGTGTTCCTGATTAACTGAATAAAAAAATCAAAATAATAAACAAAACAGTAGCAGCAGTAAGGCTCAGAGGGACAGGAAACAGTGTTCCTTAATTATTCCCCAGACCCGGGGGGATTTGAACGCCACCCGACCATGACTCAGCAAATTGAGCGTGCTGATTGGATATTCATCATGTGTACACTGATACCCAGGGAGCTGGTTGTCCCTCCCCCCCTCCCCCCTCCCCCCCTCCCCCCACCCTCACCCCAAAGAAAAGCTCAATCTTTCACTTCAGCTCAGACCTAAATCAGCATCCTTCCCTCTTTCAAGTTATCATCTACTGATACAGCCTCTGTCTTTATATATATAGTTGACCAATTACAAAGTTAGCCTTCATTATGAGGTTAACACAATCTGTATTGCCACATCTATATCATGTGCATCTGAGATATTCATGTTGTTGTGTGTGTCTCTGCTTTGTGTTTTGTTCCTTTTGTATCCAGTATCCGGTAAATGTATTGGATACACTGAGCAGTAACGTGGGCTTCATCACAGCAGGCACAGGTTAGTTTGTGCCATGTATGACAATTTCATAACCATGGTAACATATAAGTGAGTCACTGCAGATCTGGTTCATAGCAGCTGCAGATGAACTTGTGGGGTGAAATCACACTTGGGTACAGTACCTACGTCACATCAGGTTGTGCTGAGAGGTTTGAGGAGAACAAACAAAATGTATGAAAATAAATAATTCTCATTTAGGCCTAGGAAGGCAGACTGGTGCTTTGTCACTGCTGGGATGTTGTTTAACTCCGACAGCACCTCGAGGGACTGGGAACTGAACAGTGCTGTCAGGTCACCAGGAACCTGAAATGACTTCAACTGAGTAACATTCAGAGAGCATACCTATACTTTATAAACGGGGACTTTAGATGGCATTCAAACGGCCGGAGAACGGCCCTGTCACTCCAGATCGCCGTGTCCCCTCGCTGTAGCCCCGCACTGCCTCATCACATACACTGACACATTCAATGTATTCATCGAGAACGAGAATAAGACAAGCTGAGTCGAATGTGTATGAGAACAAAGAAGGAGAGATAGGAGGAAGTGGGACAAGGAGGACACCTCGGAGACGTACTGAGCAGGGGAGACAGTGAGGAGGACAGGGTGGACAAGAGGAGAAAACCAGGAGAGCTGGTGAGGTGAAGAAATGAAGAAGAGAAAAGAATGTGGAGCGACGAGGAGGAAGAGGAGGGAGGAGGGAGGGAGGAGGAAGAGATGAGAGAGGAGGGCGAGGAGAAATGAGAAAGAGGAGAGAGAGGAGGAAGAGACATGAGAAAGAGAATAGATGAGAAGAGAGATGAGATGAGAGAGTCCTGTGTCAGAACCCTGCCCACCAGGGGGGCGGACCTAATGGGCCTGACAGGAAGATGAAGATGAAGAAGACCCTGGTCTGCCCACCACATTGATGAAGGACCTCCAGACAAAAAGGTTTCAGGCTTTAGAACCAAATTTTCAGACCAAGCTGATTTATAGACCTTTGTAGTATGTGATACTGTACTTAACCATTAGAGTTTTAATGTACATCAACATATTGATTTAATTTATTGACTGTACAAGGGCTGAAAGTAGACTGTAAAAATACTGGTCACACCAGATATATTAATTTAATCAATTCCATCTTATCAAGTAATTAGTAAGTGAGGAAAATACTTCTAAGATTAGTCTCAACCCTTACAGACTCCAATTTCTTTGATCAGTGAGAGCCCTAAGACCTCTAAGACTTACTCCTTAGATAGGTACACTAATAAACTAATGCTATCTAATGTGATCAGGTCCTTCCTCTCAGACAGTATCCTGGCTGAATGCAGGCAGTGGTTCTGGCCAGGTGGCCTGTTCAGTCAGTAGGCAGGTTCAATATTATGTCTCAGTAACATTACCTGTGCAGCATGATCCTCCCACATACACACAAACACACACACACACAAACACACACACACACACACGCACACACACTCATTTACTGGAGCAGACAGACAAGTCTGTGTTCTGTTCATGGTCATTACAGTTGTACATCTGGGCTGTGTTCCACTGTACCTTGGTAACTGTAGAGGTCTCCCACGCTGTTCTGACGCATAATGTGGTGCCAGTAAGCACTCCGCGGCAGGGAGATGGACTTGGTTAACGTCTCATTAGAATGCGTCTGAAACATAGACATAAAAAACATGCGTTTCTGAAACAGAGACTTTACCGAATCTCTACTCCAACAGGGACAGCTATAAAAAAGGAAATCATGAATACATACTTAAATATGATACAACCCTTCGGCTGTTTCAGTGGCTGATCTGGGAATGTACCAGCATAATGTATTTGGTGTAATTTTCTTCTAAATTTGCATTAGAAGACCTATTCCTAAAGTGCTGACCCAGAGCGAAAGCAGTCTGTGTTTTCCTACATGTAGCTTTGTGATTTATAGTTGTGAGTGTAAAGCCTGATTTTGGAATGATTCCCACACGGCGGGGTCCAAGACCATGGCCATATGGTCAAGGCTCATCAACCTCTAGGCAAGGCTACATAAATAAAGAATACAGATGATAGCAGAGAGGAAGGAAGAAAGGAAGGAAGGATCGTGGGGAGGGGGAGACAGAGGCTAGATCCGTGGGATGTCAAAAGGCACTGATCCAAAACCAAACTTGGGGGAGTGTGTTTGAGTACACGTGTGTGTGTGTGTGTGTGTGTGTGTGTGTGTGTGTGTGTGTGTGTGTGTGTGTGTGTGTGTGTGTGTGTGTGTGAAAAGGGTAATTCAAAATCCGAGGGAGGATTCCACAAAACATTGTCTCAATACTCAGAAGAAAGATTAAAACCCCAACGCATACAGACGGCATAAGATTTATTTTCCAAATGCATATTAAGTGGCAGTAGAATCAAGGCTAACCATTCCAGCTCTGTGAAATATCTTATTGTTTCTGGTTTATATATTACCTTGTGTATCTGGGGGGGGTGTCTATCTGTATCCTGCATAAATGCTAGTATGTGTTTGTGCGAATGTGTTTGTGTGTGAGTGTGTTTGTCTGCGCAGATGTGTGTGTGTGTTTTCGCCAGTACCTGGGAGCTCTTCTCCATTTCCTCCATCATCCTCTCATGCTGCTGGGCTATGGACAGGGTGGCAGAGTGGACCCGCTGGTAAATCATCTCCCCCTCCCTTGTCTGGAACGTGAACAAGCCCTCCCCTGTGTCACACATCCTGAAACAGGGAAGGCACACACACACACACACTTTGATCATAAACCGTCTTTGATTACAAATGTGCAGGTGCATACAGGTGCGCTGCGGTGAGCCAGACACACACACACACACAAATACAGACACATAGCCTCAAAGGCCTACAGACACACACACCTGAACAGACAGCTGTCATTTCATTGCCAGAGGGCGTCGATGGCACATGCTGATATCCTGGGATGTTTAAAGTTCCAAAAATTCCTTTAAACAAGTTACTGACATACACTAACTCGCAAAGTTTATAATAGTAACTAAAAAATAATAAAATAAAGCATGTGAACTATTCACTGTACACGCATGCACGAACTTACACACACACACACATAAATGAACACACACACACCTTCCTGACTCGAAGGTGAACCAGGTCGAATCGCGCCCATATCGCCTTAGGGAGTTCAGTGGCCACATGACCAGTTTGACGCGGGCATTGTGGATGTCCCATAGATAGATGTTTTCGTGGGTGATCTGCATGGTGCACTCCCCATAGATGTCCAGGTTAGGCGTGGGCATCAGGTAAACATTGAAGCGCTCTGGAGCGAGACACACAAGAAAAGGAGAATACAGGAACAGGAAGAATCAAATACTGTAGATTTATTTCAGACAGAAAATTGACAGGGTACATATCGATCTGTTTGATGAAATTCTATAAACTTGCCATTCTAAGGCTAACCTGCGAATAAAGGAAGTCATTTCTGAATTTGTTATTCCAGTGCAAGGCCAGAGATGAGTCCTACTCTGTAACATGGAAAGAGTTTTACAGTCATCCAGGGTTAGGAGTGTGAATGGAGTATATACCCTAGTAGACTACTCAGAGAAGACGACAGAAGCCTTTACCATGGCAGAGTTTATGTAAAAAACATACACAATATCTGCACGTTGGAGTTCTGCATGACGTGCTGCTTTGTTGCGCCACTGAAAGTAATGGATCCAAGTTATTTCAGTACAGATTATGTATGTCTTTAAGGATTAAGCATTAACATTGAAACCTACTTACATGAGTATGAAATTCATGAATTGTTGGGATAAAACAGTTTCCAAAAAAGTAATGAGGCAAACAGAAAAAGTTGGAAAAGTCATAAGAACATGTAAATTAAAAAGTTTTTAGGACTGCTCACTGCACAGCCTCAAAAAGGTATTTTAGTTACAAAACTGGCTTGGAAAGATACCTAACCCTCAACCCCCTATCCTCCTGTGTGGAGTTAGGCTCTCACTAGAGACAACAGGCACCAGGTGTCTGACTCTGAATGACTTGTGAAGGTCACAGTTCCGTTGCTAAGGCAAAGTGTAGAATCCGAGGCATCGTCATGTTGTCAGTAGCCAACCCCAGGGCCGCAGTACAAATCTCAACCCAATCAATTTAAACAGGCTCTCTGAGAGCACTTCATAATCTAAATTAATGCCTGCTAATTACGCCTAATGTTTCAAAATAAGCCATGTGTCTGGGGCGCAGCGGAAATGGCGATGTCACAGCGAAGGCTATTTTTAGAGTGACAGAGAAAGAGAAAAGCGAAAATGAACTTGATTTAATTATCGTCCGCTACTGCTCAGGGTTTCTAATTGAAATGTAAGGAAAAGCAGAGCCTCTGGTTCCTACCTCAGTTTTATATCTTTCTATCTTGGTCATAAAGATTAGAGGACTGGAGAAGAAAGGAGATGAAATAAGGAGAGCAGAGGAAAGGAGAGAAAGGGGAAGGAGTGGTGAGGACAGGCAGGGATAGGAGAGGGATATTACTTTCTAGACACCCTTATCTCATTTTGTTATGAAAAGAAATTCTTACTGTATACCCACTGTTGTTAAATTAGTGGGTAAAAGTTTGTGACTAGCATTTACTGCTGATAAAAATTAAATGGTTTTGTTACTATAGATTCTGCACATTCAAAAAAAATAATAATAATGTCTAAAGCATAGTAATGAAAAAAGGATTAATTGTGCTGCAAGAAAAGACAGAAGAGACCATGGGTCTGTTTTCTTTTTCAATTACACTTCTTTTTCATTTTTCTTTATTTTCTTTTTCCTTCCACAGCGAAGGTACAAATGACACAAAGCCACTGCGGTAGCCCCCTGCCCTGAGTCCTCCTGTCGGTTTCCTGGGTGGAGGATGTGGGGAAGCACATTTATTTCTCATGGCTTTAAGAGCTATAATCTCATCCATCTCTGTGACACGCTTCATTATGAGGGAACCCAGTGATGCACAGCACCTCTCATTAGGCTTGGAACACAGCCCTAGCCACAGCCAGGAACCTGTACACTCTCTCTCTCCCTCTCTCTCTGTCTGTGTCTGTCTGTCTGTCTCTAACACACACACATTACAGTACACACGTTTCATGCACTTGAACAAGAGGGCACGGGAGTCAAAATACACACACACACACACACACACACACAAGCGCACACACGCACTGACAAAACACACGCACACACAGCGAGATGATATTGACATCGCTCCCTGCTTGCGGCGACTAATTGGATAGTCGTTGCTGTGCTCAGGCAGGCCTTAGGGGGGTCTGCGTAGCATTAACACGTTTGTCTCTGGCTCTAAACACTGGCTGGGGGGAGGAGGCCGGGTGGAGGCAAAGGCTGACCCGGAATGGCCCGCGTTAGCAGGGCCTAACTGGGCACTCACCGTTCTGCTCCCTCTGTGCCCCAGCAGCCAGCAAGTCCGGCTCGCCCAGGCTGATGTCGTTCAGACGGCTGCCCAGGCACTCCACGCACAGCAGCTTACACCAGTCCTCAGCATCCAGCTCTGCTCACACAGGACAGGCAACACAGGGTTAAACCAATTGCAGATATCTGTGTGTGTGTGTGTACTATAGGGTTTCGCGCCTGCACGCCAGCAAACACACACTTAGAGGCACACACACGTGTGCTCACATGAAAACACACACATACAGACACTAAGGAACACGCACACACATAAACACACAATAAACACATAAATCAAACAAAGATCGCGGCAAAAAATCCAGAGTCTGCAGGACATGAGTACAGGTAACCAGAAGTGTAGAAAAAATCTATGTGATTGATTCAGGTCTGATGAAAAGAGGCAGGCAGTTCATGAACACAAAACGGCAGATGAATGCTGAATTTCCTCTCTGTTTTCTTCTTTCTGTTCTCTCCATCTCCTCTCATTGCAGTAGCCCTAGTACAACAACACCGTCAAAAGCTGATGGTACCAAAAAGCTCACGGCTGGAGATCAACCGACAAGACAATCAATAGCCTATTATCCAAATTGAAGGACGGGCCAAGTTTTTCTGTTAGAGAACATTTAATTGGAGAGATTTCTCTGTGAAAGAAATAATTAGCAGGACAGAATTCTGTCTCTAAGACTGTAAGAAGCAACCTATTAATCCAACTTGACTGTCTCAATAATCATTTTGTCGCCCACTATGCAAAACCACCAGGTTTCAGACGTGACATTTGCATTAGGATTCAAATGTTTAATTGTCTACTGAACTCTCAAGTTGCACAGCAGAAAGTTGTGTGTGAATAGCAGTTTTTTTTTTAAGTATATGTTTACAATGGGAAATAAGATCTCCAATTGTTTTGTGTGAGTTTTGGTAAGAGTCAGTGAGGTATGAAATGAGGGAAGCGTCAGACTTGTTTATCTTTGTGCAGCTCCTCCACCCTGGCCCCAACGGAATTCTGGGATATGTCACTGTGGCCACTGATGTGTACAGAGATGCATGTGAAAGTGAAAGGATGCCACAATGAGCTTGTGTGTGTGTTGCTCTATTTTAAGACACGCACACACACACTCACACACCATTGCTCAATACACTTCCATATGCATCTCTGTTTCATTTGTGATGTCCCCAGAACTGGTGACGGTATGTTTCCTCCCTAGACCTCTCTCCCTCAGACAATCCCTCGAACACACACACACACACACACATACACTTTTTGGGCCGCTGAGTGGAAAATCGTATAAACAAACACTTCATCAGTGAGGCAGTTTCTCTAGTGGATGGGATGATGCATGACAGGACTGGAGAGGGTGATTGCATGTGAGTGTGGGGGGTAGAGAGAGACAGAAAGAGAGAGAGACATACAGGGAAAGAGAGAAAGAAAGAGAGAGAGGTGGAGAGAAAGAGAGAGACACATAGAGAGAAAGAGAGAGAGAGGCGTACAGCCATACTTAGGGACTGTGGGAGGGCCAGAGAGGGGGGCAGGAAGTGAAGGACCCTGGAAGGTCAGCATGCTACATGTGGTGGACCCGGGATGGATAAGACCTCCATATGGCTCGGGGAGAGAGGGGGAGAGGGTGGAACTGAGGCCAGGGAGGGTGTGTGTGGAGAGAAAGAGAGAGAGAGGAGTTCACTGTCCTTCCAGTCTCGTGAGATGCTGTATATTTTAAGAGTTTCAAACACTTGTCCTACTTTGTTAGAAACATGAAAAACCAGGTGCCTAATTAAAGAAAGTTAACTTGTGTTGTGATTGTTTACTTTCAGTAAACAACAGTCTGTTTTTCAGTCCGTTTTGTAGTTTAGCATTACTCAGTCACAACATTTTTCTCTTTTAATAAGACTAAAACAAAGGTAACACTTTACAAATACAAGGCTTAAGGTAGGCTCCAAAGGCAGCCTGGCACATTGCAGACAATTCAAAGGTCATAGTTCAAAGGCAACAGCAATAATTACAGTGTGTAATTTGGCTTGAATCACATACTGTAGCAAATTAATTCTGTAGTACCTGGAATGGGAAAATCCATAATTCCAGTTATATCTCTCCTTCTTAATAAAGCAGAAAATGAACAGAGTTGGATAAGCTCCAATACTCGCCCCTCTCTCTCTCTCTCTCTCTCTCTCTCTCTGTCTCTCTCTCTCTCTCTCTCTCTCTCTCTCTCTCTCTCTCTCTCTCTCTCTCTCTCTCTCTAACTGTCTCTCCCTCCCACTCCAGCGGATTAGCTTCAAGGTGATAAACAGGGGGCTGTTGCTTACCTGACTCACAGGCAAATGTCTTGGACGTCTCATCGTAGAAGATGATTGCCACCGCGTGCTTCTTGGTCTCTCTGGGCATCCTGGTGATGTTCTTAATGCTGTGAAGCTCTGTGATCTGAGATAACACAGTCCAAACATTACCTCCACAAGTAAGCAGCAGAAGGAAAAACCTAGAAGAACACACTGTCTTGACTCGGAGTTTCCTGTGTGCTATGGTCAAAGTTAAAAGAATGAGTTAAGACAAAATGAAGGCATGAATGAAGTAGTCATTAGTCATTAGTGAGACTACAACTTGGTGTTGGGCTTGTGGAAGTACAAATGCTTCGTTACAGTAGATTTTTCTGGTATCAGAACGACCAGAACTATACATTTTCAATAAACTTGAACACGTTTTTGTGTTGTGTGTGAAAACAAGGTTTCTGTATTTTTTTTTTCAAAACATTTTTTATCGAAAAAAAGGTTCAGATTAAAACGTTTCTAAAATAAGTTTTCGAAAGAAAAAACAAATGTAAAAGAAGAACTTTCAACGTTTTTGTGTCGTGTTGTGCGTAAAAAGAAAGTTTCAGATTTTTTTTTTCCAATAGGTTGGAAAGCTATTGTTGAAAAGCAATAGGTTGGAAAGGCCCCTGTAGGGACCTGTACAGAAGAAAAAATGACACTTTTTGGTCTGCAGGAGAAACTTTCGCGTACGCACGAGAAAACTTTTTTGTCCACACGAGTTACAGTTTCCGGTGAGTGGATGGCATTTCCGGTTTCATTGCCCTCATTCAAGACACAGAGAGCATCATCGATTATGTGGTTCATGTAGGCATAGCTCTCGATACCCGTCAACCAGTTTGAATGGTTTTCAGTGGGACAGATAGCAGTAGTCTACCAAGTAGATTTACAGCAGCTTTCTGTAAATTAACACCATTAGGTGACTGGTGAGTTGTATCGTTAACATGTCTGCTACTGTTTTATTATTAACATGTAGCATATTTATATTTACATATAGGCCTAACTGTTTTGGTAAATGGTGTTCCGGAGAGTTCAGTTCCCCTGTTCCCCCTGATTTCCCCCGAAATCATCACGTTTTCTCTTGATGCTTGGTTGAGTTGAATGTGATATAATCGTGTGTGTTAGCTTATAGGGTAAGGTAATAGGCATAAGGTAATAGTCAATGTGAAGTACCTGTATCCACTGCTGTGCAGGGGAGGTACACTGCTGTAACACACTAAAGAGGAACAAATTGCAGCTCACAAAATACAGTATTTTTTTTTTTTACTTTATAGTATATCTGTGAAATCTCTTCAAGGATTCCAAAATATCACCTCACTTCAACATTGAAACCATTCGTTGACATTTGTAACTACAACTACACCTCAGCTCAATAGCGAACAATGCCATCAAAAGCATCTAAATCATTTTACAGCAGGATTGATTGGTTGTATAAAAAAAAGAGAAGATTACAATTCATTAAATATCGTCTGCATTCATTGGCCATTTGATTCCACAATGTGCTCAGTGTTCTCTTTGCCAGAGATAAGGACCATTACAATATTGTAGTTCCAGCTCCCAGCAGTGGGCACAACGCCAGCAGGTTGGGAATAAATGACGTGGGCTGTGAGCCCATACAGATAGTATAACCTTCATGTTAAAGCCTTGAGCCACGACTGAACAACACATGTAGGAACAATAGATTTTTCTTCTGTGTGTTTGCAAATATTATAGCTAATATTACCTATTTAAAATAAGCAACTGTGGTTTAGAGGGAGTTAGTCGACGGGGGATATTATTCTGAGACAAGTTATTATTTTGGTTTGGCTACTGCATTGCCTTATCCTGAGACTCCTGATACCATCAGAATGTTTTCCATGTATGGAAGTGGATGTGGTGAAAGAGAGAACACAATTCAAACAGACAACTGCCAGCAGAGACCAAATCAGCAGAGAGGGGATGTGTGTATTATCACTCTGCTATCTCATTCGTTTATGAGATGTGTGTGTGTGTGTTAGAGTGTGTGTCTGTGTGTGTGTATGAGGGTATGAGAAAGCAAGATTTGAGCATTGTTTCAGCCTGCAGGGTTTGGCTTGTTGCATAGGGAATCACTAGTGATGTCCTCCCCCTCTCGACCCCTGTTCTTTTCCCCCACTTATCCCCAAACACCCAGTTACTATTCCACAGTTTGCTTGTTAAGTCGTATGCACTGCATGCTCATATCTGTTCACTTGAACACAACGTCTTCTGTCTGTGGCCTTCTTGTAGAGAGATCTTCAAAAGGCAGAGACACAGAGAGAGGCAGCCAGAGAGAGGCAGCCAAAAATCAATGATTTCTCCGACCATTTGAGTCCTGTTCAAAAAATATTCAGGAACCATTCAGCCATGTAAAGAAGTACACAACCACACATCAAACCACAACAACAAATGTAGCCCATTCTGTTGTTTTATGGAATCAGGAGAGTGGGTGAGAGAGAGACAGAGAGACAGAGAGACAGAGAGAGAGAGAGAGAGAGAGAGAGAGAGAGAGAGAGAGAGAGAGAGAGAGAGAGAGAGAGAGAGAGAGAGAGAGAGAGAGAGAGAGAGAGAGAGAGAGAGAGAGAGAGAGAGAGAGAGAGAGAGAGAGAGAGAGAGAGAGAGAGAGAGAGAGAGAGAGAGAGAGAGAGTGGCCTGTGATTCCTCTCCAGTTTGGCTGTTTGAACAAACTCCCTCTGTCAGACGGAACCTTGTCTGATCTCTAGAGCCAGGCATTACCAGGTGCACTGGTGCATGTGTGCAGTCATCGCTCACTCCTCTGCTGTGTGCAGAGGTCCCTAGAGGGGGTTACCACACCTTGGGAGCCCCTCTCTGACAGCATGATGCAGTGCAAGAGCCCAATTTCCCTCACAACGTTACTGGAGATAGATTGTTTAGGTCTGAGACCCTAACCTAAATGTTATCAAGGGGCTTCATGGAAAGCAGAGGAAAATCAGGACTCCAGTCTGAAGTTTTCTGCCCATGTCTCACCCACTGCGTGTCTCACCCACTGCGTGTCTCACCCACTGCGTGCCTCACCCACTGTATCACACTGTAAGACGAGGCTGTGCGACGTGGTCACGGAAAGTCTGACTTGTAATTACGGGAGTATTCGACAGCCTGTTATGGGACATTAAGGGCTCTCGCACAATGAAGTCACATCAAAAACCTGTCAAGAGTGGCTATCTAAGACTCCATCTTCCCTCATTACACCAGTACGCTTCTCGCAGTGTAACTCATATAAGATAATCTGCCTCTGCCTTGATAATGAGCCCTAATTGGGGTATTTTCAAAGGACTTAAGAAGCGGGGAGAGAGATATTATATTCAGGATTATCCTCCTCAAAAGGAGAAAAGGCCCCAGAGGAATGAGATAAAGTTGCAAATGTCTTCTAATGGATTCTTAACTGTATTATCTGTGTCCAAAGAGCAGCACTTTCATATAAGGACAAAAGAGAAAGGATATTTTAACTTCTGTGTAATACGATTATCCGGTAACACAAGAGGTTTTCAAAAATAACAAAAGCATCAAGAATAAAGAGGCTTTTGAATCATTTTTACGTAATCAAAGTGAAGGGTGTGACTATATTGTGATGGCTGGACACCAACCAATGACATGGTCAGATCAGTTCAGAGACATAAATATGTATTTATCAGACCCGGGGCCACCTTTATATCAAGCTCCTTGTCACGGGTGTCATGATCTCATACCGTATCATTCTGACAAACAATGGAGTGAACTGTATGGAAAACCATGCTCGAGTGATTGACTGCATATTATAGTAAAAGAGAACTTCAGTTAAGGAGACATGGTGTTTACCTTGTGAAAACTCCTGAAGTAAGCTGCTTTCTCGTCTGGATACTTCTCTAACCGCCTGGGCCCTTTGCTGGAAGCCTTCTTGAACACCAGCCAGCACCTCCTGAAGATCTGCACACACAGAAGAATCATCCAGTCGCAGAAATCACAACCCCTAATTATTCGAATCAGACAACACAAACTCCCAAACCTGAAACAACAGACTCAAATCACCTTACTGTAGAACACCAAAACACAATATTAGTACACTTATGATACAGTATATTAGTAGTATGAATATGTTAGTCCTCTCAGATATCAGAACCAACCAACATTATGGCAATCAGAAAACAGAACAAAACTATGGACATCATCCTCAACAGAACACAAAAACCAGGATCCTCAATTCTGTCAGAAGCAAACATTTAAAATGAAGCAGGATCCAGTAATTTCTTTTGAAACCCTAACATAATTTTGATATGAACATCATCCTCAACACTATATTCATTAACATCATCCTTATCAGAACCCTATAATCATTAACATCATCCTTATTCAAACACTATAATCATTAACATAATTCTCATCAGAACACTATAATCATTAACATCATCCTTATCAGAACCCTGTAATCATTAACACTATCCTCATTCGAACACTATAATCATTAACACTATCCTCATTCGAACACTATAATCATTAACACTATCTTTATTCGAACACTATAATCATTAACATCATCCAAATCAGAAGCCTACAGGTAGAGATCTTGGTGGTGATAGTATCTGCAATGTGTGCAGGTCTCTCTCTTTCCCTGGTGCTTAGACATCCATCAATGCCAGTGTCTAGTCTGGCTGTGTATTCATCTTGGCTACCATATTGAAATTAGTCAGGCTACAATGCATGGACAAAAACAACCAGTGCAATACCATAGGTACCAAATAGAGTTAATTCATCATTTAAATGCACTTTGAAAACAAAACATTTCAACGATTTCAAGCAACATTTGGATGGACAATTAAGCAGAAGAGGAAAAGTATCAATTCAGAGAATTGGAAAGGGGCAGAGAACAAGAACAAATGGGATGAATTTAAATGCTTTCTCCTTTTAAATGCTCTGTTCTCCAAATGGTTATTTCTTTATCTATTGCACCAAGCTCATTGAAATGTTCATCCACGCATCACTAGATTAATAGCTCACCAAGCAAACAAACAATTTCCTTGTGCTCAATTGAAACCCAACACAGTTTGAGTGGTGTCATCTATTTAGTGGCCTGATCTACCTGTGTGGATGGCCAGGATTGTTGATGCAAAGATAGGTCAGCAAATGGTGACAAGCATGGAGCTTGCAAATTGAACCAACTGAACCATATGTAACTTTGGTTTTAACAAAATCGTATGTTAGCCATTTCATCCTGGCTGGACTGGCACTCTGAACACACATGAATTATTTCTGGATGCTCTTCTCAGCAGGGCGTTGATAGTCATTTTCTTGCACCTGCATTTCTCTAAGGTGTGGCAGCTTACTGAGTATTGATTGGAGGACCAAGATCTGGTCCATTCTCGTCGGCAGGGTCTTAGGGCTGTTGATACACACACGCACGCACGCACATACGCACGCACACACAGACACATACACACACACACACACAGACACAGACAAGCTCTGTGTGCCAAGGGGCCACCTCAAGGTCAGAGAATGAAAAGAGACACACGCACTTAGATTCAAGAACGCTCTTTAACGACCTCTCCACTAAGTTGTCTCCCACGTACACATACGCACAAACCCTCAAACACATCGACAACCTGTCAGCAATGGCAGAATATTTTGTCATGGTAACCTATCATACAGGCTTTTGCTATAAAAAATCACCTGAAAAAGACTGTCAATCACAGCATTTTCAGGTTTTATATATCTCTGATGATGGGTCCCTTCCCTTGTATACCTAGGCGCTATCTTTCCACCTACATTATTATAAAACCTCGATGGCACCTGAAAATAGCAGGCAACCGGAAAATGAACCACCCCCACTAATAGTGAATGTCAGCCAATAAGCAGACAATTGCGAAATGCGGCATGGTGCTGTGAAGACAATCGTCGAACACCTTATTAGCCCTGCGTTATCACGGCCAGATCTTAGTGACGATCCCCTTATTTCCTCTTATCGGACAGCTGATAATAATCTGCGTGATGTGGGATTATCCCTGTCTGCATAGTGCGGGGGTAGCAGAGAACTGGGATTAGCTTGTTTCCTCAGCTGATGTACTTCACAAAAAAAGGAAAACGAATGACCTGAACTGGGCACTCTCGGTTAATTGACTGCGGAGGGTTTCCAGGGTCCTTATCTATCTGCCTTGGTAGGCCCCCCGGTCCTGTTGACGGCCAGGCCCATTATACACTGCAAACAAAACAGACAGGAACACAGCGGAGCTGGGAGAAATCTGCTCCTTGCCTTCCTGTGGAAACACAGATTGGAACAAAGCAGCCATTGCTTCAAGGACCATCTCGTTTCCTCTCACGACTACATTTGTTAAATGCAAACAATGGTAAACAAAAATCCAGAGGGCAATGCAGCAATCGGTGAGGTAATGGATGGGATCGGAGTCTGTACTGATTATGTTCAACACATCTCCTATCTGAGTTCAACAAACAAAGAAACCCTGAATTAACTGTTGCTTCAAATCCACTATGGGGAGAGAAGAGTAATTCACTCAGAATGTGCACAGATTAAGTAATTATCAAAGTACAAAGGAAAGCTTGCAGAGGTAGCTTCTGCATAATAAGAACAAAAGGGTATGAATGGGAGGGCTTAATTTTGTCTGTTCCACAGTTGTCAAACGCTTTTGTCAGTGAGGTCCTATCCTCTGTATTCTAGAGGGTTTTATTCAGAGACACTCTCACACTGATTTTAATTACACCAACGTGAATGAAACTCCACTGCTGCTGTGTGAGTCATCTGCATGCTGGAACATTCTTGTGAGTGTTGCTCGGCGCCGAACAAAAAGAGGTTAGTTCCCAGTAAGACACAATAATTATCAAGACAGAGCTGGTGAAAATATAATCAGCGTAATCTGCTTTGCGCTGTCATCTGATTACCATTGTGTAGAGGCACCAGCCTTTTCCTCCCCTCTAATATTACACTTCATGCACAACCAGAAACGAGCTGTGTCACTTAATAGTATCATAGCTATTCCGAAACTGATACGATTCAATATAAAAAAACGTAATTTTTTAAGCCCCTTGTTTAAGCCCCTCTATTGGCTGACGAATATCACATGCAACTAAGCGCTTATGTGTGTTCAATACTGGCACATGATGTAGAAATCATACAGTTTTGTAGTGGTGATCTTTCATAACCATACCAACGTACTTCGAAAAAAATTGACATATTCATTCAACATAGATTCCCAATGCACCAGCCAATACACCAGCATAAAGGACTGTACGCAATCAGTGGGGGCTTTATTGGACCAGCTTCACAACAGGGTTCAGGGGCTAAAGATGGACAGTGCCTCTCTCTCCCTGCTCTGATTGCATGTTGACATCTGAATGTCTGATTAACAACTGGAAGGCCTGTAATTGTGAGACAGACTGCAGACTCCTAGGCTGGCCTGACGTTTCCAATCACCACCCTCTTCATCGCTCCTTACAAAGACAGGTCAAATATGCCATCCATATTTGACTGCAGCTTTGGTTTTTAATACAAATGCATTTATACAAACACAGGATTTCCAGCGTTCTGAGCCTAGGGGAAACTAATGTCTAGTCACAAAGCATTCATGATTATGTATTCATAGAAATGGTCAGGGCTACCACTTACAGCTTCAAAATAATCAATTGAATCCTTAAATTTGAACAAATCATTATAGAAATCCCCCTGAAACAGAACTTTATACCACTGCGTGTTGCGTTGATTTTATTCTTTGGGACGTGCATGCTTGTGTGTGTGTGTGTGTGTGTGTCTGTTCTCCTGAGTACAGCATGTCCTATGAGATGTGAAAATCATGTGTGCACAGGAGCATTCGTGGGTGGGTTTGCTTTGCATGTTTTTTCTTCAGCCAACAGGAAGACAAACAAACTAACACCAGCCAGCTGTGTGGTATTGAAGGAGTTTTTTTCTCACCTTTAAGATAGTCTGGGTGTGTGTGTGTGTGAATGTGTGTGTGTGCGTGTATGTGTGTGTGTGTGGGGGGGGGGGGGGGGGGGGGGGGGGGGGGGGGGGGGTACCTGAGATGGCAGCTGCCAGGCTAAGTGTTAGCTCATTAGCGCTTCAAAATTCACCAGGGGACGTAGTCATGAGTGATAGAGATGTACACGGTAAAAAGAGAAGGAATCTAAAAAAAAGGTTACAGTGGTAACAAAACATACATTTAAATAACGCAGTCTACAACTACACATTTACATTTTTTAATTACAGTAAAGAAAAGACCACTCACATCAGCCATCAGTCATTTTCTAAAGGGACACCATACACAGAGTCCATTCACTTCACAGAATGATGTCATTTCTGGTTTATGGAAGACATGCCTAGTGTTTCAATAAAATATAGGGCACACTCCCTCACCATGATATTAGTCACCATTTGAATTAGCATAAGTAACCATCAAAAGACACGAAAATGATTCCAAATGACAGGTTGCTTTGGGTAACCGACTAATCAGAACGGATAAAAATAACCAGAGCTCTTGGAAGTGGGGGACAGTATTCAATATTGAAATATAATCAGTGTTTCAGTAGGATATGCTTACATTCATCTCATCTCAGTTGTGGCTCTGTCCACTGTCTTAAAGAGACACTGTTGACGTTTTAAACTTCAAAACTAATAAACATACTCAGCAGTATTGAGACAATGATGTAAAATGACTTGGTGACAGTCTGCTACATAAATACTGTTGAACCACAAGGAGTTCAATCTAGCAGAGAAGGAAAGGATAGCACTGTTAGAATGTTGTGTGTATGATAATCACTGTTCAATTAGCATCATATGTGTGGGTAAATATGTAATAAATAGCAAGCTGGGAGGCCTGTGTCTGTACCTGTGTATGTGTTTTGTGTGCGTGTGCCTAACGTGTGTGTGTGTGTGCGTGTGTGTGTGCGAGTGTGTGTGTGTGTGTGTGTGTGTAGTTACATGGTGTGAGTTCTCTGCCTATCAGGAGTGCTCACTGTTCCCCTGGTAATAATGAGTGCTGATGGACTATGACAGACCCGAACCTGCAATATCAGCTGCTGGTGCCGGCAATCAATTCCAGCCAGTGTCACGGTGTCCATCTTCATAATTTGATTTGTTATACCGTCAGGCAGTTGGTACAGCAATCATAGCAGTGATCCCACCTCACCCCACCCTCTTAGGACCATTTCTACATTCCCCCAGTAAATGTGATGACTAAGGGGTTTCGACTTAATTGTACCCTGCTCCCTCGTCTCTCCTTCTTTCCCCTTCCCTGTACACCTCCACCTTTTGCTCCCTTCCCTCCCTGGTGTCCCCCTCTTCAAACACACCCTTCTCAGCCCCCAAAATGTTTGGACATCCCATAATTTTGTAATTCGCCCCCGACTACAGCTGTTGGCGGGGTAGTGAGCCTGCCGCGTCCCAGTTAATCATAGATTACTTTATCTGGGCCATTCCAAATCCTCATGTGGAATGCAGTGCTACCTCAGCGGCAAGTCCTTGCAGCATTCCTCTCTCTCTCCTTTTCACGGTCTCCTTCTCACCCTCTTCTTCTTGCTCTCTCTTTCCCCTTATCCTCCTTTCTGTTCCACTCTCTCACCATCCCTCTCTTTTTCTTGATCTCTTTTCCTCCTTTTCCTCTCCCTTCTTCCCGCAGTTCCTCTCATTTCCCCCTTCCTCTCCTCCACCCCAATCTTTCTCTCTCTTTCACTATGCATGGATAGAGAGATCCTCATCAAACATTCATGGGCCAAACTAGTCCAGGAATGTAACACCAAAGATCTGTCATGGTAGCCCCACGGTTCGTTAAGAGAGAGCGGACTGGGTCCTGTGTTAACGCCTGAACGCCCTGCCCTGTCTCACCTGTCAGAGTCACTGTATGTACCTGCTACTGTATCGGGAAAAAGTGGGATGCAGTGCCACTCACTCACTTCTAGCTGATGTCAAAGGATGCGATGTGTGAAGGTGACAGCTGTGTCTCACCTCAGGCACAACAACGATGTAGCAAGCATAACACCAGCAACACAGCTGCTATTCATGGCAGTGAGAGAGACTACTGTGAAAAGGATGAAGAGTGACAATGAGAGAGGGAGAGATACAGAGACAGAGAGAGAGTGAGAGTGAGACAGAGAGAGAGAGAGAGAGAGAGAGAGAGAGAGAGAGATAAAGTGAGAAGGAGAAACAGAAAGAAAAAGAGGGAAAAAGTATGAAGCAGCAGCTGTGTAGAACAGGCTGCATCAGAAGTCTGGCACAAGCATCTCCTGCAGTTGGCACTCTTGCCTCACATTAAGCATCATGATAAATTATGCTTTTAAATAGGCCTTATAGTCAGAGGGCAGTGAATAGATTTTAACACTGAACTTAACAGCACATGGAATCCAAGGCTCTGTAGCCTAAAGGGATCCATCTTTCCCTCACCCCTTGTTCACCCAAAACTTCATCCAAAGCTTTATGCTGATTGGTTTGACACGTACAGTAGACTATGGACCTAGCCACACAAAACAGCCTCAGCTCTCATACAAATATTTTTGTGGGAGAAAGCGTTTCACCTGGTTTTCTTGTTACCACGTCAGCAGGGGATGTTTGACCTATGTCGAGCACCGTAGGCTAAAGCAGGGAACATTAGTTAAAATGTCAAACACATCGCAGATCTGCGAATACAGCCATGACACCCAAAAAAGCGTACTTAAGCACAGGACAAAAATAGCAGCACAATTATTCTGAAGGAGATGTAGGTCAATATTGAAGTTTCTCCTTCTCCGGTGTGCCAGAGTGAAGAGGGGATGTTTCGGTGTCGCTGCTGTCGGCTCCAACATCTGCCCTGCAGGACTCGGCAAGCCTGGCTGTCACAAAATACATGATTGATGGCCAGGGTTCTATCACGGAGGAAGCATGGACAACTGTTTGACATTAAAGTCGGGGGAAAAGACAAAACAAAGGGTGAGTAGCACACCACGACGGGCGACATTTTCCTGTGACACCTGTATTTTACTCTAGAATTTCATCCAGTTTAATGCTACTCCCGGTTTTGGGTTTGATGGATGCCATCAAACCCACCAGATGCCGACTGGTGATATACTGGTGATAAATATATATTTCCTTATTGGACCAATGATTCCAATTAGGATGAACAAAGTTAGCTTGAGTGCTACTGGCCATGTCTGTCCTGATGTAAATACAATAAAAATACCTGTAGGCCTACAGTGGAAGGATTTTGCTCTCAGTCATCATTATGACAATTGCCTGCTCTTTAAAGCGTCTCTTATCCAAGCCTCTCAGCATTACAGCTTTAGTCAGCAGTCTGGGTAGAGAGAGAGCAATTTCCATTTAATCTATCTACAAGGATGAAGCGTTGTGTTCACGGACAATAACACGCAGACAAAAAGGGGATTTGACTATGCAAGAATAACCTGTCTGACAGTGTGCACAACTCTAGCACTGTCACAGACACAGGCCAAATCATCAACTTTAGGGAGATTGGCCATTCTTTCCTATTACAGAGTATTGACCAACTGACAAGCAGCACTCAGAACCTGTGAAAAAGG
The DNA here is from genome assembly GCF_054491055.1 of Hypomesus nipponensis. NCBI lineage: Eukaryota > Metazoa > Chordata > Actinopteri > Osmeriformes > Osmeridae > Hypomesus > Hypomesus nipponensis. Next base: position 4,510,050 of record NC_140368.1, on the reverse strand, counting down.
AAGAAAAGGATAAATCTACTTCCTCCTGTCCACATCCTCAAAGGTCTGCATCTAAACTGCACAATGAAGGTGTTTTTTCTTTCTAAAATCAAAACGTTGCACTTGGTTGCTTTTACCATCTCTATATTAGCGGCTCTTCTTTAACCAAAGACAAATTAGCATGTGAGCTACACAGGTGTGTTTTGGTTGTTCAGGGACTATAGGCCGTGTCCCTCTGAAGGGACCCATAAAGGCCTCAAAGGGAGCGGAGGAGCTTCTAATAAGGGATGAAAGGGACCTTTACTGAGATCATTGCAATCCAGATACACCACTTGACTACTTTAATTAACATTAGCTGACCACTTCATTATCATATAAATATAGATTTTGATCTGAAGGTTGAGCAGTTGGGAGAATAATGAACAAGATGTTCTGAGGACACTTTGTGGAACATTGCTTTATTGGATTATCATCAGAGACTCTTGAGAGTGGTAAATCTCATGCAATGGTTCAAATCTCCCTGAGGATTAATTCTAAAGAGGTACTCTACTGATGTTTGGGCTGCTTCTCTGGTGCATTTAGCTGGTAAGCTCGGGCTGTGCCTGAAGCGTATTTCTCTTCATCCTAAAGCAGATACCCATGTCTGCTGGAACTAACTAGATTCAGCCACAAGCTCTCATTTGGACGGCAAATCAAATTATACACTGTGGAGTAAACACATGTGCACAGGGGGGAAAACACATTGTAGCATTTTAATGTCAAAGGAGGTGTAGAAATGGAGTTTGTCATATTATTTTTGTCTCATTTCCACTCAAAGAACAAACTCCGTTGGAATAAGAGGCTTGTGATTCAGTGTCACTGTATGCCTCAGCATGAAGTCATTGAGGAATGCAATTATCACTTTGCCTAACAGACTATTCACAAGAATGAGATGGAACAATCTGAAACAAAAGAAGGCAAAAAAGTGGGATTTTCTGCAGTACAAAAACAGCCTTTTGCTGTATAGATATAACCAGTACCTGGTACAACACCAGCTCCAAACAAGCCTTGATCAAGTTAGCTAAACACTACGTCCATACTAAACTTTAGATGATTTCCACAAGGCTTAATTCACAATTCTCTCCATATTGCACACAACACACGTTTTTCAATACAAAATGTTGTCCAGTAACCTCATGTTTGGCATGCATTTTATGTCTGAGGAAGTCCTTATTTTCTCCATTATGCATCATGAAATATTTTTTCGTGGCACCGCCAAGGTTTTGTGCTCCATTTACTATATCCCTTGGCAGACCTGTTTCAAAATTAATTTCTTAAACAATAACTCTTGAGGAAATATCAAAAGCTGTCTACCAGAAAGTGGATCGTCTTGCAGTGCGACTGCTCAGCTCATTAGAAGACAGTGCATCTTATAAGAGCACGCGGCACGGCACCCTGAGTTGTTTTGCTACAGTATCTATTGTTCTCAGTTAGACAGGTACCTAGTATGTCATCCCCGGTTCATGGAAATAAAGAAACTGTCACCTTCTTACTATTAAAAGAACCTCCAGAGAGATATAGACAGACAGACCAGCTGTATGATTAGATTGCTGAGAACTTCCATTTTCAGTTTGGACAAAGGTTCACCCTGAACCTGGTTGTTTTTTTAATTAAATTTTTGTTGACTGTTGCAGGAAAGGGGCATTTGTGAAAACATTTAAAACAGTACCCGACGTGCCCTTCCTCTGCATCACTTCCTGTCTACTCTCTTGTACCTGTGCAAGTTCTACTCTTTGTACAATAATCTCTCAGTGGCTACAGCAATTTATGCCAATTACATTCTAAATTGTGTAAAGGAAAAAGGAAAGAGGGCGAGTGAGGAGAAAATAATGATTATTTATTAGGATGTGTTTCTAATAAATAGTAATAGTAAACGTATTCCTTCCTGATAAAAGCAGCATTTTCTTCCACTATGGTTCTTGATTGTTTACCCAGAAAATACAAAGCTTTCCTACTGGCAGTCTAACCAACACACAAACACACACACTCACACCAGGACAAGGTAGATCTGAGCCTAGAGGAATGGTCTGAAGACTAACGGATGGAGAGAGGACAGAAGGATAGAGCAGAGGTGTTAATGGAGTTATGATAGCTTCCTTCAGGCTCTAGATTTTATAGGAGAATCTCAAGTGTGGCCACAAAATATATAATAATACCGCAGAGAATCATAAAAAACTTATCTTTGAAATATGAAATTGTCATCTAAAGTTGGATCTAGACAGGATTGAGAAGGGAAGGGGAGATTCAAACTATGGAAAGATCTCTCTGTAAGTCAACAAAGAGTCAATAACAGGGGGTAAAGAGTTTACAAATGTAAAAGATTGTCATTTTGAAGAACATCCTTAAAGTGCATCCTTAAACATCCTTAAGGTGATAACTAAAACTGTACATCTATCTATGTGTTTCTTCAGTTTTTTGTTGTTGCTGTGACAAGCAGCTCTATAAATCCCTATTTTGGTCAGCCGGTTAGTCAGTCGGTTGGTTGGTCAGTCTCCGGTTCACCAATCACCTCTCTTTGAACTTGACTCTTATTTAGTGGTTGGAAGATAGGTGATTTGATCATGTCCATTTGAGATGAATGAAAATGTGCTGGCTCCCAGCAAATCCAGAGCATGAAAGTGGCAGCCGAGGTGACAGGAGGTATCAATGCAAAATGATTAATGTCACAACACGTTCGTCTTGGGTAAGTAGGTAAAGGGTTGGGGGGGTTAGAGCGAGAGTGTGCATGGGCATGTGTGTGTGTGTGTGTGTGTGTGTTGGGGGGGTTAGAGCGAGAGTGTGCATGTGTGTGTGTGTGTGTGTGTGTGTTGGGGGGGTTAGAGCGAGAGTGTGCATGTGTGTGTGTGTGTTGGGGGGGTTAGAGCGAGAGTGTGCATGGGCATGTGTGTGTGTTTGTGTGTGTGTGTTGGGGGGGTTAGAGCGAGAGTGTGCATGGGCATGTGTGTGTGTGTGTGTGTGTGTTGGGGGGGTTAGAGCGAGAGTGTGCATGGGCATGTGTGTGTGTGTGTGTGTTGGGGGGGTTAGAGCGAGAGTGTGCATGGGCATGTGTGTGTGTGTGTGTGTTGGGGGGGTTTGCGAGGTCAGCGTGTCTGCCGGGTGGGATTGGGGAGATTAAATGGCATGGTGATGTGGAGGTTGTCCTGTCTGTCCTGTTGCTGAGCTCTGCCTTCTCCCCTCCATGTGGATTAGGGATCCCTGCACTTTACAAAGCAGCTCATCAGAACACACAGGCTCAACACAAAGCTGCAGCGTGGAGCTTGATGTTACGCGTCGTCAGAGGATTTCAGAGAGGGAGGGATGGGGAGAGAGAGAGGGAAAGGCAGTGAGAGAGTGAGAGAGAAAGAGATGCTGAGAGAGAGAGAGAGAGAGAGAGAGAGAGAGAGAAAGTGAGAGAGGAGCAAGAAAATGAGAGAGAGAGGGAGGGAGGGAGGGAGGGAGGGAGGGAGGGAGGGAGGGAGTGAGGGAGTGAGGGAGAGAGTGAATGAAAGGGGGAGAGAGAGAAAAAGAGAGAGGGAGAGAAAGAGAGAGTCCTCTGGCATTATGAAAGAGGCAGAGAGTAAGAGTGTAATGACACACACAATGGTGTATTGTGAGTACTGGTCCTACTATAGAGCACATTACTTAATCAATTCCGCCTTAGACATTGCTAACTGCTAATAGCAACATTTGTCCCTGTTCTGAGTAAAAAGCTTTTTTGATAATTAAGTACAGCGGGGATCAATGATGTGAAATGTTCAAGTGAGGTTGGGGCAAAGATTTATTTATGAAAGAAGCTGTATAATAGTGGCACATTTTTCACTGTGAATAACGTTTGCGCTGTTGTTCCCATTTCCTGTGAGATGCAATTCATCAGAGCCAATCAGAGCCAGCAATTTGTCTTCTGGCCTTTGTCTGATAGCAACTGATGAAAGTGAAAACGAATGGCCAAACAAACTGCACACAACCTTGCATATTTGTGAATTAATCCACTCAGTTCAACAACATCTATCAGGAACAAAACAGAAAGTAGGCTACAGAACTTTCAGCCAGAGCATCCCACAGTATAGACACCTCTGTGATGATACCTACAAACAAGACAGACTACTGAAGGAGGATCGTGAATATGCCCGCTATGTCCTGCAAAAATACACAGCCGTCTCACAATTTATCCCTTCTGAGTTCTGATGGCTTATTTTAGTGATTAGTGCCACTTTTGCAGCGCTCTGCGAGCACAGACACTTCCCACTCCCTCTCTTTTCGGTCTCTGTTTCTCCTTTCAGATCGGCTCGGTGTTTTAATAAAATGGAGTCTCTGTCTGACGCCTCAGACTCCCCCTGCGTGGCCCTATGGTCAGAGCCGTAGGAGGTTGGGGATCTCCTGACGCCCTCTATTCAGGCAGGCCTGTCAGCGCTAACAGTGCAAGCCCACAAGGGGCCAGATCCTATCTTAAATGGCTGGGCCATCTTTCACAATAGGGACATTGTTCTGCACTTCTTCCCTGCTCTTTTGTGGGTCGCAGTGCTGTGCGTCAACAACAGTGAGTGTAGCCACACTATGACAATACATATTCCTCATGTACAGTCCAGTGATCTCTCCCAACACAAACCTCCCCTTGTGAGTCACAGCCCCCCCACCCCCACCCCTGCCCACCCCACCCCAGAGAACACAAAAGGAGAACGGTTAGGCAAGTTAATAAGAATGGTGGGTGGGAGAGAGTCAGTAAGAGAAGGAGAAATAAAGGGAAAAAGGGAGAAAAGGAGATGGGAAGGGGTAAGTCAAGCCACCAAGAACAGATGGACCCTCCCTGTTCTCCTGAAGATAACGTTCTATTCAGATGCTACAGTTTGACCAATGTGGACAGTCTAAGCCACAGTGCAACATGGTGCAACATGAAGGAAGTTGGGCAGAGTACATTTATCAGAATGGACTCGACCGACATTACCACACAATCACCAAGCGTCCAGAAATGAGGTCAGATTAAATAGAATGTTGCCGTCGCTGTCGCGTCAGCAGTCTCTCATTTTCTTTTACTCCAGTTCTCAAGTTAGGAACTTTCCCAGTGCACAGTAAACATCTCCCAGTGCATTTGTGTCAACAGACGCACGTCCGAGTGGTTGTCAGTCTGACTTGCAGGAGACCGGAGTCAAATGGACCACCCTGTGCATTAAAACTGCAGCACCATGAAATTTGTGGAGTAAATATATTCACTGTCTGACCTTTTCAATTTACTGCAACCACCTCAAACTGTGAAACACGGACCTGGATTCAGACTGACACACAAATTACTCAAAGGTCATGTTATGCCTCTTTTCAAGACAGTCCACCCTTCCTCCGATAATATCTGCCATTCCTCACAGAAACCGAAAGGAAAGGGGGACAATGGCAATATCCTCTGCCACCGAACCTATTCCTCACACTGCACTAGATCTATCTTTTTCATTACATCCGTGTCTCACCACAGTTTTATCATATTCTCTCCTGTCGGGCCACTCTCGATGCTTTGTCTTGTATGCATATGCAGTCAGTCAGTCAACACAGTTTAGGTAGGGTGATGGTTTAGGATACAAAGCTTCAGGATTAGATTTAATTGCGGATGCACACGTATCTGTGAGCAACAGATTGCTAGCTTGTTGTCTGTGTGTTTTGGAACCCGTTCTTCAATGTTGGATCAGTACTTGCGAGAAACAGTGTCGTCTGAGATAGAGAGAAGTGCGTGTGTGTGTGCGTGCGCGTCCAAGAGGTGATGCGCTGTAGGGGTTTGGCAGTGTGGGCAATGAATAGGTCGCCAATCCCATTTCATTTAATCACTCAGCTGTCCATGATTGTCAGAAAACAGAGGTGACGTATAAAGAGGTGGCAAAAGAGAGAGAGGTGGAGAGGGAGAGAAAGAAAAAGAGAGATATAATAGAGAAGTAATAATGGAGATAGGTGAAGGGAACAGCGTGGGGAGTGCGAATAGAGGGGAGGAAAATGGGGAGGAGGATGAGAATGAATAAGAAACTGATTTTTTGTCCACACCAAACAAAACGACAAAGTGGGCTGAAGCAGGAACCAACCAGCTAGCTTCCAGGTCAAACAACCGATCAAAAAGGAATGGAAGGAGGCCTGGCAAATTCTGGCTATTAACACCATGGATACATTAACTAAACCAGACACATTCAGAGATGTCAATGAGCTTGGCCAAAGCTTTTGTCAGCAGCAGTTATGTTCACCAAAAATATCTAGTATATTATAAGACAGAGAAATATAATGGATGAAAAATGTAAAATAGTACAATATGAAGCAAAATGTCATAATATTGAAAGGTCAGTGATATTTGCCTTGATGCCTGATATTTGCAAGACCTTCCCCGTACAGCTGCAATTGACTAAGAATAAAACCCACTTAATAACACAGATGTAATCTACTGTATGTTACATACATTTTAAAATACAGTCAGACAAATGTATAGATATCAATTGCATGTCTTCTAACATAACACTTAGCCTTGTGGTAGTGGTGGTGGAAGAGGACGTCTTAAATAGACATGAAGGAACAAACTAAATCTATCAGAAAGGAGACAAATGTGAATGTCTGATTTAGCTCACCTTGTCATATGCATGTTAGACTAAGCAAAGGTGTCAGCGAACATGGTATAATTAGAAGCTGAAATTACTGTCTGTCTAGAAAAATCTTGTCAGTGAATAGACTGTGTACCCGTGTATCACTTGTGGCCGCACAGACACACAGACACACACACATACAGAGACACACAGACACACACACATACACAGACACACACACATACAGAGACACACAGACACACACAGACACGCGCACATTTTGTACACATTTGTGTTGCTATTCTTGTAAGGACTCACAATTCAAAATCCTGTGTAACAAACCATAACACTAACTTTAACACTTACCTTAACCCTAACCTTAATGTTGATCTGAACCCTAAACCTAAACTATCCCTAACTCTTAACCCAAACTCTTGATGTAATTCTTACCCTAACACTTATTCTAACCCCTCTAAAACCAAAAGTACTTGGACTTGTGAGGACCAACTCAATGTCACCACAAGTTAGTCCTTGTTTTACTATTCTTTAGAGGACTTACAAGAATAAACAAGCCCACACACACACACAAATCCATGCATGCGTGCACGCACACACACACTCGTGTACAAAGGCACAAACAAATTCAAACACACACAGGCAACCCCATCTCAGCATGGCATTTCGATGATTAAATGAGCCAGAGAGGTAAGAAGGGTGAAAAGGACACAATAAACATGTTGTTTTTCTCCAGCTCCACACATCGACAAACAGCGTGAAGTGCAGGGGGGGGGGGGGGTGGATGAGTGAGAGAGAGAAAAAGAGGGAGAGAGAGAGACAGAAAGGGAAAGAGAGAGAAAGCAAGAGAAGTAAACAGGGACAGAAGGGGTGAGAAGAGAAAGACAGAGAGAAATGTTGCGAAAGCGAGAGGGGGAGAGAGAGAGAGAGAGAGAGAGAGAGAGAGAGAGAGAGAGAGAGAGAGAGAGAGAGAGAGGGAGGAGACAGCACAGATAAGACCTTCACCTCCAGCACTGCCAATCGGTGTCCACTCTGTCAGTAGACTACAGTGTATCTCTACATCAGACTGCATAGAGGAAATATTAAGCCTCCTATGTGGCTGTGTGTGCTTCAACATCCAGACATAATTTACAGTGATTACATGGGATTACATTTTTTTTTAAGAAGAACAAACTACAGATTTCAGATTACACACAAAAAGAGTCACGCCTTAACTCAGTGCCTTCAGAAAGCACGGTTGGTGATGCTCGGGTAGGCTGGGATCATTGTCCTTCACTGCAAACATCATCCAAATACAGCAGCTTTCATTTATCATTTGAAAGCTGGGGCTTTGTCATCCAAAACCAACCACACGGTTTTATGAATGAGTGAACAAAGCAGCCCGTGGCAATCTAAGAATGACAGGCACATTCCATTCTGATAAAACCTCTTTTTGCCCAACTGACATTCTCGTATTAGATCTCAAATATACAGCCTTGTATCTTGACCAGCAGCACCTGCTGTCACTCCAGTCATATCTCAAACTATTTTCCTACAAGCCCTCTGAATTCACCATCAACGTGACAAGGACAAACTAGGGGAACTGAATAATGAAAAGTACAAATACAGGTGATGCATGGTAATATAGACGCTATCCCACAGAACACTGTGACATGTTAAACTCCTACATGAGCCTGTGGATTACATTGCATTGCCTACTGTACTTTAAGCAGATACACACAAGGCAAGTTTAACTGTGCCATGGCAGTCCAATGATTAGCCGAAGTATAGGGCTTCAAAATCAATACATGCCTGCTCTCATAGTACAGTGTTAATCACAATATTTATGATACATGTAATAATATTTACAATAATAATATATACAAATGTATACAATTAAAATCAGTTTCCCAAACACAACAAAGTTATAAAAATGCATCCCCTGAATTAATGAAAGATGGCACTGTAATAGTACATGTTAGCACGTGCTATCGACGAAGGAGAACAGTATATTTAGGACAAGCTATACAGGTTATGTACTGTATAAATACTTAGAATACATTCCTTGCACAAAATCCCCACAAAAAATCAGTTATGAAGGGAAACTTCACTATGTTGTTCTGTTCTGTACTCCCTCTTAAAGAGCCACCCACAGGACAACCGCCTATAGAGCAATTAAAGCACCAAGTTAGTCCAGCTGCTCCTGAAGCATCTACCACTGCCCACACATAACTGAATACCAGCAGGCTATCTTCAGTAACATCCAATGCCACTCACCCCCAGTTTTTTACTCCGTATTCTCACGTATCCCTGTTTCACTATATCATTGAAGTTAGAGGCCATGGTCAACGCCCACCGTTACTGCCCGGAAAAGTAACCTCCTTTTCGGCAAAGAAGTGTCCTCAGAGTCAGTCCGACATCCAACACGATACACTGTTGGCAACCTGCTCTGCTGTCAGCGCTTGGGCACCCGGCTCCAGCGGCGCGTTCCATCCGGGAGTAGGGAGATACCATTCGTCAGCTGGTTTAGTTCAACTGAGAGAAGCGCTTCCTGGATCACACCATCCCTAATCTGCAGGGGGCAACACGAGTCTGATATGCGTTGAAATGGTTATCACTGCACTTAGCCCAAGGTGTAAGTATCGACATAAAATATAACAGTTAGGGACAATAATGAGGGATTTGTTTTTATTCATTATATTTTTTGCTCACAGTAAACAGTTGAGGGATGACCTGGTTAAAGAGACCTGGTTCATTTCAGGGCAGACAGATGAAGAACAGATTGTAATGTTTAACCCCGTCTTTAGATTTAGTTGCTGGTGTGTGTGGCACGGCAGTCCTCATTAGCATGCAGCTAAAGTAATTGTTTGTTCTATTTACTTTGATATAGGTCGGATCATCCAAATTCATGAACACCCTGATCTTTCTCTTCAGGGTTAAAAATAATGCGATATGCTAATGACCAGCATTGTTTGGCATTCATACTAATTTGCATCAAACTTTGTTCTTTGTATTTTGGTTATTACCTGACTGAGAATGAATATAATTTCCATACATTTCATGAGGCAGCCCAATAATAAGAAAATACATTTTCAGATCGCCTGTGTGTTAGCAATTGGTTTGGTCATTATTGGACATCCTCGTATTTGTTCTGACTGTAATACATCAGAATCCGCCGGATTAGACATATTTGAATTTAAATTTTCAAAAAAGAATAAATGCAAATCAACCAGCAAACCCAACTTACACCATCAACACACGGTAGCACAGATACAACTCTGTGGAAACAAATTACAAAACAAAACACAGAAGCATTTTTTCTTATCCATGCCAAACCTCAATTACTGTAAATCCTGTAATCCTTATAGGGGGAAGGAGGGGGGATTGTGTTGGTTGTGTGATTATAAAGAGTGTTTTCTAGGATATTAAACTGGCAGGTACTGCGCATTGATATGAGAATACTGATGTTTAATTGCTAATGCTGAATCAAAATATAGAACCAAACCAGAGGCTTTCTCATGCAACAGAGGTCTTGTAAACAATTTAATTCAAGGAAGATCAAGTTTGGACAACAAATACCTTTTCCCAGTTTCCTATTATCTTTCCAATCTTGCATCCATGATCAGACATGGGTGAAGGAGGATGGTTGAAAAAACATCACAAAATGAAAACTGCCCCCTTTTCACAAAATAGACTTTTTGTTCTACACGGACAACATGGACAGCAACATTTCAATCAATCCCATTTTGCACCATACAATGCCCCCCCTGCTTACTTTTTTCTTTTAAGCCTTTGTACAAAAAAAGCTGTTTTCCACTCAAAAAGAAGAGGCTTTATTCACTGTGGCATATAGATGATTGATACTTTGAGCACCGTGTTTTGTCAAGTGTCAGCTGTTCAGTGTGAAGGTAAAGAACAATGCCTGTGTTCTCTGTTGTACTTGTCATGCTTGTAGGGTTGAGACAGGGCCGCTTCCCACCAACAAGCAACATTACTTTGATACATATCTTTCCAGAGGTGTCCTAAAATTTCAGACTTGTCAGAATTGTTTTGTCTTCATAATCGTGTTTTAACTGCGTGCCCATAGCCAGTTCCCAAAGCGTGTTGTGTTCTACAAAAACAATGATGACAGCAGTGTTGAATTTTTATTTTCCAAAACATACTTCTTGCCATTTACAAGAACTGCTCTACTTTTCAGGGGGTCGAAGAGGACTGAATGTCGTGATACAGGACTACCACAGGGGCTCTGTATATTTCAGGTACGGTAAGTAGGTCCCCTCAAAGACTCAGCATATGGCCATGTCATACATGGGTGCTTGCCAATGGGGTCGGGAGGAGATGGGAGGGAGAGAGGGAGTTTCAAGAGCAGAGGAAGACATTCACCAAGGTCACCGCTGGAAACCAACATATTTTCTGCTGACGTGAGTGGAAACACTCCGACAATCTAGAAATGAATCAGCTATGGACCATGACCATTTTTCATAGGTGTTTCACAACTGGAATGAGTCTATCCACGTCCATGATGATTAATACTGCTAAGTCAAAGTTGCTATCTTTGAAACCTGAGAATTGATTACATCATCCAGTGGTGCTGTGACAGCCATAGAATATTCTTTCTTCAGTACCATCAGTGCTCATACTACTACGTTGCACAGATAATACTTCTAACCAAAATGGGTCACTGTATTGGTGAAATATATCAACTGTCTTAATAAGAAAGGGGTGAAGCATACTTTCATTGCGTTCCTTGGCTAACGTTCAAGAGAACAGCTGAATAATTAACACATTTAAAAACGTGAAAGAGGAAAAAAAGGGAGAGAGAGATGAGAGAAATGGGGAAGGAGTGATATACTTAAAGCTTAGCTATTTGCCTTGTAAGCATTTGCAAGTGTTGGAAGAGAGGGAGGGAGAGAGAGAGAGTATTAGGCAGAGTTATGTTAATGTCTTTCTATGGGTTTCTCTGTGCAAGCTTTTACAGCATCCCACATCAGTCTGATATGTTAATAGGCACAGTGGGATTTGAGCTTGATTAAATGTCAATGCCTTCAGGAAAAACAGAGGACGAACAAAAAAGGAAGGGAAAATTGTTCACAACTCCTGCTCTGTACTCCACTTCTCCTGCTCTGAGTCTAAGTGATGAGGGCCAACGCTGGCTCTCTGGGTCCCTGGGAGGGCATTACACAGTAGATAGATTTTCTGTAACATGTCTGTGTGCTGCAGAGGGTCCCAGGGGAGCTCACAGTGTCATGTTTGTGATTTACTCTACACCCGTTCAAACCGAACATGGTTGGAGGCTCTCTTTGTCCTTGATTGGAAGGTTAGCTGGCGAACACTGGCCTCTGAGAGGGTCCTTCACCAGAGCTACTAAATGTTCTGAGACAAGTACAGAGAGAAGTACGTCTAGAGCTTTAAGGAGGGTTGAGGCACTTTGTAACAGCCCAAGTCAGAGAGTTTGCTGAGAGCTTGGTTTGAGTTGAAGCACATTGTTTTTGCCAAAACATTATTCACAAGTGCGTGGGAGTGATGAATTGAAAATTTACTTTTTTCTTACGCTTCAGACAACTGTCAGGTGGAGCGCTGTGGGATATTTATATTGATGACCTGCAGAGGGCGACGTTGCCCTCTATTCCTCTGTCAGGCACTGAGATCAGACAACCAGAAAGAGTTTTGTCTAAGCATGAACAGTTGTTGAAACAAATGTGATGCACCTTCCCATAGGCCTTCAATGTTGAAAACGATTCAGATTCACTTGGTCACATAAACAGTTCTCAATTGGAAATGCTTCGGCCTTTTATGTCTTTATGAATCAAAACGACCGAATAGGTGAAGGCAATTCATGAATTAGTCACGCAGGGACTGTACATTCACTTTCACACACGATTCATATTTGAAAAACAAGGGCAGTCTGGCAGGTTCATTCAAGTGCAGCAACGACACAGCAGCCACATCAGGATCAATAGTGCTGCCTGGTTTGACAGTGTGATCAGATCTCCTGTACGGATGTGCAGTCTCTTTACCCAGAGATCTATACAGTATTGGATCCGTGGGGTAAAGGATCACGAGAGCTTTGCATTCTGGCCGACAGCTCCACACCTTCAGAAAGGCAAGTTATTGGTTTTTCTTATTTAATCTGACAGGCTTAATATAAAACAGGTGAGGGCTGTGCTTTTCTCAATGGCAGGGGCTTGTGGGCCCTTCTCCACGAGGTTTGGCACTGGTGCATGGCTCCATGGCTCACCATCCCGGTGTGGACAAAGCCACTCTTTTACCCCGGCGCTCCTCTCCACAACGGCTCATGTGTGAACATGGAAAAAGGGGGCGAAATCAAACCTGTTCTGTAAACACAGAAAGGTCAGCGATGACGTCAGAGCCCAGGGACGGCCCCCGTCGTGATTATGCGACCCATCTGTGCCTCCTGATTCGCTGCGGGTCTTCACATCTGCACCCTGTGCACCTTGACCATGATTCCAGTATAAATAGAGCATGGATTGGACATGGTTTTGTCAGAGAGGTGTGTTCGGGATCCACCCTCGGAAGGCTTCGCTGCTGACTTCAGCGAAATGTTGTTGGTTATTTTCATGTTGTTTTTACTGTGATCTCTAGTCTTCTTTCTGCACAATGTGTCTTCTTTTATCAACTGCTGATTCGTTCCCAGCCTTCCCAAACTTCCTCTCTTAACATGGAGACAATAATGTCTGCGTTTATTATCGAAAGGGGTGTGCTTTATCTATCATGCATGATTTTATAGTTAATGCATGATTCCAACCATGGGCTTGCTGTGTTGTTCGTCCTTTCATGCCCGGTACCCAGTCTCAGCACTCATTAATGGTCCTCTCTGTTGCAAACAAGTGTTTGTTCTGGCTTCCTTACTGATTGTGCCTCGAATAGAACAAACGTCTTGAATGAGGGAGCCATTTCCTCTGTGATGTGGAACTCTGTCTATGGAGGCAGACACCAACCTTCCAGACATGTATTATCAAAGTCTCCACTGACCCACATCCTGGTCTGGGAAGAACTTACTTCTCCGTTCCCAGTCCAAATCAGCTCTAGCTTTGAAGGTGTACCTCCCCTTTAGCGATGTTGTTACACTGAACAGTACGATTCATAAGACACTGGCCCCACCTCTCGATATACAGGATGTTAACTGTAATTCTGCTCGTTAGAATACGTCTAATCCAGAGTGTCTCCATCGGTTTTGGAGATCAATGAATGATTGATTATCTCTAGATGTAGTTGAAAGCAAAGTGGTGGACTTTCTGCAACCCCAGTGTACTGTATATCTGTAGGCTCACCTCCTCTCCTGCCGTGATACTCCAAGTTGGATTCTCGCTATTCCAGTTTGCTTATTTTAAGAAGATTTGACACGTGCTGCACATCTGCATCCAGTGCACATCATGGCTCCACTGACGTCCATTTAGCGAATGCTACATTAGCTTCAATACAATTCCTGTGAATGAAATATGTGAGGGCGTCTGGAGCCCTCAGTCTCTTACGTTACCACATAGTGGACAAGAAATTTGTGACGTGAGTCCTTGGTTACTACGGAAACATGAATCAAGCGGCGTGTGTCATCTATGTTGTGGCGTCAGCATTGGTGTGTGGGTTGAACAATATGTACTGTATAGTGCTACCATAACTAGTTAGTGCTGCATGTGTATTAGATTTGTATTTCATTAGTAGTAACTTGCCAGTTGTTGCTAATCCCTAACTACCCTCACCTGATTATGTAGCTACAAAGGAAATAATCTTTCAGCAAGACTTTCAAGGGGAAAAAAATGTGTCTGCTGAACAAAGAAACCTTTTCTCTTAGTCACACAGCAGAAAAGACTCATTTATTTGTCTTGGAATGGAACGCCGAGAAGGCATTTGATTGGTTAAAGCCAACTGCAGTTAACCACAAGGACCATAGAGGGCCAGGCTGAGCGCAGCGCCCTCACACAATACACAAGGCTCAGACCATACTGTTTGGCTCCATGACCTGTGCTTACAGCACTTTGGCTCACATTACACACAAAAGCAAGGATCATACACATTCCTGGGCAGTGTTCTGCCAGTGCTAGGGGCACCCTTGCTGCTAACACTTTGGAATAACGACCCTGCATAAGAACTCCTCAGAACCTCAGCACGTGTTCTCCTTTTGAACAGTTTACAATATAATTTGAATGCACCATTGTTGTGGTTAATGGACAAGCTGTAGTTTACGACCCACTGTGGTATAAGGTCACAAACAGCCTTTTGTGTCAGTGGTGGTGTAAGTATTTCAAGGTGGAAAAGTTTGGTTTTCTAGAAGCCTCAACACTAAGGTTTTAGCCAAAGAATACAAACACAGTATATGTGCATGCGGCACACTCACACAAACTGTACACACATACACACACACACACACACACACACACTCATATACACACATGCACACACTCAAAGAAAGTGGAAGAGAGTGACAGACACAGAAACACACACACATATGAGACTTTATCCTAAATTCCAACTGAAGTGTGAAGATCAATCATTCTTCTCTCCACTCACTTTATATAAAGTGATTTATCCACGCAAATCTAATATCTGTTCTGCTTTTGATCTCATTAGACCCTACCTGCACGGCCCAGTTTTCAGAAACTCAATGAACCTAACAAAGTTTTATATCCACTAGAAAAACAGGTGCCTAGTGTTTCAGTAGTCAAAAGTAGAGTCGGTGGGTAATGAACAGCAATTCAAAATCAAACGTCTTTCAATGTGTCAAAGGGTTGTTTCAAGAACATAAAGAGAACCCAAAATAACTCAAAAGTTTATAAGTCAAGTTGCCAAAGTTGCTTCTTAAGCGAGAAACCGTTCAGTGTGTATGTAATATTTTTGGAACATGTTAGAAAAAAACTCACCCCGTCAAATTTTTATGTTTTCTTCATCTGCCAAAGTAAAGCTATGAAAAGAAGAAACACAGACGTTACAACAGGTAGCCATAACTCACCTCTGTGTTGACAAGCTGAGACTGCATCCCTACTGTCTGAATGTGGTGCAGAAGGCCACATATAATATCAACAAACAGAGGAGTCAATGAAAGCAGGAACACATCCAGTGTGTGCGGGGCCCGCAAAGGCAGAAAACACACACGTGTAGTCACACACTCACAAACACTCGCCCACACATGCCTGGCACACACACACACGCACAACACCCAATCTCTCTCTCTCTCTCTCTCTCTCTCTCTCTCTCTCTCTCTCTCTCTCTCTCTCTCTCTCTCTCTCTCTCTCTCTCTCTCTCTCTCTCTCTCTCTCTCTCTACCTACCTCTCTCACTCGCTCTGTTTTTCTCTCTCTAATTCTCTCTGTCTCTCCTCAGATACATTAGACATGCTGCACACAGTCTTCCAGGCTGCTAACAGCCTGCTTCCATTCAGCGTTACCCTTAGTGGTGCAGGTCAGATTGCAGCTGAGGAAACGAGCAGATAAATGACTGTTTCGAAAAGAAGAACAATTCTCATCTTACGTAAACAATAACAACATCAAAACAACTCTGTCGCATTTGAGCTCGTCTTTCATCCATTTCTCAACACCCTGTCTCCCACTGTCTCTCTCCTCCATGTCAGTCTGGCTGTGCAGCCATGCGTCCATCTATCTTTCTCTCCATCGTGTAATGTGTGTATGTATGTCTGTTCATCCATTGGGTTCTCAGTGTGTGTGTGTCACACCTCACACCTCCAGCTAAACCAGTGTAACGTCTGGAGTCTGAACACAAGGAATCATTTATAAATCAGGCTTTAGCCAGGCGTTCTCATTCACCTTTATGAGACGCTACAAGATTGATTGTGGACAGTCCTGGCGATAACTTCAGGATCATTTTTAGTTGTATGCTCATATTCTGCACGTTTTTCCACATATCCGCTCTGCTAAAACAGGATAAAGAGCTTTTAAACCATGGAGGGAGGCTTTCTCTACGGTAGCATCACCTTCTACCCCCTTCTTAATTTTTTTCTTCCTCTTCATTTTTCCTGGATAGCTGATTCACTTCTTGTGAGAAGATTCAATGCAAACATTACGTCCGTAGATATTATCTCCAAGGCCTCTCTCTCACTCACACACTCACTCACACACATGCATGCACCCACACACACAATTCCAGTCTTTGTCTGCCCCTTCTGGTTCAAAGCCAGTGTGCATGTAAGTGGTCTAACATACAGTGTAAGGATTAGAATGTCTCTATGCTTTGTCCTGTATGAAGCGAAAACATTAGTCCTATTGAACCCGTTTCCCCACTTTGTGGCAAAGAAAATATTTGTGAAATCATCTTTTAATTTTTTTCATTCCATCACCCTGGTTTTGCGGGGCCAGTAGCGGCATGTGCATCACATCATAAACCAACCCTGTGGTACAGCTTTGGTTACACTTCCCCCATTCTGTAAGTACGGCCAGCAGCCTGAATCCTAACCCACTGGCCCCTCCAGTCAGCGGATGCCTTATTGCAACCAGACATCAACACGCCGCGGCCAGGCTGCCCCACCTCCAGCCTTGAGTGAGACGAGGGGTGACAACTCATCTCCCCAGTGACTGGATAAAGGGAGACACTTTCCTTCTGTGTGGAGGAGCAGTGGACTAGACCTGGACCTCTTGAGGTGTTTTTCCAATCATCGAAGAGTCATGTTTGTCTAACCTGCTGGATCCGGTAAGGGCCATGGGCCTTGTTCAAGTTGAGAAAAGAAGCTCAAGTTCCAGTTAGTACTACTACGTTACATTACTTTACTTACTAAACAAGAAACATTGTTTTGAGACAGCAGGGAAATATCAAAAGGATCCCGGCCAAAGAACCACAAAACATCAGTATGTTGGCTGTTCAGGGATAACATGCACTGTATTACAGTCAAAATCACGAGGGAACTTGGTTGTGTTGTATTAAATCATTTGCTAAATTCCCTCGACAAAAGGAGGAAGGATTGCTTAAATATGACACAAAAGACATATAGTTGAAATGTTTTATTGCAAAATGAACTGATTTTCTCTAACAAATTGAGGTAGGGAAAATGCATGTACAAAGACAACATGGCAAATTGTGTGTTTCCATTATGCATGATGATTTTGAAAAGACTTGTTGAAAACAAGTTGTTGAAAACAAGTTGAAAAGAGCTGTTTTATAAATAAAGTTTTATTGTCTACCACACAAATATCAAGGTCACCAGAAACAATATATTCAGATTTAACATGCGGGTAGTAGGCATAATTACATTAAAAGTAGCACCCTTGAATGTTGTGTGTTCTAGTTTTGTGTCACAAATCATTTAGTGTGCATACAGTACAGTACAGCTAAAGGTCAGATGAAGGCTTTATATACCAATGTACTGTAACTAAGTTGTACTTGTTGTTCGATAAGCTGGTCTTTATTTCACAGTCCAATCAGACAAAAAAACGTACCAACTACAATGCTAAATTGTATTTTTCTTGACAAGCACCATAAACAAAGTCCCGTTATGTGACAACCAGAACAATTACGATGTTGGGATTACTGAGTGAGAAACAGGTGAACACAAAGCAAGAACTCAAGCATGATGGGAGAATAAAGTAGGATGTTCTGGATGTTTCTGACTACCCGACCAGCAGGGAGCTTCACCTCTGATAAACATTATCTTACAAAGTCATAACATCTCTATAGGAATAATGACACAGCAAAATTATAGCAGCATTCCTTGACTCAACTACCCATAATGCAATATAAAAACTCAATACAAAAATAAATGCATCATAATGTGCACCACTTATATTCTTTAAAAGGACAACCACAACATCAGAATACTCCAGAGCACCACTAACATGTGCCTAACTTGAAAACGTTTAACGGAACATGCTCTAAAAACAACAAAGAGATGAAAAAGAACAGCAAATAATATGGTTTATTATCTTTAAGTGCCGACTACTGTATCCTTTTTACATTTTCTGTCAATTTGTCAAAGAGACAAGATCCACTTACAGTATGTGCAACATAACATATATTGAACGTATAAAATATATTTACAGTTTATACCATTTTCCCTAACGAGACAGCATCTAAGTAGGAGCATAAGAACCCCTACCCATAGCCCCTCCCTAGCTCTGCGTTTGAGTGTGTAAAGTTTCCTTTCTCGTTTTACGTTGCCGTGGAGACGATCTGCGGGCAACGACAAGGTCGGCGAAGCCTAGCGCAACCCCCAGCAAACAGACGGTGGGCCGGAGGACTGCCTGATAAACATCCACGTGCTCGGTGTGATTGGCCAGTCTGCCCTGTAGCGGCGCTCAGATCACTGCGAAGAGCTGGAAGGCCTTTCCTCCTGGGGGGTTCTGCAGGCTGGAGGACGAGGAAAACACATCCAGAGGTCAGGCAGGGTGTGGCATGCGTCAGGAACAGAACACGTTCTGCCACTGTTCAGACGCGAGGATGAAAGACACAGGTCAGGTGAGATCAGATTTCAGTGGTTCAAAGAAAGACGTCCACGTCAAGCTAGTACAAACGCACAGATGACAGATACAACTCAAACAGTTGGGTTCTGGCGCTCTTCAAAACAAGCACAGAAATTGCTGCCGTTTATACGCCAACAATACAATTTTTGAAAAAAGTGACATGAATGAAGGGATTATTGAAAAACAAATAGATGATAGACAGACACAAACACAAAGGCTCCTGCCATGAATCCAAACCAGCACACATAGAGAAACAGAGACAGATCATTAGAACTTTTTGAATATTTGATACTGACTACCCACTATGATGAAGAATACTTTCCATTCTTCCCCTCAGCATTTCCCTCTCTCAGATTCCCTGACTCTCTCTCCTCCCTGACTGGTTTAACGTGCTGACAAGTGCTAGACACCATGGCCAGATTAGCCAGCAAACTGACGGATTAGCCGTCCAGCTGTACCTCTCGGAGAAAATGCCGTTTTGGTACGAGGCGATGTACTGTTTCCGCTTGTCCACCGGCATCACGTCGATGTAGCCACCCACATCGTTCCTGAGCACCCCTGCGTGTAACGCTGACCGGCATATGCTGGATTTCTGGAGACCCCAACGCCACAGAGAACAGAGTAGACAACTGCATTTCAGAATCTCACATCCGTTCCAATTTTGTATCCATTACAAAGGTTGCATCATTTCACGTTGAATTATAATCTATTTTTAATATTTTGTATATATTTATAAGACCTGGTGACTTACATCTGAGTATGTTCTGGTACCGATGACCCGTGATATGTGAGGGTTCTCTTCCATACAGTTACTGGGGCAGTACAGTCTGAAAAGAGACAGGCTAAGTCAGTATCAGGCTAACTCTGTATCAAAGAGAGAAAGTAGAAAGGGAGAGAGATTCAAGGTTGAACAGTACCTTGGACAATGCTTCACAGGCTTCTGATAGGAACATAACTGTGCTACGGTCGTCTCACAGTTAATGGCTTTAACTAGAGAGGGGATGACAGACAACACATGATTCACAGAAGATTGAAGTGAGACACCAACACGATGACTTCTGTAGTGTAACTGATGAAAAAGACGACACGGCGAAACTGACCTGTTACTCTGTCAACAATAAAAGCATTGGCACTCTGGTACTTCCTGTGAAAGAGCACACAAGGTCAGTCAAGATCCGGAAGGATATCAAATAGCATCTCACCTCACATCTATAGATCATCAACATGACCTTACCCAAGGGACTGGACACCATTCTTGTTGGATTTGATGAAGAACTCCTTTCTACCTTGTCTTGTCACATCCAGCCATCCTCCATCGTTGTCTATGACACCGGCGTGGAGGCCAGCTCTGCAGATACTCGATTGCTTCGAATCAAATCCAATTCAAACAAAATTTTATTCATGTTTCCATTTGAATTGAGTGGACACAGATGAATACTATCTGTCTCTGTAGCACTCACCATCTCATAGTGCACTGTTCCCACTACTTTCCCTCTGCTATCAATACAGCCAGCTGGACACTCATACCTGTAGACAAATAGCAACGTGTTGGTGTCGCATTCATTCAAAAAATTATGGAAAACAATGGATTATGGCTGTATTGATCATTTGTTCAAAGGTAGATGAGCGTGAGCAAATGATTACATTACCTGTTACAGGTGGTTCCTTTGCATTGATCTCGTAGTTTAGTATCACAGGTCACAAGTTGAGCTGAATTGCACAGAGACACAAACCCACACACAAACAGACACATAAACACACACAGAACTGTTAGCCTAGCACAAGGCAGCATGCCGTGCATGTGCACAGCATGTGGAGTAGCAGCTCTCTGAAGCATGGGTACCACTATAGAGAGCCTTGTGGTGGATTATCGGGGTGTTCTTTTGATGCTTCCAGAACGAAGCATTCCTGACGCAGGGCTGAGCAGGGTGGTCAGTCGAGAGAAGCAGGCCTCAGCCTGGCCCCCTGCTCAGGAGAGAGGAAGCCATTTAAAAACCACAAGCCCCTGCCCACACGTGCCCCCCGCTCTGCACTCTGCAAGCCAAAAGCAAACACACACAGGAGATCTCTGCTGAAACAATAAGACATTCCTCCTTGCTCTAAAGAGTGACTTGCAATATTAAGTCTGCTGGAGAGAAAAAACTGTCAGGGTGAATTAGGGACGTGACAGATAAAACCTGCAGAACTTCAAGGCAATTTTGAAGAAATTGCACCAAAACATTTCCGTGGAGGTTTTTTTTTCCTTTTTGCTCCCCGTTTTGCTTAATCAACAATAACCGGTATAAGATGGAGGGGTTCTTAGAATTCCATGGTTTTGACCTGCTTTTCCCTAAGCCCAACCATCCCACCCTCAAAAACCAGAACCCGTATCCCCCCCATGCTGAGAAGAAACCGGACCCAGAATAAACACTTAAATGGCCGCTTACACATCTGCTGTGTGTTGACCACCTCGTTCCTTTCCAGACTCTCAGAACGGGGGTTGGTGGTAGTGGCCGGGGGGAGGTTGGGTTTGGGGGCCCGGGGCCGAGGTTTCGGGAGGTTTCGGGGTTCCTCTTGTTCAATGAAGTTGTTTTCCTCCGTTTCCTCTTGTGGAGTATGGGTTTCAGAGCCATCGTCTGCAGGAAAGGGAAGGATAGTGTTTCGGTTCAGAGCGCAGGGCTGCTGTTTCGCTACAGGGCCGGACAGAAAATAGCAGGCTATTGGGCTCTCCCTTACACAAACCCACTCACACCTTTGTAGCAGAGGTTGTCCTTGCAGCCTCCTCCATAGCTGGGCGGGCAGGCAGAGCATGGGGTGCCATGTTTGTAGGGGGCGTGGCCCCACCAGTTACCTCTACAGGTACAGGTCAGATATTACAGGTTAGTGGAATACATTATCTCTGACAATATGCAAAAATGCCCTTTATTTTGATTTATTTAAGTCTTAATGCTGGTTTACTATGTACTCTCTGAGAATGTGGAAACTTTATACAATAACTTTAGTGGAAAATAAACCCATTTCATAACAGCCGTACTTTGCCTGATAGTTGCAAACCAGGTAGACAGCTTTGGCCCAGATTTGACCCCAAACGTTCATGTTGTAGCACATGTTGATGGCACAGCCAATACGATTGCTGGTGGCCCATACCAGCTGTGGAAACAGGAAAGAGAGTTAACAACAAAGGAAAACACAGTCAACCAGGTCCACACTGGATACCCCCATGTTCGGAAGAAGTGGTACAGTCTACACGTTACCTGTGTATAGTGTGTGCAGACAGGACCGGAGCATCTATAGGGGCAGTAGGGGTCACACTCCTGTGGGTAGGGAAAGGAGAAGTCTTTCACCTCGTCATACCACGCCTGGACGTGAAACGTGGGGGGACGAAATCTAGCATGAGACAGAGTAAAAAAATAAAGTCAGAGTCAGAGCCAAACTTGAATGTGTTGTTTATGTTCTGTGAGACTCAACGTGAAGCCAACTCCTAACTGTATACAACAATGTCAAGTGACAACAGAGTGGTTTTAGATTCAGTGGGCTGGCTGTGTGAGTGGTGTCTGGCACACCTTCCCCAGTGAGCCCCAAGGTTCTGTCCTATCTGAGGCAGGAGGCTGGCAGGCCCATGCTCCCATAAACACGTCTCCGCCCACTCCTCCGCCGTCCTCTCCAGCTCGGTGTCCCACGACTGCAGCAAGAGAGAAGAGAGACAGAGAGAGACGCGTGAGGGGACAGAAACACAGACACAAGGCTCTCGACACACAGCACCACACATCGACGCTGTGAGTCACTACGGCTCTGCTGAGGCCGACCGGGAGAGACGGCGTAGACGCCATGAGCGAACGCTGCGCTGCAGATCTGCTGTTGCTGTAAAGTGAACGGCTGGAGAGGGATTTCTCGTTGGCTGTGCTGGACCAGGCAGAGGCTTATTTTCCCTAAAGATTGAGGTTATTCCAAAAATGAGGAAAAAAAAGAGAAAAAAAAGAGAGACAGGGCAGGCTGATTTTCCTTAAGTAATACATCCCATATGTCTGCAAAGGGGTCCAGTATGGCTGCCCCTTCTATGATGCCCTCTCGCCAAGTTTGGTTATGGTCGGAAGCAGAATACACCAGCCGTTCTGGAGGTTTTGCGGTGCATTGCAAAGACTGTCGTTTTTCACATAGTAAAATAACAGTAATCATTCTGTTGAAGGTAACTCTATTTTAAATGCACACCTTAACTTTCACCTTGGGCTGAGACATCCTATACTTGGCGATTGTGTAAGTGTGTGTATTTAAGTGTGTGTATTTAAGTGTGTGTATGTAAGTGTGTGTATATAAGTGTGCGGGTGTCAGAGCTTAGACATTTCACACGTTGGGTCCTGGACATCCAAAAGTGTGGCCCCCCAGTAAATCTCAACCAATCACAGAGTCGAAAATAGAGCACCCCCCCTTCCACTCTACGCTCATTTTGTGCCCCTAAAAACAACTGCTGGTCTCCACATTTAGTCCTGCTGTGACACAAGCCTGCCCGGCAACAGGATGCCTGCTAGTGCTTCACATTAACTCTCTAAACAGGTTACACAGCTCATTCTGGGAATTTAAAGCAGCTGAGTGGAGCTGTTTGGGTAAAGCTGGGATGTTGAGGCAATGTTGGTGGACTGACACTGCCATGGCAACACAAGGAGGTATATCAGATACCAGAGAAGGTCTGTTGTAAAAAACGTTGAAGGAACGTTGTATAAATAAACCAAGGGGGCCTTCCTAGGTACTGTGGGGGGAGGGAGGGGGGGGAGTTCGTTCATTCAGCACCTGTGCCTGTGTGTGTTTGTGTGAAGTACATACTTTCTGCAGTCCCTTTTTCTACCTGTAGGGTGGACTGTACAGTAGTGCGTAACACTTGCTGTTTAGCACAGCCAGGGAAAGTATTAGGAAGGGACATGGAAAGTATCTGTGGTACTATAACTCAGATGATTAGTAGACCATGGCTTTGCTTTATTACACCCTTGTTCCCTATGTCATACTCTTCATCGATTCTCCTGACAAGTAACCCTATTTTCCCTTGCCAAAAGACTAATCAATGTGTTTACGCTGGGAACTCAACCGCAAAACATTACCGATGAAATGTGGAGATTGGCAAAATCGTCTTTGAATCCTTCAACTTTAGAAATGTGAGCACAATGTAATCCTATGAATGGCTACTTTGTAAGGGTGACAGGAGTGTTTTAGACCACAAGTGATCAATCCAACGGAGGTCACTGAGTCCATTCGAGTGAGCCACACCAACTTTGACCAAATCTTTTTTTTTTAAGTAAGAAAATAGCTTAGTGTGGTTTGGATGATTACAAATATATGTTTTGTAACATTAAAGTTACATAATTCAGTGAGCACATAAAAAAGTGGCAATTTTCCACACGGTATACAACCACATTCCCGCAAAAGGGAAGACGGACAAAAAAAACGAACCATACGAGTTATGAAAAAAGCTTTTTACCAAGACACATTTTTGGGATCTCTTGTGTTTCGTGCTTTCTGCTGCCTGAATGTCAAAGTACTGCTGTTTGCACAGTCAACCAGTGGGGGGGGGGGGCTCCGAACCCCAGCCTCTGACCGCACTTCTGCTGGGGCTTGTAAAGAAAAACATGTCCCCTGCTAAATGCTTTCAGCGCCGTGCACACTGCATTGTTTATTTCACTTAACACCTCATTTACGTCCAGTTCTTTTTTTCTTTTTTTTTACGCTTGGTCATCTGGTCTTGCATTCCTACGGGTGCAGAATGGCAAACTTCCATTTGTGAGTTTGAGAGAGAAAGGGAGAGAGAGAGAGAGAGAGAGAGAGAGAGAGAGAGAGAGAGAGAGAGAGAGAGAGAGAGAGAGAGAGAGAGAGAGAGAGAGAGAGAGAGAGAGAAAGACAGAGAGAAAGAAAGAAAGAAAGAAAGAAAGAAAGAGAGACGAGAGAGTGTACAGACAGAGAGAGGGGCAGAAAATACAGTGCACATGAGAGTGCTAGAGAGAGAGAGAGATGGCGCACTGAAGAAAAAAAGACAAGATAGAAAGAGAAAAGAAGAGGTTTGATATATAAAAAGATGGTTGGCTGTGTTGTGAGGAAGCATGCAAAACAAGTGTGAGAAATAGAGGGAGAAAGAGAGATCGACCAAGAGGCAGACAGGAAGAATAAGAGACTGTTTATCTGAATGTGTGCGTGCGTGTACAGTATGTGTGTTGACAGTCCAATGTCCAGAACACCAGTTGCATTCCCACAGCCACAGAGCAAGTCCTGCCATTGTCACCCCAGTACGCTGTCAAACTGTGAAAGCTTGACTCCAGACCGGAGAAGCCCCTCATAGGCAGCCTTTGACCAAACTGGCTATTGATACCCTTTGTCAAGCACATCATTCCTCATCCGCTCACTATAATACTGCCTTCTGATTGTGGTTTGGAAGACGAAATCAACAGGGGTAATGCCAAGTTGGTCTGAAAATTGCTCCGAAATGTCAACCGAGAAAAACTTTACTCGACTCTGTAAAACACTTGATCACCAGCAGACTTCCCGGGATATGGTCCAGATATGTTTACAGGAACGAACGTTCACACTTTCCAGATAGAGAAGAAAAATCAATACAGCTACATCCCAAAATGTAAATACCAGCACCTCAGCTCCAACTGGAAAATAGCCTCACTCTCACTCAAATATCAAAGCTAGGATGGCCCTCTTTCACAAGATGTCATCTGTTTGTCAAACAGTGCTTCAAACACTTACACCCTACTGTTTATATCAGTAGGTCAGCCTGGGAGTGAGGAGAATGCCTTAGTCACTCCTGGCTCTGGGAGGACGGCGGGCCGACTGGATGGCTGTGGAGTGAGTGCTTATCCAGGAAATTCTTCTCAGCCGCTGTGTGGGATCATGCCAGAGTGGGAACTGAGCCACGGGGATCAGGGAGAGAGAGAGAGAGAGAGGGAGAGAGAGAGAGAGAGAGAGAGAGAGAGAGAGGAGAGAGAGAGAGAGAGGGAGAGGGAGAGGGAGGGAGGGAGGGAGGGAGGGAGGGAGGGAGAGAGAGAGAGAGAGAGAGAGAGAGAGAGAGAGAGAGAGAGAGAGAGGGAGAGAGAGGGAGCGAGGAGGGGAGTTTTGGCTTGATGTTATCTACTAGAGCTGCTATTATGATTACAACCGAGGTCAATAGGGTTGTTCTGTAATACTATGATAAACTACAAACCCAACTGACCCACTGTGTGTGTGTACGTGGGGATAAAAAAGGTATAGATACTGTAGTGAGGCATGGTACCAGAGAGTATCTACAGCTATAAAGCCAATTCTGAAAGTTACATTCATTCATTTAGGAAGCCGGTGTGGGAAAAATAGAGAAAAAGAGAGAAAGAGATAGAAAGAAATAGAGAAAGAGATTGAAAAACAGAGCCCTTTGAAAAGCTGGGCTGAGGCCCATTTGCCCCTGCACAAAAGCAAGACAGTAAGAGCAATGATACACTTGATACTGCATGCCATCGTCCATAATAACTGTATTACACAAGATTCTCCAATCATTCTTCGCTCCTTCATCTGTCCCTGCCTCCTCTCTGTCCATTTTCTGAGCCCTCCATCATCATTCTTTTCTAAGTTTTCTCACACTTGTATTCCCTTAAATCCCTCTCCAAATTCTTCAACTTTTTTTGTCTCATTCTGATCCAAGCTCTTCTGGTGTCTCACTCTCCTGACCACATCGTCAACAGCCCCTCCTATTTCTACCTTCTCTCAACTCTCTAATACAGCCTCTCCTCTCCCTTCTTCATTCCACACTATCCCCAATGTCCCTCTCTCTCTCTCACGCACACACATCAAACACGCATTAATTCAGTCTGTCTTCCTTCCTCTCTCACACACGCACACACTCTCATGATCTACATCTTTCTCTTCCTCTCTCTTTTGCAGTGTTATTGTTGCATGTCTCTCAATATTTCACCCCTGGGTGCCCCTGCAGCTAAAAAAGTCAGCCAACTGTAACAGGAGCCAGTAGAAGCTGCGCTCTGCTGCCTCAGCATCTCCTCACTGGAGCATGTCCCAAACAGGGGGCTGCCACGAAGAGAGACAAACCTCCCTCTCCCTCTCCCTCTCCCTCTCCCTCTCCCTCTCCCTCTCCCTCTCCCTCTCCCTCCCTCCCTCCCTCCCTCCCTCCCTCCCTCCCTCCCTCCCTCCCTCCCTCCCTCCCTCCCTCTCTCCCTCCGTCTCTCCCTCTCTCTCTCTCTCTCTCTCTCTCTCTCTCTCTCTCTCTCTCTCTGTCTCTCTGTCTCTCTCTGTTTCTTTCTCTCTGTCTCATACACAAAAACACAGAGGTCGCAAATACAGCTTGTCAGTGACCCAATCAGCCAGTCCAGACATTAACTGGAGTGAAACTCTTGTGTTGCTGTCATCACGTATCACCCTCCCTTCTTCTAGCGCTTTCTCAGCTGAGATGAAGGAAGGGAGAAGCTAATGCACCCTGCACACTTCATCTGAGACGAGCTGTCTTAGTGGCACTGCACTGCACAACATCACCGTCAGGATCATACTGGACACAATCAAAAATGTGCATCTGTTTTCATCTGTTTGCCCTCGCTCCACAGAGTGCTTATGTAGAGCTGCCTGGCACTACCAAAAGGGTAATGGTTTCTGTGAGTACAGCACAACCGGGGTAGGGCACCAGGCTGGGTGGGGAGGGCTTCAGGGGCGCAGGGTGGGGGTAAGGTGGGGGTATTAGGAGCGGGAGGGAAAGCTGATAAAACGAGAGGTGGTCTCAAACAGCAGCTGGGAGTGTGCTGCACATGCTCCGTGAAAGGTGATCCTGCTCCACACACACAAACACACACACACACACACACCCTCACACCCACCCAGAGACCCGATGAAGACAGTCTAACCGAGCTCATTTGTATATGTCGAACAACATACAATGAAAGGAAAGTCCCGACCACAGCACCTGATGCTACAGTAGGGAGTGTTTGAGTTAGCAGCAAGGGGTAAAACGCAGTGTGTTTGTGGTTCTGCCCAATGGGCTCTGTGCCAGCAGGTCAGGTGACGCGGGCGGAGGAGACCGTGGCATGCCCTGCTCATTAGGCAGTAGTATAGGTCGCAAGAAGGCCACTATTTGGAGAAAAAAACTACATCTCCCAGAACTTCAGGGGCCCCTGCCTATCACTCTGACCTGAATACTAGTCTTTTATTATTGAAGAGACAGCCAAACTCCACAGTCATACTTCTGATACTCCAGCTGCTCTGTCTGCGCTGATACACTGACAATGTCAAGCTGTTTTAGGACAATGAAACTGACTCGTGTCCGGTAGACTATAGCTACAGCGTATGGGTGAATTGCTGTGTTGCGGAATCTTACCATGTACTCCATGTTAGAGGCCTGGGGGTAGACCTGTCCTCTCAGCTTGTTGTGCAGATCCAGGATCATTTGCATGTCGCTGTCTGTGATGGCCCTCCGGCCTCTCTGCTTGGCCTGCCACCACTCCCCGTCCTCATCCAAATACTTGTCCAGCAGGGCCTCCCAGCCTGTGGAGTTGGGCTGCATCACCATGGAGACGGCCGTCCGGAACACCAGGAGCAGGGTCAGACCCCTGAACCATCCCTGGGATGCAAACCTCATAATCGGGGGAAGACGATGAGCTTTTTAACGTCTCCTCTGCTGGAACGGGACAGAGAGGGGAGGCTCAGAGATCTTCCCTTTTCCTTCTCTTTTTTTCTCTTTCTCTCGGTTTATTTTTCCTCTCTTCCTCCACTAAATGAGCTGGCAAAGAAAGACATTTAAGAGAGCAAAACAGTATTATTGGTCTGGGTTCGCAAACTGTATCCAATTCGCTAAATAATTTGAGTCAATATTGAACTTGGGAGGTTGAGTCCATTAGACCGCAGAGGCTTGCTGGTGTACAGTAGAGTCCTGGCTTGGTGGGTTGCCATTAGAAATCTCTGGGGATTCACTGGTAGTAAATTGGCACGCTATTGATAGCTATTTGCCCTTTCCAAGGAAATAAACCCTTACTAGTGTTTTTGACTTCCTTGACATTTCATGCTATGCTGACAGATTTCCTTTTAGTTAAAACTGAACCTCAGATTGCAGCTAAATGGCCATGCACTGTCTTTGGAAGTGTTGAGAAACATCTAAAACCTCCAGGGTACACATCAGCAGCTCATATTTCCTGCCATATTTATGTTCCAATGGTTGTTTTGGAAACTGCAATGATACGCTATGATGTAGTTTCTGAACTGTGACAAAGTGTGTAAAAAAAAAAAAAACACTAAATATAAACTTCAGTAATTAATCGAGAGAGCGAATAGCCAAATAATTACCTTAGTTCCGTATCAATATTTCCAGTCCTGCGAAGATGTGACGAAGTCAAAACTTGCAATATGCAGAATGGACCGTATGAGGCAGCGATGAATACCACAAATTCATGTGGGCTAGTTTGGATAGCACAGGTGACTGGAATGTTGCCACTCAAAGCGCCCTGCATGTGAATATTTTGTACGTGTAAGTATGTGTACACTTCTCGTGACGACCTTTCGCAGCTGAGAAGTCTTTCTTCTGGCAAAAATCTTGCACTAAAGCCGCAAAAGCATCACTTCACATTTATCCTCAAGTTGGCTGCACAGTAATGTGACGTTTCTGACCACGCCTTTCCCAAAGTTCTAAAACAACCCACTTGTTCATGCCCACACCGTGTGTATGTGCGTGTGCGAGTCTTTACATGTGTGTGTGTGTGTGTTTGCGTGTGTGTGTGTGCGCGGGCGTGTGTGTGTGCATGTGTGTTTAAATACATAAAGCAAAGCATAGAACAACATAAAATCGTTATTTTTTGGACTTTATTGTAATACCACGGCTATAATGGAATGTGAACAACGATCCCTAAGCCTTCCTCACGTCTTCATTAGAAGATATTATGGCGCAAATTGTCTTTATTGTCTCAGGTCTGCCTGGCTACTGGTAGCTCTGTGGGAGTCCACCTCTGACAAAGTATCCACTTCAGCCTGTACTGCTGGTCATAATTTCCTTACTATTTATACATTACAGTACCGTTTAACTTGGATTCTGGGAACAGGGAGCTGTGTATGGAGTAGATGGTCTGTCCTTTTTCAATGACAAGACTGAAAACAGTAGCCAATTATCAAACCTCCATAAGAGGTGTGTTCTCCCTCCCCTAGAACTACACAAAGTTTCCATGCTTGGGACATAATCCCCTTGTATTCTACTTGACAAACACTATTACACCAACCGCTAGCCAAAACAACCCAACCCTCATTGAGCTAAGTGTTCAGCTACTGGACTCCATATGTGGCCATCAACATCTAGGGTTTTCCGCTGAGTCCCACTGGTTTGTCATGGTTGTTTCCTCCTTGTTGCCAGGCTACCTTCTCTGGAATTGTAGATACTGCCTTGTTGTTTGTGTGTTAGAAAAA
Source organism: Hypomesus nipponensis (assembly GCF_054491055.1). Classification (NCBI taxonomy): domain Eukaryota; kingdom Metazoa; phylum Chordata; class Actinopteri; order Osmeriformes; family Osmeridae; genus Hypomesus; species Hypomesus nipponensis. The sequence continues at coordinate 4,479,720 of NC_140368.1, read as the reverse complement.
TCGAAGGGGTTTGGAAACAGAAGCAAAGAAACCTAGCAACAGAAGTCAATGGAAATACTGTATGGCGGATTGTCCAATCTACAATTCTAATGCATGCGATGTAGATTTTTTTTTTTTGTCACAACATGGGGACTAGCCAGTGATATTTTTTGGTCTTTGGAATATTAGTGGTCATCCTCTTACAAATACTAAGGTGGTATGTTCAATGGAGCGAATTGGGGAAACCGGGAATGGTTATTTCTTGTTCCAGGTTGGAGTCCATGCCCACCCCCACTCCTGTACAGATCTAACTTACTTTTCTGTCACTGTTAGAAAGAGCCCTCACATTAGAGACCCACCGCGTGTTGAACTCCCATAAACCCCAGGTTTACAGTCTGCTCCACGGGTCAGCAGCAGGGGCTTCAGCCACAGTCCTGCCAATGGTGTTCTTTGCAGCCACCCCAGTCTGGCCCTCCGACCCCCCCTACCCCCTCCCCATGCCCTGCCCCTTCCCCCTGGTCCTGCTCGGCCACTGCAGCTGAAATAGCACACTCCAGCTTCACTCAGTGCTCCCAGGGGGAAGCCCCACAGAATAACATTAATTCATCTGCTATAGAATTATTCGTACTGCTCTACATTTAACTTGTGAGAGAGGGAGGGATGGAGTGAGCGTGGGTGTGTTTCCTTATGAACAAGTGTGTATGTGTGTGTGTGTGTGTGTGTGTGTGTGCGTCTGTGTATTACGTAAATATTTAAGCTGAGACACTAAACATATACTTATTTTTGAAAACCCAAATATGTTTTATGGTTCAGAGACATGAAATGGCTTGTGTTAAATTAAAGTTGTAGCTGAATTATACAAAGACTGACTGTGAGTGCCTGATACAACCATGTTGCAAACTCTGCTACCCCGCTATGAACCAGGAGACCTGAGGACGAAAAAAAACACAGGCCGTTTCTCACCCTGTTGTGATTTACAGTCGGGTAGTTTTCAAGTCAGTCGATTCGTTGAAGTCCCTTTGACACCGTCTGATAAATGCTTATTGAATACAACTCCAAACATAGTATTCCGGGTAGCAGTGAGGATGATTCAACTGTTCAGGTTCAATTGTATCTCAAGTAACTGTCAGGGCTTCTGCAACCCCCACCTTCCAGTTCTGCTTGTTTCATCTCTCTCTGTCATCCTCTCTGTCTTTTACTGCCTCTCTTTCTCCCTCTTGGTCTGGCTGTCCATGCTCTCTTAATCTCCCCCCTTTCTCTCTCCTTCTTTATAGCCCTCTCTTTCTCTCTTTTTCATTCTCACGATACCGCATATCTCTCCTAGCTCTCCCTTCATCTACCTTTCAGTTGGATGAACGGTTCATTTCCCCCCTCCTCCTCCTCCTCCTCCTCCTCCTCCGTTCCGTTTGACTCAATATCCCTTGTTCTCTGTGTCTTACCAACACATTCTCAAAAATCACCCAGGACCAGATGCTGCATTCAGTACACCAGTGCTGCTCTGTGTGTATTCTTGCCAGGCTGAGATCAGAGAATGTATCTACACAGCCAGACCACAGCCTGGGGACAGAACCACAACCAACCGCTCTAAACGGACCAGGCACAAAGCTGGGTTATCAGGCTGTTTAAATTTGAATTATTTGTGGAACATCACAGTTTGGGAGTTCAAGCGAGCTCGGGGACTGGACGGGGGTGAAGAAGGGTGAGAGTGAGAGTAAAGGTCTCCAGGGTCATCTGGTTGCTGGGCCACTGGACTGGGATGGGAGAACTCTCCATCCTGTTCAGTCACCAGTCCTGCTCTGGAAGCTGTAGATGCAGATGTATGTTAGATTTAGTTGGTCTAACTCTGCCTTCTGCAGGTTCCTTATTGTCAGTGCACTGAGAAACTCGACAGATCTGCGTGCTCAAATGTGTGTGTGTGTGTGTGTGTGTGGGCCCCCAAATAGCAAACTGTTTTTTATTAAATCAAAGAACATGTCCATATCTGATGCGTTTCTGAGATTTTACCCAGCAAACTAATCCACGTTCAAAATTTACAAAATCACACAGGTGCGTCCATTTTGTATTCAAAGTGTTTTATATGTTATACCATACTGCAGTGCTTAGAAACCTTCTGTCAGAAAGGGATGAGTGAATTAAGTTTTATTGTAGTTTAATGTTACTAAGTAGGGTTGATCTCTACATCTCAGTTCCTGATTTCCTGTCATCTGCTTCATGATTTTCATCCACATTCAGTGATGACCAACAGGGGGCAGTGTCCATCAGTGCCTGTTCAAGGCACGAGCAGTCTCACCACACCACTCTCTCACCATGGCTTTTAGCATGTGGTCACACAGCTATCTGTTACACATTGACGGTAAGTTCAATAATAAAGTGATTCTGATAAAAATCTAGATTAAATTTAGGATTCACCAATGTTTTTCTAGACAAAAGTACATGAGAAGGACCGTGAAGACCAATAAGAGAGACAATAGGATGTCTGTGGCCATGTCAATCAGCGGAACTTTAGATGCCAATGAGAGAGTGAAAAGGAGGCTGCCCTCACTGTTTGGATGTTTGTGTGAATGTCTGAACATCTGTGCTCATGTCTGTCTGTCAGAGCATGGTGCCGCTCCATCAAAGCACACAACTACCGAGTCAAAGCGTGTTCTCAACGGTCCCCTCGCTTTATCTGAAGTAAACATGAGCGAGCCAGAGTCAGGGAAAAGCTTGTCTGATTACACGTCAATGGGAAAGCAGAGGGTCCCTCCAGGGCCTCCGTAGGCCCCAAGTCGGGAGAGAAGACAGTCCAAGACAAATGTCTCGTAATGTCAGACTTCTCTACAGACAGTCCAAGACAAAGACTACAGCAGGAACTACACAGGAGCTAAACACAGAACACAGGTCACTGTTCACCACAGTTTGTGTTCTTAAATGTCAACATGGTCACAGATATCCAGGGAGTCTAGCCTTAGAGGCAGCCTGCTTGGAATGGTTTGGCCTGAGACATTGCGATTTGGGATGAAGGGTGACGTGCAGTGGTATTCAGGTCCAACACAGGGTATAGGGTTGGATTACATTCATGCCAGATCTGAGGTGTGGAAATACTGTAGACTACACTGCTGAGGCACGTTGATATCTCCGGCCAGTCCAAAATCATAAAATATCATGCCAATGTTGAGGTACTTGGATATGCTTTACTCATATTTTATTAGTTCAACTAAAAGGCATATTTGGCAAGGTGGAAAGTCACCGCACAGTACAAATAATTGTGTTATAGCTTCTTCATACTACACAGTAGACATACCCTATCAATATACTTTGCCTCCTCATAAAATAACTGTTGTTTGGATGGGTTGTCTGCCGGCGCGTTGCACACGTTATGATGATACTACAGGTCCCTCCAAGCCATGGAGAGCTGAGTGATTTACCCCAATGTTATGGGGACGTTGTCCTAAATAAACGGCAACATGCGCTAAAATAGCCGGCCATGACACCGCAAATGATCTGTCTACCAGTGCAGCTTTATTTTTTCTCTTTTGAAGCGCGTGCATCTGAGCCAGAACGCAGAGCGGCAGAGGCTTAGGCAACACAAGACCTCACCCAGCCAGCCTGGGGGTTAGGCGTGACCGAGGAGATTTACGTCTGTGAGGGGGTTTTCTCATGTACATTCTAATATCGGAGAAGATCTCAAAACATTCTTCCATTAGGAGGCCTTAGTCAAACTGTCAAACACGGCTGTCAACAGACCTCTCAGGTACTGAACTCCCACATAAGGGCATGGACTCTCTGCCCATAGTTTGTAGGAGAGGATGTAAGGACCGTTGCTAGTGTAACATGCAGTTCTACCTGTGAGTGAAGTGATTAAATACTATGACCACCCCAAAGCTTTTTCAAAAGGGATTTCTTCCTTGGTCTAGTTAAACAAAAGATTTTTGGGTTCCCCTTGTGGAAGGTTGGTGGATTGATCCCCCTTTTCCCCATCTATTCTGTAAACATTTCACAGTGATACCAAGGTTCTTGGAACACAGCTGTACAAATTATGCCCAGAGCGAAGACAACAGTCTCTTCCACCGTTCAATAACACCTTTTCTCATCCTTTTCCCTGCACACCTGAGGTCGGTAGCTAGTTTGGAACAAGCAATGTCTGTTAACTATGTCATGTATTTTCTCCTCTCAGCCAAGCACATCTAGTGAGTAGCAGTCCAGATGCTGTGTCCTGCCTAGCAGACCAGCACAGTCCATTTCATCCAAATTGTTTACTCTGGGATAAGGAGGTGAATATTGACACTGTCCGTAACCAAATTTACGGCCTTGTTTTGCAAACCCTTATTTTGACTGAGTTACATTGAGCCTTCACCCTGGATGCTGTTTTGCAAAACAGCAGACTCATTCTAACAGCATAGCCCTCAGTGCTGTTTGGGGGCAGAGTGAGGACAGCAGGATTTCATCCTCTGGTTGGACATGCTGGGTCCTGTAGAGAAGTCTTAACATCGTGAGGCATAATGTAAAAAAGCTAAGAAGAGGAGAGGACTTTTTTAGAGGGACCTCAGAATCTGCTGTGATTTCAATTTGAGTTACACCGCACACATCATGACAGAAAAGATCAATGACAGAAATACAATGGCTGACCATCGATTAAATATCAATCCCAATTTAAAGGGCCCAGTTTTGCACCTTCCTGCACTTTCATAAAATGCTGAGCAGAACTGTCTGTAATGCCATCTAAACTTGACAGTTTGTTGGAAAACATTTGCCTCCACCCATCCCACTTCCAAGAGAATTAATCAGTCTCCCCCCCTTTGAAGTCTTCCTACCCCAAAAAACAATTCACCTCTCTCTCATTGGAGCAAAGTTACTCATTTCAACACTTATTTTATTCCAACAAGACGGTAATTGATATTAAAGTTGGATTATTAGGGCATGTGGGCATGAGGCTGTCGATATGTCAGGGCAATGCAGTGAGCAACTGCTGGCACCGGTAGTGGCTAACTTAGTCGGTAGGCAGAATGATTCATTACTGTTGGAAACCCCAGCCCTGATTTCAATCTCCATGCTGGTCGTACTGTGAATGTGAGCTCATTCATGCCGTTCATGACAGATGGAAACCCAAGCTGCTTTAACTTCTTCATCTTTTACTGTGGTGCATTCACACAATCGGTACCTCTGGTACCACCATCTCACCCGAAGGTCTTGACCTCACATGACCTAAGGGGTTGTGTGCTTGCCTACGCCTTGTACAGTAAGCATACGGTGCCCTCCCTAAGCCTCTAATTCGCTTCATCGTCAGAGTCACATTATCCTGTGTGCATGCTGACTAACCTAAATCCATTTCATTAAGCCTCGCTTCACTGCTGTCTCAGGGCCTGATGGATAACTGTTGCCTGCTTGACACCAGACTGCCGAACTCATCACTGCGTCTCGCTTCCGTCCTGCCCAGGTGACTCAAACAATCCCTCGTCATCCATTTGGCTAAAGTTCCGCTTTGTTCAGACTGACGGATTTGTACTCGAGCATACTAATCCATGCCTAAGCTCCTCTGCAAGAGTTTCCAGGGTGTCTGATGGTCCACTAGGCCTGGTAAGAAGCTGGCTTGGGACGAGTCTACTCTGAGGAACCCAGCTGGAAGTCTGCAAGCACAGGAACTGCAGTGTCTGCCCAACTCATCAAAACATTTATGGCATCATATTTCCCTTTTCTGATTTTCTACATACCTTCCTCCAGTCTGAGAGGATTTTTAGGCTGTGAAAGCTGTTTGACTGCGTAGGGAGAAATGTCAACTTTCTCTCGCTCTCGTTCTGCCCTTTCCATTCTTTCTCTGGTTTTGCTTTCTTTACTTTTAACACTCCCCTCCCTTTTTTCTACTTACTAAGTCACTCTGTCTTACAATCTCCCAGCCACTCCTCCCTCTGTCCTCCCCCCCCCCCCGCCTCTTTCTCTCACCGAGGTCAATGGTTTCATGGGACAGAGCTAGAGGAGAGGGCCCCCAGAAAACGTATCGCTTGCCTTGGTTTGTGTAGACACAGACCCACAAGGCCAAAGTCAACATTTTCTTATTAGGATTCAATTGTAGTTCTGCTGTGTTTTTCTCTCTCCAGCTCAGCCTTTGATATCCGGGATGTGGCTTTGTGATGGCAGTGTTTAATTGAAAGTGAAAACAGAATATCAAAGTAACGGGATAAGACTGGGACAGTCCCTGACAGATCTTCTAATCAATATCAGACGAGGGCAGGTCCTGTGAGAACTGACCAGACAGGAGACATTGAAGAGGACCAGAAGCAGCACAGGCTAGGTGGAGCAGGATGGTGAACACATAACAAACTGTCCAAATAAAGCAAGAGGGTTTTTTTTTTATTACAAAATACAAAACACAGCAGCCGAAGCACAATTCATTGTATAAATACAACTATTCAGAATTTAAATACAGTCAGTGCGGATTTTTAAAAATCATGTTAATTGCTAATGCTGGTGTTGTCCTCTTAGTCTCTATTTTACATCTAAAAGTTTTTCATTCAATTTTATGCTATTTCTTTACACTGCTGATTTTGCTAAATGCCATTGTTACTTAGTTATCAGACACAAGCCCATACAGTGAATGTGGAAGACTGTTTAGAATCTGACCTAGTTTTTAAAGGAATTTGGAAATCGTGGAGGCATTTACTTGCCAATACTGTCCTAGTGCTTAGTTCATATAAATCACTATAGTCTGCTCAAAATGGGAAATGCAATCATACAATCCATTTCATTCTTTCGACAACTGCAAAAGGCCATAACACATTTAAACATTTCTATATACATAACTTTTTACAAGACACCGTAAAACATTCGTTTTAAATTAAATATTTCTGGCATATAAAAATGAATAACTTAGAGTATGCATGACATATAAGGATAGTCATAGTTAGATTATGGTGATTATATACAAAAATAGTTATTTCTTGATATTTGAGAATATAGAAACACTTAAGGTGCATTTCATGATCTCAGAACTGAAAACACATCTGTGAACAACAAAACAACTTCAGACGAGGGACATTAGATTTGTCTACTGAAATAAAACCATGTATCACTCTTCTTTACTCCTTGTCCCATCAATCTGGATAATACTGACTGAAACCTGTGAAATGCCCTCGGATTTGACAAAAAAAATACAATTATAAAAAAGTTAAGCATCACAACCAGTGCACACTGAAACTCACACAAAGCACCACTAAACTCACTATGGTGACAAAACACCAGCATTGCAAAAATAATCGACATCAACGATATTGTAGTTTGACCTTCCAGCTTTTGCCAACGGGCTACAAGACAAATTGAAGCTATTATCATGTTGTTCCTCTGACCATGGCAGGGCCATGTGGGTAACGCACACCGACTCAAAGTGTGACACCTTTAGCACCATTGAAGAGAATTAAGCAGCTGTGATTGGTTATTATCAATATTCCATAAACCATTAGACAAGAAAGCATCTTGACCCTTAATAATCAGTAATAAAACAATAGTGAAACAGGAAGAATTCATGCACCACCATCAGATATATTCTCTCAATCTTTCAATTCATCGGCCTTTTCCAAACCTTCAAACATATCAATGAAAGATTTTTGTACAAAAACATAAAATAATTGTACAGTTTATATACACATCATGAATGAACTCACATCATCAAAACATGTTCTGCCTTTAAATGTGTGCTGGACTCTTAAATAAGCCCTTATATACAGAAAGGCATGGTCCAGGACTGTTGTGCAAATCCTTTCAGGGTAGAAAAGTCCCTATGGCAGTCAGGGAGTCAGCTTATTTAAGGGATAACTTGGAAGAACCTGTGTTTATTTGAACCAGTGCAGGTAGTTTGTTTTGAGGGCAGGGAAGCACATGTTGTTGCTGCAAGAGCCCCCATAGCTGGGAGGACAGGCAGAGCAAGGGACACCTACTTTGTAGGGGGCCTCTCCTATCCAGTTCCCCCTGGAAGACAGAAGACACACAACCCATAGGTTTGGTTAGGAGGATGAAACGTTCCAAGTATGGTGAATAATGATTTAATAGTATTATGTTAAAAATGTACTGGGCTCCTTTGCAGTACCCTCATATGTCTCTCCAAACTAGCAGAACATGGTGAGTCGCTAGCTACATAGCGTAAGTTTAATTAGCGGAGTCAAAAGAGGTGTGTTGAATTCGTTTTCTTAGGCGTAGGTCACAAGTCAGTCACAAGTACCAACAGCCATGAAAAACGACCCTTTGATTTTGGCATTAGGGAAAGAATTCTTCTGGAATTACGTGAGATTCTGGAGCTTTTGGAATGCGCTCCCCATCCACAGTTTGACTTGGGTGGTAGTGGAATGTTAAGCAAAGTTCCCCCTGTCAAGAACAAACTCTCTATTTGCAAATGTGATTTTCAAGGTGTAAGTTAGCATGCTTGCTAGGGCTAATCCACGCAAGGATGTTTGCAATCAACAGTCCATGGATCTAATTCAGGCTCTGGATCAAATACAGTCCTGCAAGGTGTGTTATGTGGTTGTGATGTACTTACTTTGAAGAGTAGTTGCACACTAAGTATGTTGCTCGTTTCCACACAGAGCCCCATACGTTCATATTGTGACACGTGTGAACAGCACAGCCCACTTTGTTTGATGACGCCCACACCATCTGAACAAAGGAGAGACACAATTCACAGTGAAACCATGCCAGGCTGACTGTGAGACTTAAATTGGCTTGAAAGGCGTCATGCTCATTTGTGGTCATGCTACTTTGTGGCTCTCTGGTTCCACCCACCTGTGTGTAGTGTGTGCACATGGGTCCATAGCATTTCAGGGGGCAGCGTGGGTTGCAGTCACGTGGGTAAGGGAACACGTAGTCCTTGACCTCATCATACCATGGCTTCACCAGCTGGAGAATGGAGCGATAGCTATGGACAAACACAGACATGTCTCGCGTGAGAACAGTACGTTTTCAAGCCTCTTCCACACAGACACGCGGAGACAGTAACATAGCCGCGTCCTAGAGGTCTTCAATTTGAGCTCTCTGGGTGAACCACAGAGGAGGTGTCAGACTGAGTCATGCACTAAGGATGAGGTCCTGCCTGGCAGGTCAGTGGCCACCGAAAGGTTGCGACTGGATCCCTCTCGACCACGTCTGGAGAAACTGCTTCTGTTTATTTGCTGGGTTCACAGGAACATTCCAGGACCTTCTGCCGGGTTCACAGTCAGAAAACCCTTGGGGAGGGCACAAGTCTAGGAAATGGCCATGACCTCTCTAGCCAGTCTTGGGAAGTGCACATGTGCGGGGTCAAAGGTCACTCACCGACCCGTCCTGACGGAGAGATTCTGGCCCAGGAATCTGAGGAGGTGGCGCGGGCCGTGCTCCCACATACAGGCATGAGCCCAGTCCTCCGCAGTCTTGGCAAGGTTCTCGTCCCATATCTAAAACGCAGAGAAAACAAAAGCTCTTATAACACACAGAAAATATACACGCTAAGCCTCCTCCTCTTCACGGCCTGCCCACCTGTGTGGCTGTGAGAAAATCTTTCTCACTTCGACTGACTTTGCTGTGTCATTATGTCGCTAAACTGAAAGATGGAAGGCTACGGGCACTCGGAATTCCAAAACGTTTATTTGTTCCACACACTAACTGTCCGATAGATGTAGTGAAGGATGAAGGCAGGAAGTTAGTGAACTTGGTCCTAGTCAGCTGCCCTCACACATGTTTCCTATTCTGAAGGATGCACGGTGCAATGGGGAAAAACTTCTGCTCATGACTTCAGCATGACCTACATTACCATGACCATGCATATTTGTATAGAGATATAGTGAGGGAATGCACCTTCAAGACAAAGTCAATTTCCCCCTTATCATGAACCAAAACCACAAATCAGCTTTTGGCATCCAAGTAAGACACTTCCATGTGCAACATGGTATTGGCCACTGAGTACATAGTATGTCTACTATGATGTGTGGAAAGGCATTTTCAGATTTCAGTATTGAGGCTCTCAACACTTTCTCACTAGTGGACCACTGGTGTTACAGCCAAACCCACTCCCAGCAAGGGTCTACTTTGGTGGTCCTAAGCTACAATGTGCTCAACAGCTGGCAGTGCCAAAAGGCTAAAAGACATTTGTCATTGTTGCTTCCTGCAAATATACATCCATTCACACCAATCAGTGCACTTCCAAATTTTGATAACATTCACTCTTAAACTGTATCTCTTTTATACAAAGTCTTACTATGAAAAGGCATGAAACTGACAGAGCTATGTAAACACAAAATAGAAACAATAAGTACATAACAATCATCACTGTATATTGCAAAAACTCAAACTAACGACTTTGGTCGAATGTCACTTACCATATACTCCATGTTGGAAGCCGGGGGGAAAACTTTTCCTCTTACTTTATTGTGGTAATCAAGAATGGCAAGCATGTCATTTTGGGTAATATAACGCTTCCTCCTGGTTTTGGAAATATTGCTGGTGTCCGTTCCATAGTTGAACGCTGCGCCAAGATTGGTGAAATTGGTAGCTGGCAACGTAGACACGGTAGGAATACTCGTTGCCAAAACACTTGCTCCACAAGATATGCAGAGAAGCAAAAAGTCTATGGAATAGTACTGAACGTTCATGTTTTATTTGTTAGGATTTCTGACAGGATGTACTCCGAATACTCTTGAATAAATCTGAAATGAAATATAAAAAAGCCTTTTGAATTTTCTTTTCAGTAAATACATAAAATATGTCGGTAGGCTATGGAACAAAACAATTTATACATGTATATGAATTGAGTCGATGCAGCTGGCCGTTCAAAATGCTTTGCAAAATTTCAGAATTATCCCAAGTCATAGCCTACTTTAAAAAAAGACACCAGTGACAGGATGGATAGAATTTCTTACTTGGAAAAGGTCCTACCTTCCTTCAACAGTGCTGCGGTATCTTGTGCCTGCGTTGCCAAGCGATTTCTTCCCAAGCTTCTGCAATAGAAGAGAGAAGGAAAGTGTCCAATAGAGGGCTGTTGCTCTTGTCAAGCTATAGGAGTACTTGGGCTCACAGCTCGACTCACTGAGTTTATATATCGCAGTGGACGGTGCAGGAAGTGGGCCAGCTTTAAAGGTGTGCGCAGCCTCTCCCTGTCACCTGAAACAAAACATCATTTGGAAGCGTAATGTTTGGTTTCTTCAATCCCGTTCCTGGCAAGTCTTGGTGAACTTCTCACAAAACATCTGCTATAAGTTTGCGCAGCTGGACAAAGTGATGAAGAAACACATAGGCTACGATAAGAGAGTGAATAATACAGTCACCTTAGAACAGGTCAAAGGTAGAGGTGAGGTCACTGGCTATGTCAAAAGACAGCGCCAGGTTATTTTGTATATTAATTAACACAATAACTTGTGTTGGAATATGACAACGTTTTATATCTACATATATAAATGATCATTGGGTTACATTTTGCACTTTGGTTCAAGGCACTCCAGCAGTTACAACAGGCATAAATTGTGGGGAAGAACCAGTCGTTTCATAGGTAAAGGTGAGTGTTGGGTTCCTTTCTCCTTTTCGTTTTCTTTGTCATATTCATTATACTGTGAAGATTACACTTGTTTAGTGTTTGGGTCCAGCTGACATCTGTGCCAGGCCAAGGAAAGAACCCCTTTAGCAGGTCATCATTTTCTTTGGCAGCCAGTTAGCAAATGAAAGCAACGTGACGCAGGAACACCCCTTCCCCCCTTCCCCCCCTTCCCCCCCTTCTCTCTCTATTTCGCTCTCTCTCTCCCATTTGCCTTCCCATCCCCCCACACCCCCTACACACACTCTGGAAATCAGTTCTCTGGTTCGTTTGTTGGGAAGTGATCGACTTTTCAGGTACTGGAATAGTGAATAGTGTGTTTTTTAGTAAGATCCTTTGGACCGCTTGAACTTACATTGCACTTTTATATATTTTATTTTTGAACAGTGCACAGCACATCTGTACACAACTGTGAGCCATGGATACAAAATAAATATGAAAAACTCCCCATACATGGTTTGATTTTTCCAGAAAATGTAAATCAAGTTAATTAATAAATTGTTACTTTATTAACGTTGTCCCTTCACTAAGTTTTCAGCTTGGATCTTATTTCCCCTTACGGTTGGGAAACGTCACACCTGGTCAGTGTTTGGACTCATCATTTATTATAGGATCAATGAGCCTCTCTTCATTCTGTTCTCCTGCCAGCTCAGACCCCAGCCAAAGATTGTAACGTCACAGACACGACAGACTCCTCACCGGTTCATAGTCTTGCTTTATAACAACAACTGATCGAGTCCTCTGCTAAATAGATTTTGAATTGTCAAATGGTCTCTTTTTTCCATCTCCTTTTTGCTGTCTTATGTAAACCCCCTTTTGCCTTTTTTCTCTGCTTGTGAACTCAGTGACCATATATGAGTTGAACCACTATTATATTATCAGCAAAGTAATTAGGCCATTATTTGGTGCACAGGCCAGTCAGAGGGCCTTGGGTCTGTTTTGGAAAAGCATTCTTTTTCAGAGAGACCATTTATTTACTTACAAGATATTGTTCCAAGTTCTCCTCTCTTCCCCCTCTTTTGAGGCCTCTCAGAGGCCCATGTTGATGCCAATACAGAGTGAGATGCAGGGGGAAAGAAAGAGAGAGAGAGAGAACGAGTGTAAGTCAAGACAAAGAGAAAAAGAGAGAGAGACATTACAAAAAGAGAGATGTTGAATCAAAAGTATTTTCTTCTGTTAAAAATTTGTTCAGACAATGTAGTATTATACTCCTTTTTCTGCAGTAGGATATTTTATCCTTGTGGGGTGGGAGGGGTTTGGCAACCAACCCGATTTAATTAAATCTACAGTACTGAAAAATAAGTGAGAACTAGAGAGGGTACAATTTCAGGGGGAATTGTGAGGTGTGCTTGCAGTTGTCTGCAATTGTATCTGCTGATACTATTGTAGAGAAAACAGTTATTCTTGATTTGAAGCTATAGTAGTGTTTCCGAAAGTCTCAAAGGGCTTTGATAGTGGGTCAAAATGGCGCACACAAAAAAGGTTGGTGATGTCAAAAGTTTGATTTTTTTGGCCCGAGGACCAACAGAAATGGTGACAGGTCAGAGACGTTTACATTGGTCAGCAGCCCAGCCTTCAGTTTCAAGCTCACCAGAGACCGCTTCTTCCACACGCATCTGTTAAACATCGTATCACTTAAATATACGGTTACATAGCAAATATTGTATATTTCTCTCAGTGGGCAAACATTCAGCAGGTCAAATGCTTGTTGACAGTAAATATATCTATGGGTGAGAACGTTGTGCTTAGTGTTCTCATAAGAGGCTGAGAGAATGGTGTTAGGCTCCTCCCGTGTTGAAAGAGTTACAGTCCAAGTAAATATATATAAGTCCTTTGATCAAAGTCTTCTATTAGTGATTATTAAAACTGAAATCCCTGCCCTGGTGTTTATTTATGTATTTATGCTGGTGTTAAAAGAAATGCTTATAACACGAACTGGACATGAAACTCTATATATTTCTCATCACATAAAGTAAAGCAGAAAGCTGCACCATAGAATGTAACTTTATAGACATCAGTTGACTTATTGTGGGATATTGCAAGAGTACTACAGCACCAACTAACCTTTTTGTGATCTTGTTGAGTGTAGCCCTCAACGCCTCCCACAGACTCACTGGAACAGTTTGACTGTTCATATATAAACTGGACCTGAAACTCTTTTCAGGACTGAGAGTCTTTCTCATGTTGTTGTCTAGAAACAAGACTGGTCCCTGATTGGCCAGTCAAAGCAGACAGTGGGACCCATGGTGACTTTGTCCGGAACCTCGGTCAGGGGAAAAACACCGTAAAGGGTATTAAGGCAACACAAACCACGAGAGCAAACAGGCCATAACAGAGAGGTGAATGAGAGGTGGCCATTAAAACCTTGGAGCATTATTAGGAATTCTCAGGATTTTTCTTCATAATTTTACCATATCGTTTGTTGAATCAACCTTGATGGAAAAAAAACTGTCTTGTGTTATCTTGTCCGATATTAGGACGATATGCAACAATCAACACAAATAAAAGCATAATGCATGCTTTAAAACTTTCCTGACAGGCATTTTCTATAGAACATATGTAACATTTTCCCGATAACACTGTTTTGAGCGTGGGAACCCCACCGACATTACGAGGTAGCAGACTTGTGCTTCAGGAATAAGTCCTGTGTATCTATTTTTGACATGCTACATTCCTTTGCCGCCAGATATTCTCACCCATCTATAAGACATTTACAGCCATCTTTGATGGTCGGGGCTTGTAAGGGAGGACTGAGACGAGACTGTGGTTGCACACAGACATTTCACAAGAGGTTCTGATGTCAGCTGAGTGAGAGACACGCAAACATGAAATATCCAGCAGGGTCTAAAGTTAGAGCAGAGATGTTTTATGATGTATCTTTATGACAACAGGTAACAAAAACTATCACCTGAGATTTAGGAAAACAGCTGGAATGCAAACACAGGGGAGGTGCGTTCCTGTACATCTGACATCAGAGTCTCTCTTTCCACGAAAAAACTAATGTTGACTTTTAGAACCATTTGCAGAGCATTTTCTTTTTGATATCGCACAGCTGCACCATTCATTCATATATGTACTGTATGGTACGGTATCATATACTTTTTCCCCTCACAGAAACAGGTGCAAAGGGGCTGGGGCTGGGGCCGGGGCTTGGGGCAGGGGCTGGGGCTGGGGCCGGGGCTTGGGCTGAGGCAAGGGCTTGGGCTGAGGCTGGGGCTGGGGCAGAGACCGGGGTTGGGGCAGGGGCTGGGGCTGGGGCTGGGGCTGAAGCAGGGCCTGGGGCTGGGGCAGGGGCTGGGGCTGGGGCTGAAGCAGGGCCTGGGGCTGGGGCTGGGGCAGGGGCTGGGGCTGGGGCTGGGGCTGGGGCTGAAGCAGGGCCTGGGGCTGGGGCTGGGGCTGGGGCTGGGGCTGGGGCTGGGGCTGGGGCTGGGGCTGGGGCTGGGGCTGGGGCTGGGGCTGAGGCTGAGGCAGGGCCTGGGCTGGGGCTGAGGCAGGGCCTGGGGCTGGGACTGGGGTTGGGGCTGGGACTGGGGCTGATTTGCAGTCTGAATGTAACTGTGGCTGTGGCTGTGGCTGGGGAAGCCTGGAGGCTGTCTAGACAACAGATGAAGGATGACCCGAGGTCTGGCAGAGAGGCCCAGTGTCGGGCCCCTGGTCGCTATGAGTTTCTGGTTGTTCTGGGCCACTGCACCAGCCTGTGTGCCGATGTGGATCCGCTGGGATGTCTTTTCATCCATTTCTGACCTCACTGGGTGCTGTATTTTGTATGAGTTTTATGCCATTTTCCTCTTACGAGTTCCAGAAGCAATGGCATCGTCCTTCTCACAGCAAACCCTATCAGGCTGCAGACTGAGTTAACCTGTGTGACAACTCACTTATAGAGTTGTCAGATTTGCCATGGCCCTCATCACCTGGTTGATTCATGCAGTTTTCCTTTATAGTTCAAATTTTTTTAAATTATTTTTTCAAACAAGCCAACATGCATCCAAGGCAAAGCTATTCCAATAGCACTGCTGGCAAGTCATTTACATGATGTTTCAATGGATGCAGCAGATTCCTCCAGGCATTCCTGGACAGTCTAACCTAGAGAGCAGTTTGTCTGCCGCTCTATCCCTCAGAAATCCTGAATTGTATAAATTGCTTTTTCCTATAATCAAAATGTAGCCCAGGATTTACAATCGGACTGGATTTATCATCACCAAAAGGGGAGAAACCCAGATCCTGGATCCTTTCTGGGAGTTTGGAGACAGACTTTTTGCTCACTTGGCACCTAGTGGGAGCTTTTGTATGGCTGTGAAGCACTGGGGAAAGTTGCAACTGTAGAAGTTGCATTAGTAGGGACTGGTGACATCTGGTGAACTGCTCCATTCATTGCTGAAGAATATGCAAATTGTTGTACTGGATTATTTTGATGTCAGATTGTGTTCGTTCGATCCTCTTAGTGCCTATTAAAAATGCTATGAGCTGGTCAAGTAACCACCTGCCAGAAAACAAGGCAACTAAGTAGCCTAATGCCAGTGATCCTATTGTTATGCTGTGGTTACCTACTCTGTGAGGCAATTGGTAGACACAACTGAAAAGGAATATTTCCCTGTATTGTATTTTGTGCACATCTTGTGTATGAGGTAAAAAAAAAAAGGTGTTACAGTGGCAATACTAAAGAATAACCCATGCCCTGTAAACAACATTTTAGCCATTTTCAAAATGCTTTAACCATTTCAAGATATACCACCCAGACATAATGTAATAAACCTAACACAAAATTGTGATGCCCCTTTTTAATCTGATATAAGGGGCTGTTACGAACTCACTCGTTTTGCTGAATTATTCGATAGTATGTCCCCCATTCCTTCTGTAACCATATGACAGCATACCATTCCAACCCTCTCCACAACACATCTTTCAAAAACGCGGATTTATACAAGGAGAGTTGAAATTATGTGCCAAACGTAGCTGTGGGATATTGTAGGCTTTAAGTTTAACACATCTTCAGAGTAATGAAAATAGTAGACTGTTTCCAAACTAAATGTTTTTCTTTTCTTACTGTATCTCTGGATGTGGAGCTGCATACCAGTTTACAGCAATAGGATGGCTACATGACCTTAAAGAGAGAAGTGGACCTTCCCTCACAGCAAACCCTTGTATTTACATGTTTTTTCAGAGGGCAGACATACAAAACAAGTGCCCGAAATAGAATGGTAGTATTTCCTCTCATACTGTCTGAACATTCTTTTCACAGTTTCTGGGTGTTCTTGCTCCAGACTTCATAACTTTAGAAGTTATTTTCGTATAGTTGTACTGTATGTTGCTCTATTCATTTGGACTCAATGATATTGGGAATTTGCTAACCAGAATCAGACTTCGTCCAGGAAGAATTTGCTAGAACTCTTTTTACATCTTTATGTTCACACTGTTAGCCTACCATGAAGAAACATCAGCTACAGTTTCATAAAAAAAACTTGTATTTTCCTTTGGTTGAGTTACCTAATTCATCTTGAACATGTTCAAAAAACGATAAATCTGCTGTTTGTAACCACGCTCTGCCTGTGATCTGTGCTGACATCACTGTTAGTGTTGGGTCCCCCTTATCAGTCGAGTGGTAACGTGTCGCTCAGTCTTGGTGTGTAAGTGATGAATGGAGGTTTCTGTGGAGGCGAAGCCCCTGTGGGATAGCTGGGTCTCACCTCTTGCCCTCTCTCTTCGTCATCCTACCAGTCAGTACGAGGGTAGCTATTATATCAGTGTTTAATAAACATGGTCAGTTTCTCAGACCAGGGTCTGACCATGGTCGAGTCATGCCTCAGACAAGTGCTTCCCAGTAGGGGGGTCAAGACCTAGACATGGGGGCTGTTCCTAAAGACTGTTTATTTGGTTGGTCACAGGGAACCTTCTGTAGAGTTCTGCAGGTCATGGTGTGGTGACGCTTTCGTTTGGAACCTCACTGCTTTCCTGTGCTTCCAAACTTTGAAAACATCCCCTTAGTTTGAATCTAGTTTTTGAGTTGCGTTCAGCTGTGTTCAATACACATTTGATCATGACGACACAAGATAAAGTCAGGATAATCTGTAAAAAAAGGTCAGGCTTTTCGCGACGATTGCTTCTGGGGTTAGCATTCAGAACATCTGTTGAACACATACACTTCAATGTAGCTGTTCACCCTACTTGAACTATAGAGTGTCTTGTTTCAGACCGTCTTTAAATTCATTATGTCCACTTGTGTCCAACCAAAACAAAAGCACAAAAGCTGAATAGCAGTGACTGTGTCCTCTTTTTAGCCAATATCGACCTGGCCTGCTCTACTGTGTCATGCAGACCTTTGGTCAGGCTCTAACCCACTGTGACAGGTGGCATACCCTTCAGCAATTTATGACTTGGCTCATCGCAAACAAACAAGTTTTATGAGGAAAATAGTGATCTGTCTGTTGCTTGATTAATTTGCGGTTTCATGGTGTTAAAACCAGGTGTTAGCATAGTACAAGATGATCTCAAGGTGGGTGTGAGGATGTCTGGGCTTACTTACGTCTTTATAAGGACTTTGTAGTGCAGTCATTTCCTAACTTCACAGAAATATCATAGCATATTTAGTTCAAACAACCTATTCACAACATTGCATTATAGATAGTGTGGCTGACTTGAAATGTTGCTACTATCTCTTGGCAAACCAATGTCAACTGATGAAGCTTGCGTAAACCAGTAAGTAAGAAAATGTTGTGACGTGGCTCTGCATCTGTTGTTGATAGTTAAGGTATATTCAACATGTTTTGCCTCACCCAGTGTTTTGACTCCTTTTAAATTTGATTTCTTTCCCACTATTTCTTTTTCTTGGCTTTTGTCCCTACAACTATTTCATCTGCCAAACAGCATCACAAGCCTCTGTTTTCATTCTATTATCCTGGGATATTAAATTAATCTGCCCAGGCATACACATTGATTTTTACGTCTAGGAAGGACAGCTTATAAGGTCTGCTCCAGAAACCGGCAAAACATTACGTCACCTCACATCACATCTCCCTGGCAGTTTGACCTGATGTGCGTCTTCAAGCTGCCAAGCCATCTCATGTTCCATTGGATCAGATGGAGCCCCGGCAAGTTGTCATTGTAAAGAAAAGAGATGAAGGCTACGCCAGGTTACTACTAGGGCCATCAGAGGGTCACAGATGTTTTTTTTGTTACAGATTTTTGAATAACATCACACCCCCTTTTCTCCCTCTCTCATCTGGCCAAGGCTTGAGAATCCCCTCACTGTTATTGACTTACAGTACCCCTCATCTCTGGCAGACACCAATATCCTATTCCAAGAATTTAAACTTGAACTTGTCGGTTCAATTCTTCAATCAGTTTGATCAGGGTGTAGACTTTGTGTGACTGGAAACAACATTAGACGAGAACGTTTTCACCCAACTCTGTGTCTGTATTCAAGCGCTGGCGGGTCAACTGTGGGTCAAGAGTAAATCAGGCCAGCTGCTGCCTTCCTTTGTGTTTCCTCAAAGACGAGGCAATGAATACAGTTCTAGACTAAACTACTCTGACGTACTGTACTCTGCTTTTCTGCATCCCTGCGCTGGCACACGTATCCAGTTTGTGTTTCAGGCCCTGGTCCCGGCAGGGACATACATACATACTGTATGTATGAGCATCCACCCAGAGACGCTTCTTACCCTGAGGAGGGGCTCCTGGTTTCAATGACCCCTCTGGGGGGCTGTGTCCACTGCCTTCAGGCAGAGGGGGCAGCACCTCAGAATACCAAGCAGGAGGAGAGAGGGGGAGAGCCCAGGCCTCAGAAGGAAACTAAATAGAGCAAACCTAAACAACAGGTTTTCTTTTCTATGACTGCAGCCATTTATGAGCTAGAAACATTTCGAAATTGAGTATGAACCTTGAGAGAACGTCTGAAAAATGAACCATTGCTGGCTCTCAGAGAGTCATTTTACAGTTTGTGGGTTCAGTGATGAATAAAAGGCTGGTATCATTTTTCATTACTCTGGGCTGAGATTTGTCTGTCATTTAACAGGCAAATAACATATTCGGTGAAAATGGAGAGTAATTCTCTTTATCCTTGGTTATTTCAATGTCAGCTTTGTCAATGCATCTGATGATTTCTTGTCATTGGGCTAGTCATGTCACAAGAGCAATGATGACAGTTTATGACGTTTTACACCTCCACTTTATCCGTTCTTTGTTGTTAACTGCTTTTTTTCCCAGTCTTGTTGCAGGCTGGCAAGGTTTCAGTTGAGGAGCTTTGCCTTCTGAGGTATTTGTCTGTGCTGTTGTAATGGCAAACCTTTAAGTGACCTCTGACATGAGGAGTCTTATCATTCCAGATGGAGAACACACCACTGGGACATGAACGTCAAGATGGCCGACCTGAAGGTGCAGAATAGGGTCAATTAAGATTTATGAACATCAACCACTTTTTGACTCCCTGTGTTGTTATAGGTCAGAATAGATATAAACAACCTCATTCATTAGTTGACTTGAAATTCACCAGGCGGCCTAATGGGTTGTGGAAAGACAGAGTCATAACCTTCTCGATATGACTGACAACAAGGGATGTTTTCAAACTTATTTAGTCATCACATTAACAGTCGCCATAGTGCATATGCAATATTGAACTTGGATAGCTTGGAGCAGTGTGTGTGTGTGTGTGGTGTGTGTGTGTGTGTTTGGCTGAGTCAACTACAGAGAGAAAGCTGTCCGTTGTGCCTAGAAACCCAGACTCCGACTGTGGGGATGCAGATGCTCAAGAAATTATGTAACATTACCTGCCTTGAAAATACAAGTGTTTAAAAATGAATACAACTGTTAAGGGCAGTGAGAGAACAATTGACTATTCATATTTCTTCTTTTCTTTGTCTCCAAACGGAGGGGCTCAGAATCACAGACTTTTTCATAAAGCAGTCAGACGTCCCACCAAATGGCATTCTCCTCACCAGCTGCACTGGGGTGAAGCTAAGCAGGCTAGATCTGGAACCTGCTTTTGCAGTTTGTTACAGTTTGAATCCGAACCATTCCGAACCATTAGTGCACCAATTTCACTGGATTTAACGACACATGCAGATACAGTTTGTGGTTCCTTTTGCAGAACACATGCAGAACACAGAGAGCTGGACTGGCGAAGCCGCCATCTGCTGCCTAAAACGACAATGAGTTTTTGGCACAGTGTGCTCTGTCGCCATGCTTCCATCTTGCTGATTTAGCAGCAATAACATTTGAGAGATTTATTTGCTTGAAAATGAAAAACAATTGGAAGGGAATACTGGCACACACGCTGGGAAAACATGCTGATATTAGATTTAAATTATGTTCAAAAGAACTCAAAATCACTGTAGAAAACGTTTGTGTTTTTTCCCCCCCCAAAACGATTAAATCATCATCTAGTACCATACTGCTCTGTTGATTGATCAGGTTGTTGTCTGATGAATATTAAATGATCCATATCGCCTTATGCACAGTGCCAAGTTCCCCCCCTAGACTAGAATGGGTAAACCTTCGGAGCCCATACTAGCAAGGACAGCTGCATATTTGCAACACCAGCTGTAAACTGGAATACCGACCCTCAACACTGAGGCCAACGGAGAATGTTGTACAAACAACATTTTTATTTGGGTTTCTTAAATGCATTTGGAACTCCATTCTTTCAAATTCAATAAGAGGATGACAATTGACAGTGTGCCTTTGATACTTGTGGTCAACAAAGACAGAGTACATCTCAGTGCATCAAAGACGGAATGGATGGAAATAACCAGGGGGCTTCAGTGAGACAGTGCCTACTCAGTCAACAGTCATTGTCATCAAGACGTTTAGATTTCTGGACAACACCAACATGACTTATGTACGTCCTCTATAATTCCCTCTGAATAGACGTTTTGTGCTTGCTTTCTGTATAGGTCAGAACACAGAGTTCCCTCTCCTCCAACCGCGTTAGGAGGATCCACAGCCTGCGTTGCTGGACTGTCTTCCTCCACCACCATGTGGTGCTCTGGCCCTGCTCCGAGAGGGCCGACGAGGTGACCCGTGTCATCAAGAGCAGGCAGAGGAAACACATTCCTGCCCCTGGCCCATATGTGGAGGAAAACCCTGGGTGGTAGTGACGTAAAACGCACTCAAAGAACACACTATGAGCCTCCGCAAAATAACATTCCTCTCTCTCTCTCTGCCTCCTCCTCCTCGACACAGGTTGTACATGCATTAACACACGTCGGGGACAAAAGCCAGGGTATGTTAAGTGACTCTCACATGTGAAATGTACCGTGGCGTTATTTATTACAGAACGACATGGTTCTTTGTGGTCAATTGTTCAATGCGGTATGTGTTGGCAGGTCTGAGTGATCCAGCTGCTCTCCCTGGGTAAATGGGATTGGGAATCCAAACGGAACAGGGAAGAGGGTCACTGATGGGAAATGATGCTGAGCTGGTCTGTATGTCACGTGTCTCCATGAGTTCTAAGTCACTTTGACGAGACGATGACAGTTAGCTCGTAAACACACAGGTCCTGCCACTTGGCTGCAGGGGGTTTCGAGAATAAAAGATTTATTGAGAGGCGAAAACATGATCGCTGGAGGTTGCACAGCTTCTCTCCCAAGACTGGCACCAGTCACGCTGCTCCTCTGAATTTAATACTTTTAACACAAATCATTCAATCAATAAATCATCCATATACCGAATATATCCATACTAAGAGGTAAAACTCCATCAACACCTACTAATGAATATTTACACTAAGATAGTTACCTTTTTCCACCGATTTGATTGCGGTTCTCACATGGAGTGTTGAGTGCAGTGTAACAACTGGCTCAGAGTGGATGTGGCTCATTTCACATCAGGGCCAAAGCGCGGTGATTCCCCGTGGATATCATTGACGTAACATCTCCCACTGTCAGCAGGGTGCCCTAGTTATTACTGACGCAGGCTGGCATAAGAACGGCTCAAGTCAAACATGTTGAACAGAGGGTCATTGTCCAATTCGCGGTGGAACACACACACACACAAACGCCTAAATGAGAGGACATATACGGGAGCACACACACACACAGGCAGCAGACACACTACATTAAAATTTTTAGTCATTTAGCAGGCGCTCTTATCCAGAGCGACTTACAGTAAGTACAGGGACATTCTCCCTGAGGCAATTAGGGTGAAGTGCCTTGCCCAGGGACACAATGTCATTTTGCAGGGCCGGGAATCGAACCGGCAACCGTCTGATTAATAGCCCTATTCCCTAATTATTTAGCCATCTGACCCCCCCACTTACACATTCATGTCAGCACACAAACACATTGCACACATGAACACAAACGTATAGTAATAATTGCTCTGCTCGGGATTAGGTCTTACATAGCCTTTTAGTTGAAAATTCCACCAGAGGTATCCTACTAAGTATAATGTTGTGTGCTGTGAGACTTTTTCAAGCAAATAAAACACATTATAGGTTTTGGAATCATTAAGCACACAGCTGCTTTTGAGTTTCACAATTACACACTTTTAGTTGGAATTGACAACATTTCACAATGTGGAATTTTTTTGAAAGCTTGTATTTCAGATAATGTTCGTGACGTTTTCTGCGGTTGGCAAATAAGTATGGGTTCAGAGACTTGTCCAAAAATCATCTTTCAAGTTAAGTCTTCATGTTACCTCTGTTCACGTTACTCTTCCTGGACACGATCAGTGTGTCAGCAAACAACGTCATTCTCTCCTGTCTTGGCATGGAAAAAAACTTAAATCACTCTTAAAAGCCTCTTTGAAAAACGTGAACTGGATGTGCACTCCTTTCCCGGAAGGAGAAATACAAGCCTTGTTTGGATGTGTTATCAGCATTGTACTGAGTATTACATATAACACCTCTCTCTTTCTGTCTCTCTGTCTCTCTATCTCTCTGTCTCTCTGTCTCTCTGTCTCTCTTTCTCTCTCTCTCTCTCTCTCTCTCTCTCTCTCTCTCTCTCTCTCTCTCTCTCTCTCTCTCTCTCTCTCTCTCTCTGAGGTCTTCTCAACACAGCAGGTCAAAGCCCTAACTTGTGCTGTTAGTGATTGTTTTGGCCCAGTGTAGACCAACAGAGTACCATGACATGTGCCCAGTGTTAAGATATCAAGATATCAATAACCAGTATATGAAAGAGTTAAAGATCTTGTGAATCTGTGGAGTTTGGGGTGATCATGTTTTTCTCATAGTCATGTGCCCTTACAGTAATGCACACATTCTCACTAACCCAACAAAGCTCAAGGTAAAGATGACGTCTCGTAAATACTTTGACCAATGTGTAAGAAACGGTAATACTCAACACGTTTTCTCAACGTTGAGAATAACACCATCTCGTATTTTACTGGCAATGGGTCTAAAAAGTCCATGCTTTCCATAACTCTGTCAGATGTATAGTCATTCTCTTGTGTCCCCCTTGTTTTCAGAAAAACCATCATTCTGAAACTAATTGTGAGTCCAGTCTTTGTTGATGTGGAGTGTCATATTTGGACTGCGTTTGATGGGGTTTATTTTATGTTCTCCTACCCGTCTGACCTGCACATACCCTTCAGCCAGCATGGCTGAGGTGAGTTCCAGGCCACAGGGCCTGTGGTCAGGGTCAAGTCTGCTGGGACGACGGGCGAACAATGACACTGTCTGGCCAGCTGGACTCAGTGACCAGAGAGTAGCTGTGTTTGTAGAAGAAGCCATGTGGTGGACCGTGTTCCCCTGTTCTCCTTCCTTTTCTTCTGCTTTTACTTTTTCATGCAGCCTTGTTTTTCTCTGTTTCTCTCCACCTTTCATTCTCTCTCCCTCTCTCTCTCTCTCTCTCTCTCTCTCTCTCTCTCTCTCTCTCTCTCTCTCTCTCTCTCTCTCTCTCTCTCTCTCTCTGTGTCTCTCTCTCTCTCTCTCGCTGGTTTCTCTCCATCTTCCTCCCCCATACTCCCTAACTCTTGTGCTTTGTTTCTCTTGTTTTTCATCACTTTTCCTCTCCTCCTCTTCTCCCCTCTTCAGCTCCTCTGAGTAGAAAGCAGGATGATGGATGGGGAGGGTGACAGTGTTTGTCTTTCGTTCTACCTCACCTTAATATCACCACTGCCGCTGCTGAAAGCGGGTGAACAGAACGGCTCACCTACCCTCACACACCTACACATTGACCCCCACCCATGGAAACATACACACAATACACAAATGTACACTGCCACACATCCACACAGGGTAGCATTGTTTTTGAGTTGAAGCTGTATCCTCTACTGAGGTTTTACACAATGGCGTTTATGTGATTTTTCAAGGAGATCAAGTTTTTCTGTTGCAGTGTTTTAGGGGTGGTGTGGACTGTGTTGCTCCAATGTCAGAGGGTCAGGCTGTATTCTACTCAGTGTGGCCTTCCATAGACCAGCTCCTGCGTTGCTTCATATCCAGATCAGTCTCTATGTGGCCTGTGGCATGGTAATAAAACAAATGAAAACTGTCCAGTTCATAGACCTGCTCTTTGATCTGAACCAAACAGCCTGGCATGACCCACCGACTTCCATAGAATAATAAACCTGGTCTGGAGGAGCGTCTCTCTTCAGATTTGTTTTCAGACTTCTGGTGCGCTCGACCAAGAGCACTGGTGCAGTACTGTTAGAGTTCCCTTTCTACGGTATTCCCTATGGACGGGGGGATTTCAACAGGCTTTCAGTTCTTTTTCAACATTTTGGCACTTGGCGGGAAGTCCTGAGTTTGGTTCTGGGCCTGAGGTGAGAAAGATCCTGACAGAAAAGGTCTGCCAGGGTCTTTTTCTAGAACCGTGGTGAGACCCATGGCTCATATCCTCTCCGATTGGCTGGTGAGATCTGTGGGACTCCCCTGAGACATGCCTCATCTCCTGTCGGGTTGCAGATGTTTGGGCAGAACTCGCCGTGCGACCTTCGATCCCTTAAGAACACCATGTATTATGATGTCACACCTGCTGTTCATTTGAGCTTTGCCTACTGCGACTTCACTTGCTCTCTCAAGTGAAGTATCTGACGTTCTATGGTTTCCATGGTCGACTCTCAGAGTAGAGGAAAGGAGGGGGGGAGTGGAGGAATGGAGAGAAAGGAGGCAGGGGAAAGGAAGAGAAGAGGATAGAAGAGGAGAAGAAAGAGAGGAGGAAAGAAAAGGAAAAAAGAAAGAGAAAGAGACACAGAAAAAAAAGAAGAGAGACTGGGCTTGCCTGCTCTGTGGTTCTAATGTTCCCCTGCAGAATAGTGGAAAGGTTATTGTAAAGCCTTACTTTCTACTTAAACGTTTGAATAACGGTGGAGGAGCCTATAAATTCTCTGGTGCTACACCCTGATGAAGATGATGAATGAGGAGGGTGCTGCTGGTGTGAATATTTGCTGTTCTGCTTTATGGCGCTGTGAAAGGTTCTGGGAGCCTGGTGGTGATCCTTCATGTTGTCAAAATACGTAAGGCGTACAAATTATGGATTTCTGTGTGGCTCGTTGCCAAAGATGACCTACTCTACATCTAACAAATTGCCGGACATTGTCCTGTATTTTGTCATTTGCCTTCATGAAAACACACTTGAAGTCATTCACTTCCGTTCAACTTAATGAATAGCCATTCGAATTAAAGAGGGTTCTCTTGGAGGTATTTCGTGTGTTGAATATTTTAGGTCCATTAAAGCTAGACTTGTGTCTCCACAGTTCAAATATGGATCATCACAATGGAGACTTCCACCTGGTACTCAGTGTCAGTTTTTTGGGGTCCTGCACCATCAGACCCAGCTGCCTGAGCCCAGCGTGGTCACCTACCTTGGCTCAGTTCTCCACCAATCCCCTGCTGGTTGTGAAGCTGCAGGGATGGTCCTTCTTATAGGCGACATAAGCAGTCTCAACCCTGTCTGTCTTCTAGCTGCTTTCTCAAGTCAAGTCAATGCTGCTCTCTCAAGTCAAATCAATGTTTCACTCTGAATTTAAGTCAATGTTGCTCTCTCAAGTCAAGTCAATGCTGCTTTTCTTAAGTCAAGTCAACGGAGGCACAATCACAAATAATCTGGGCATCCAGGTCCGTTTCATTCAGTCGTGTGCAACACAGTCCAGAAGAAGGTGTGTCATATGTGAATGCTTCTGTCCAGAGTACAGCCAATCTAGCTGGGAACTACAACTGACTTTTCCTCCAGGTGAAAGCTGCAGCTTGCTAGCTCCTTTCTCCCTCTGCCTCGGGCCCTGCTCAGGATCGTGAGGTATTCAGAGGAGCAAGAATGGCATCAGCAGTGGAAAAGCGTCTGTCTGTCTCCAGTTGGCCGGTGTTAATGGGTTCAGCCTAGTCAGAGAAAACAGAGAGCTGATCCTCCATGGATAGGGGCGCGTCAATAAAACTCTCTGCCATGTTCTTTAGTGCCTCGCTGCAACAATGAATAACTGTTGGAGCAAGTCGCGCAGAGCTCCAGTGATTAACTTTAAAGACACCTGAGGCAGCATTTCTAACTGTTATAAATCAGTACGATAGGGATGAGCTGAATCACAGTCACAGATGTACTGTACTGTACTGTGCTGTCTGTAATGTAACTTGTTACCACAGAGTGCTACCCTGGATCTCTACTAACTCATTATAATCCCATTAGATGTGTTCAGATTAATTGTTCAGACAAGTTCAAGACAGACTTCTGATATACAGTACTCCTAGACTTATGAGCAGTTTGACCTGGCGTGTTTCTTTGTTTATTGGTTTTGTTTATTCAAATGTGCTATCTGCCAACGTACATCCCCACTTGCACGGCTAGTACAGTACACAGGTTTTTACTGGAAGTTGAAGACGCTGTTTGCAGAATGGCCTCTGCAGCAGATCTGAAGAGAAACACAGGTTTCCTGAGGAGCCGTGTCAAATGTGACCTGTATCGCAGTGTTCTTTCTCTTCATTTCCTCTGTAATGTTGTTTTTGTTTGAGATGCACTTCCTCTCTCGTGCAGTCAGAACCCTGCACCTTGAGAGTTCAGACACAAACAGTGAAAAGTTACGATTACTGAAGGACACAGAGAAGTCCATTTCAACCAAGACCACCCTGTATTCATGTATCATGTTTGGTCTCCTGTGTTGAAGGCTGTTAGTCTAGAGGCAATTTCTCTGTATGCTGAGTGGCATTCTGAGATCTGAATTGTTCATTTTGGAGGCAGGTGTTTCTGATTATCTCTAGTATTGTGCTTGGCACTGACACATACATACAAACCCTGCCAGTATAAAAATCTGCTTTCAATATTACATATAGTTTCACCTGTTATCTGTCTGGTGTCTTCGAGGCGATCCCCAACTCAGTGTGGGTGCAATGTGTCTTTACGGAGGCGTTGATGGGCCTGTGTGATTTCTCAGCTGTTATCCCATTAAGCCGACCTTCGCATGCAGGTATGCGAACAACTTTGATTTCAAAGTTCCCAGTTCTCAAGTCAAAGCTCTGTTCTTTTGATTGAGAGAGTTGAGATATGGATCGCGGTGCGTGTACTGAATCAGCTCAACATTAGCCAGTAAAGTTCAGAACTCAATGACCTCCTTCATGACTGCTTTAGCAGTGAACTGACCTGTGTTTGCACTCAACAGCATTCAAGGCATTGAATGAAATGCAATACATGAAAAAGAAGTTAGTCGTGCCAGAGATAAAAACTAATTGTGGAAAGATTTACAGGTGTTGACCAAATGTGATTGAGTAGGAGTGCGTAAATAACAATTGATAATGATT
Organism: Hypomesus nipponensis; assembly: GCF_054491055.1. Classification (NCBI taxonomy): domain Eukaryota; kingdom Metazoa; phylum Chordata; class Actinopteri; order Osmeriformes; family Osmeridae; genus Hypomesus; species Hypomesus nipponensis. The sequence goes on along the minus strand of NC_140368.1, from coordinate 4,451,566 downwards.
ATGCACAATTTTTACAACATGCATAGCTGGAAAAGCGGAGTTGAATATTCCACTTGATAAAATGTATCTTGAACAAGCTGCCACCTTGAGAATCACATGTTGGCTTGAAACAGACACGTGGAATCTGTGAGCCACAAGATAGGATTCAGCTTTGGCTCCACTCAACAGCTGGAATGTCCCTTTGAAGATGTGTAGACATTTAAACAACCTCTACTGTCAGGCATCACCAAATAAGAAAACATCCCTAGTCAAACAAGACTTGGTACTAGCAGTACCAACAGCACTTGGTCTATCATTTTTGCCTTTGAAAGAGAATCAACAAGACACACGTTGACATAACCTCAGATTAAAGTGTATTTACAGTTGAGTCATTCCTCATTTGAAGAAGCCATTTAATCCTTTTCATAAAGGCCTTGATTTAACACAGCTTGTAATTGAGAATATTATCAAGAATATTACAACTCCAGTTTTATTATGTACTGATTGAAAATACCCTTAAGAAGAAGCCCATCTGGAGGCATACTTTAGGTGACCTCATTGCTGGAGTCTTTGCCAATGATGGGCAAAGCAGCATGTTTGATGTGGTGTAAATGTGTCCCTGGACATTGCGTGTGTATAATATGAATGGATCACTCATAGACAATCTTCCTCTGTATCTGTCACATAAATCTTTGCAGCCCGTGCCTACTACAGTACTTACGTGACTGTGCTCTATTAGTTTGAAGCTTAATGTTCATGGTCATTAATATCCTTCAGTGTCAGATCGAGACTTTATGATTAAGCAATGAAACCTTCTTAAAAGCATGCCAAATTCAGCCAGAGCCATGTGTGTATAGTATGTGGGTGTGTGTGTGTGTGTATGAGTGTCTCACCATGAGCCAAGAAGCCAAAGCAGTCCCTGTTTTCATTGGCTTGAGCATCATTGATCTGTATTTGTCTTTATGGAGTATTGCTCCTCATGCAGAACCAAAATCAGCAATAAATAAATGAATCAGTGGCTGTCTTACGAGTCCAGCAAGGAAGCGTTGCGTTGAATTGCAAAGACTGCATTAATGTGCATATTTTATGTAAATGTCTCGTAAGATCTCTGTTCAGCAAACCCCATGAACCGACACGCATGCACCTTATGTACAGTACAGCTCCTGTGGATTTCAGTGCTTCATGCTACTGGCGCTTCTTATCAAAGAGAGGAAGCAGGAGGAGGGGGTGCTGCTCTCCTTTCCGAGTCCCGGGGAACCCTCGGAGGGTCCACATGCTCTGGATTTGTCATCGAACGGCCTTGTTTTTGCTGATGTTTACTCTGTCCGCCCACGATCAAAGATAATACCTGGGATAATCATTCTGCTGTGCTTATGTCCCTCTCTTAGCAACCAGGCCAGGTCACACAAGGGGGGGTGGGTGCATGGATCCTCCAGGATCCTCCAGGATCCCCCAGGATCATCCATGCACAATCATCACTTTCCACTTGCTCTGCAGTCCATCACATCATCTCCATCTGAGGCGGTTGTGAATGCTGGAGCAGTGAAAACAGGCGTAGGTGTGGACCCTGCGCCGGCCCTGCTTGCGTTGGCTCTGGGAGCGTGGTATGATACTGTAGACCTCCCTCTGAACCAGAGGAACTCTCTCTCTGCTGAGACCTCTTCGGAGGTTAAAAAACGACACCCTGTGTAAGTCATCTATTGGACTGCTGTTCAACAACATAGGTTGGAGTGCAGAGCCAGGCGGTGCTCAGGTGGGCTATGTCCCGGGCCTTTTGTTTGCATGTCCTCCCGAAGCTCACATGGGTTTCTCCTGCGAGGCAGACATCTCTGTCTAAGGTCAGGACAGGACAAGTCCTAGACGCATTCAACATCTCCATTTTCGTTCGAGGTTGACCTTTCCCCCCCCTGGGGGTTTGGGGCGCATGCCCGTCCTGATTCCCCTTCTCCCTGTGTTACCTCAGCTTGGCCACGGGCCATTGAGCAGACTTGGAGCTGCACATGAAGAGTGGATCCTCCTGAGGTAGGATGAAGAAAAACGCTCGCGTGTTTACATGTTCATACCAGCTGGCCGGGACGTTTTCTGTGTCTGTGCAGGGAGCTGTGTAACATGTGCCAGTGCAGCCCCCCAGACTCTGGAGCATTGCATATTCCAGACATGTTATACCTGGGTCCATTGACTGCTATGAATGCACTGGACAAGCTAAGTCATTCAGTGGTATTTCTGTCAGTCTTGCATTGAGTGGTCGTTATTCAGTGGTATATCTGTCAGTCTTGCATTGAGTGGTCGATTACTGACAGATAAACTGTACCAATGCTGCCCTCCATATCCCTTATGTTAACATTTAGTCTATTCATTTGAGTGGTCCATTTCTTTGAGCTTGTCTTTGTTGTGGTCTGAACTTATCCTGCCCTTATTGTAGAGAATGTCACTACATTCTGACCTTTTGTACCATTCCTTCTTCATTTTGACAGATGGATGTTTCACAGGTTGGATTCCCCATGCAGCAGGTCAGATCTGATTGGCTCGGCAGGTCATGGGAGAGGAAGGGTTCTGAAAGCCAAGGTAGGCTCAGTATTTACGTTAGGATGTTCATCCACTGAGCACTGGGCCGGCTGCCCCCCACATGGGGAGGGGAACGTACACAACACACACCCCAGGTGGACGGGGGCCCCTCTGACCTCCACAACACAAGGATTTATCTGTCTCTGTCTCTCTCTCTCTCTCTCTCTCTCTCTCTCTCTCTCTCTCTCTCTCTCTCTCTCTCTCTCTCTGTCTCTCTCTGTCTCTCTCCCTCTCTCTCTCTCTGTCTCTCTCTCTCTGTCTCTCTCTCTCTCCCTCTCTCTCTATCTCTCTCTCTGTCTCTCTCTCTCTTTGACTCTTTCTCTTTGTCTCTCTCTCTGTCTCTCTCTGTCTCTCTCTTTTTTCTCTTCTTCTCTTTTCTTCTCCGAGTCTAAATCTATATATCATGTTGTCTGAACACCCAGTTAATTTTATCCACCAAGTTGATTTGTTGACTGACTGATAAGCTATGTGTGTAAGCATATATGGATGGGCTGACAAGCTACTACGCTACCGGAAATTGGCGCAGGATGCTGGTTGCTTCAGAAAAACTGAATTTGGTGCGTCAGTAATATCAAATACCCACTCAGTCACACCAGTGGTATTCCTTTGCATGGCAATGTCTGGTTTATCAAACCTGATGAAAAATGTATTATGGGTGTAAAAACATGCTGGTGTGCTTAGCTTGGCCCTATCTGGCCAACGGTGCCTGGACTGACGAGGAGGAGGACTCTCTGAGCGGTGTTGAGTGTTGCTCCTCTGAACAGAGCTGTTTATGTAGGCCCCGTTTAAATATTTGAGGAGCACATGTGGGTCTGGATGATGGCACAGGGTTTCACCGTAAAGCCATGTAGGAGGAGATTTGCAGGGGGTCATTCTAACAGCAGTGTCAACAGACCAGGAACATGCCCGGTCGACTCAGCAAATACACTAAAGCAGAGCCTCTGAAATGTGGTGACGGCTGCTGTTCTGGAAAAGCATCTCGGGCCTTCTGAGAACAGTTGGAAATTAGCCAACGAGTCCAGGAAGATGTTCCTGGTCTATCTGATGTCCACTGTTAGATGTGCTTGACAGAAAAGCTTGCTGGGATATTCGTCAATGACAGAGCGAGCTTGACGTCATTGGCTACTTTGCCCCCATGCCAGGAGTTATTATGCAACAAGGTTAGTCTGCGGTGGACAAAGTTGCCGTGGAAATCCAAAATTTTATGTGTTTCATGGGGACAGCTGTTCCACTCAGGAATGCCGGAAAACCATTGTACTGGTAATGGTAGACTATTGACTATTAGTTTTTGTGTAATAAACCACTTGAATGGGCCCCACGGGGAGAAGAAAGAGAAGGAGAATCTCAGCTGAGAGAGCATGTCCATGTGACCAGAGCTGAGGGGGTTTTGAGATGCAGGTACTCTCTTTCTCTTTTTCATCCTTCCATCCTCTTCCCTCTATTCCGTGCTCCTCTGGGACGCGACTGAGAAACGAGTGTGGAAGTTTCCATTTCCCACCCACTCAGCCTCTGGAAGAGGTTCTGGGAGCAGAGGCCTCTGGAAGTGGAGGCTCTGTTGTTGCTACTGCTGCACACTGTGGGCCTCTGCTTACTTTCACCTCTCAGGGCAGATCCACATTCCCCCACAACCCCCCCCCCACAGCCTTCATCACCTTCCTTACTGTCTCCCACTGTCCTGCCATTTGAGGCATGCCCACCTGCCTACCCCTCCCTACCCCTCCCTACCTGTCTGCCTACCCCCTCCCTACCTGTCTGCCTACCCCCTCCCTACCTGTCTGCCTACCCCCTCCATACCTGTCTGCCTACCCCCTCCCCAGCTGTCTGCCTGCCACTTCCTTACCAAGGGGAAGGCTTGGTGGGCTGCAAGCCACCCAGCTAGTTGGCCAGGTAGTTAGCACGTGAAGTTGAGAATTCAAGTTCAGGTTGACTTGAACAAACCATGACCTCATCTCTAGATCACTTTGTCTGTCTGTCTGTCTGTCTGTCTGTCTGTCTGACTGTCTGTCTGACCCAACAGCAAGATCATCACAAGGGAAACATTTGGAACTTTGTCTGTCTAAGCTCCGGTAAACCACCAAGTCTCACCACACTGTCCTTTCTTCTCCCAACCTTTCCATTGAACACCCCTTTCCTGAAGGTCATTTCCTCAGCCATAACATCTTCACTCTACTCCACTAACACCACCACCCTCCTCACCTCTTCCTCCCTCATCCTCTTCCCACCTGAGGGATCCCGGCCCTACACACAGGCCTGGCTGTTTTTCTGACCCACAAAGGTTTCCATTTCTCTGTCCCATTCCTTGACCCCCTCCCTTTCCACACCCACCCCCTACACACAACCGCACCCCTATGGTCCTGTGAGAGGGATGGAACACAGCTCTTGGTAGTTCCACTGGAAAGAGGGCAAAGAGAAAGAATGACTGTTCAGTCTTCTTAGAAAGTGTGTGTGGATGTGTGTGTGTGTGTGTGTGTGGATGTGTGTGTGTGCGTGTGTGTGTGTGCGTGTCCGTGCGTGTGTGTGTGCGTGTGTGTGTGTGCGTGTGTGCGCGTGTGTGTGTGTGTGGAGAGATGCCTGCAGCAGACACAGTTGGTCTTGTTTATTTGAATGGCAGCAGGGGGAACATGCAGCTCTGCATTAGTGGTCCGGACTGACTAGATGCCAGTCACAGTCTCACGCACAGGGGGGGGGTTTAATATGTCTAAATGGGAATCCAAATAATCTTCAAGCCAGCCTTCTGCAATGAAGACGTCTCAAAGCTCAAGTTATGTTTCTACTTCAGAATTAATTTAGCCATGATTACAGTCCAGACTTAGTCTGCTGTCTCACACTGTAAGATGTGGCGTGTGGATGTGGAAGAAGCTGCTGCTTAGATACAGACACACTCTCATCAAGGAGCGGCCAACTCCTGGGCGAAGTCAGGCTGAGATGACTCTATCCCTGGTCAAACGTTTGGGAAAGAACATCAGAGAATCTTTAGAAGTGTGCCTGTACTGACATGTTCACATTTGGTAACACTATTTTGCTGAATAAAACCAATAAATGTACATTCCTGGAATATTGTGGTATGCTATCCAGCATTTCTGTGTTCTTTGTATTGTCTGTGCTCCTTGGATACATGTCCATGCCTTTTCATTTTGACTATGAACGGAGCTTTGTCCAATTATTGCAAGCCACCTGTTTTACAGCTGAATAGCAACATGTCAGGTCCAATCAATTGAACAATATGCAACCAAGTGCTGCTCCAGAAAGAGGTTTATTTTGTCAGCTGTCTAATATGGTGTTGGCTGACTGTCTCTGCTGGAATATACAGCAGTCCACACAAACGGACCATTACATACGATTGCAGCACTTTGATGGCATTCTCACTCTGCCAAGGAATGTGGCAGGATCTGTTGAAGATGGGACAATATTGACACCTAGTGGTGGAGAAAGTGGACACATCCTTACGGTGTCACTGCGAGGATTTTAGACTTGTTTGAGAAACCTTCAAGGATGTCCAAAAATAATGTTATCAGTTTAATTAAAAGGAGGAAAATCATAGATTTTTTTTTCATCTAAAAAAGTAAATATTTACTTCAAAGGGTTTTCATGTTCCGTCTTGGTAAGTCATCACGTCTTGAAATTACCTCGGCAGAATACTTAAGTCTTTTACAAATATTGGGATTGGCTCGCGGTGTTCATAGCCTCATGTCAGTCCAACAAAGTATCTCTTTTTGTTTATTATTTTAGTGGCTCCCCTCTGTATTCACACTCCTCTATGTGACTGAGGATGTGACACAAGGTGAGAAGCATACTCAGTGTGTAATGACCCTGGATGTGTGTGTGTGTGTGTGTGTGTGTGTGTGTGTGTGTGTGTGTGTGTGTGTGTGTGTGTGTGTGTGTGTGTGTGTGTGCGTGTGTGAGCTGAGTAATACTATAGCTTGACATCTGGCCATGTGAGGTCAGTTTGGGGAACATGGGCATGGGTGGATATAGACCAGGTCCAGGTGCAACCATGATTAGCAGTGTTGAATGTATTTATATGAGGTTTTAAGACATTATATAAAGCAAGAAACAGCATAAAATAATAATATTCCGGTTTGGCCGTGGAGTACTGATATGATCAGTATCAAACAGCATGTGTAAGCTTAATCATCCCCCTTATGAAGTATCATAACGAATGTTCCACTCAGTCTGAATCATGTTCAGATCATTTTTTGATAAACAGTCACAAAAACACAAACATGCACCTTTCAGAATTGGTGATAGCAGATTGCTGGTCAAAGCAGAATGTTACGTTTTCACACCACCAAGTATTTTAGCATTGTATAAGTACTGTATTTCGTCATAAAAGTAAGCTGTTTTGGTTTTTAAGATTCCCATACATGATCTGACAGAAGCAGCTGATGAAGTGAACGCAGACACAGTAGAAAAGGATGACTCTTAACTTATCTGGCTTCGTACACAACACAGTTCTTATGTATGTGAATGACTAAAAGTGCTTTGTTGTGCAATTAGCAACAGCGCAGAGATAATCGTCTACAGCATGTGGAATGTATCTCCCTTTAGTTTTGTATAAATGATAAAACGTATAGACTAATGTTACACTGCATTGTACAGATTTGACTATTGTAGCTGTGTGTCTTGTACAGCAACATGGCTCTGGGTTATCCACCCCCCACCCCCCCCCCTCTCGCTCTCCATTTATACATTTGTATATACTGTATACAGCATCGTATATATGCATATTTTCTTTACACTCTTGAATTTGTCTGCTTCTCTCTCACACGGTGTGGACCCCCAACCCATCTGAGGAACATGACTCGGTACTCTCTGCTGTCTCAGCTGAGCATCAGTCTCTTCTTCATGTAGAGGAACGCCAGGTAAGCGGCTCCTCCCAAGATCCCTATCACCAGCGTGGAGCCAATCAGCGCCGGCGCCCTTTTCCGGGCCAAGCGGAACGCCACCGGCAGGACCGCTGAGATCAGGATGTTGTTGACGTGACCTAAAACCCTTCGGAACGCCGGCCGGTCCAGCACACGCTCGTAATAGGTCTCCACGTTGACACGTTTGCCGTTGCCCCAGTAACGGCGTGAGAGGCCCAGGAACTTGAGGCGGTGGAGAGTGACGGCCAGGGAGACATCCGCCATGCTGAAGAAGTCTCCACACAGCCAGGCCTGCCTGCCTTCCTCTACAGGGAGACGAGAGAGAGAGAGAGAGAGAGAGAGAGAGAGAGAGAGAGAGAGAGAGAGAGAGAGAGAGAGAGAGAGAGAGAGAGAGAGAGAGAGAGAGAGAGAGAGAGAAAGAGAGAGAGAGAGAAAGAGAGAGAGAGAGAAAAAGAGAAAAAGAGAGAGAGAGAAAAGAGAGAGAGAGAGAAAAAGAGAGAGAGAGAGACAGAGAGAGAAGGCAATAGGAGAGAAAGGGTGGGGGCAAGGATAGAGAGAGACATTAGTCATGCGTATCCAGAGCAGGGTTCAAGGCTCAAATGGGTCCGTCACATCTTTTCACCTGCACTGCTCTGTGTGGCTCTATATACCCTACACATATCTCCAGTGTCCTCTACTCTGCTGCAGTACCTGGAGTCTCCTCCACCCTCCTCTGCAGCTCAGTCTCCACCTGGTCCATCACATTCTCCAGCTCATCCAGAAGTTTCTTCAGGTACTTCATGTTGTCATGGTCAAACAGTTTGTGCTGAAGGAGACAGAGACATGCTTCATATCGTCTAATTCATTCTTCATACTCCTAATGGGAATGTAAGTGCTTTGTAATTGAACAGACAAGTCATACTCTCATTTAGTCGATGGAATTGACATTTTGAGAAGACAAGGCTCTACAATTACTCCCCCCCCCCCCCAACAAAAAAAAGTTTTGCCAAGCAAGCTATATTTATGAATGATAGGGAGTAAACAACACACATCACACTTCAATGATCCAAACCCTGACACCTACTTTCAAGCGCCTCTGTTTCGCTATGTAAGCATCTTTTAGATCCGGGTTCTCCTCCGCCAATTTCTTCAACTCCGATTCAGTGTTTCCTATTTGCGCTGTCACACACAAACAAAAAACAGTATTAGTGTGTGTGTGTGTGTTTAGTATGTGTTCATGTGAGTGTATGGGCGTGTGTGCGTGTGCTCATTTTACCGCGTATGCGTGTGGTGGCGTAAGCCGGGATGTGGGAGTCCACGGCGATCTCTGGGTGGAGGATGCAGCCGTGCGTGTAAGCATCCATCTGCAGGGAGTCCAGGAGCTCTCTGTAGTGCTGAACTCTGTGGTAGTACATGCTACCTTCCTCTGGGATCAGCCGAGGAGTGCCCTCTGGGGAAGCACCAGACCCACACAGACCAAGTCACCATACACGAAGGAAACTAATCAACAAAAGGGGTCTCTCTTTGTTAGGATAATCAGACTAAATCTTGTTTATACAGGAGAAGCAATGACTTTGTACTGGATATTCAGGTCACTTCAGTGTAGCTTCTCATACTTACCAGTCTCTCTCTCTCTCCACATCAGCGCCAACCACAGTGAACTTAAAATGGGTCAATGTAAAATCAAGGCAAAAGAGGACAAATTAAGAGGGCAGATCCAAATAAATAATTGAAGGAACACTAAACATACACAAACACTCACACAGACTCGTTCTCTTGGAAATAAACCTCAGACAAATTAATAAAATGATAACCAATAAAAAAAGGGATGGAAACAGGTTGAATATAGACATGCAGTAATATGCACTCAAGGAATACACAGAGTATATCCTTATTGAAACCAACCCTGCAAACACCGGATAAGGTGCAGTTCACACAGCATCCTACCATCTCTGAAGTTCTGCTCCAGGTAATCCATGATCTGGACTGGGTCGCAGATGACGTTGTCGTTGTGGGCGAGGACGGGCACCTCCCCTGCTGGGTTCAGGTGCATGAACCAGGGCTCGTTGTGTTCACTCAGGGGCAGACTCACATCGTACTCCTCACACCGCAGGCCCTTCTCCGCTATGGCCAGGCGTACCTATAGCAAAGCCACAGTTACCGACCAAGGTCATGTCTTTGACCGTTGTAGCCTAACTTCTCTCTCCATGTTCCAAAGCGCTTGTTCGTTTTATTCTCTCAAACTCCTATCTGTCAGAGTTTCAGAAAACTCACGATTACAATTGTGCTATTGTGGCATTCACTTGCAGTTATGGAAGCTGATATATTTTTCTGAATGGCTAATGTTTGTATGGGATTCAAACCCATACCATTATAATAACTATGTTGTGGGGTTTCATGTCAAGAATGCCCTGCAGCATCTATAGCATTCCAGTATTTTTGTGAGGGGCTTTGATGGATGTAATTCAACTCAAAATGTTGGATATGGAAAGTCAGCCTTCGTATAATCTGTATTTCAGTGCAACCGATGTTTATCACTTGCTTCATGAGTTTCCACTGCATGCACCCACACATCCCATGAAAACTATCTGTCTGAATATGTTCAAGTAGGCTACTTTGCAATTCGGTGTAAGAGAACCATTGATAATCCACTGGAAGATAGACAATATATATATATATATATGTATATATCACCGCGCATACAGTAAAATTACACGATTAAGCGGATGATACCCTTAAACTGTCCATTGCTGTGGTGCTGAAATACGAGAGCGGACATTCACCTTTTGCGAACTGAAAGACTGCGTCCAGTGATAGAGGGTCAGTTTGGACTGTTGGAGCTTTGGGCATTCTGTTACAGCTCCACTCAAGTCCTTAATCTCCTGAAATGCGTCCTCCTTGATGAGGATTTCCTTTTCATCGTTAGGTTCTGTGCTGTTTTCTGCCGCCATTTTAGCTGTCAGTGTTTTAGGGGCGGATGGGAGTTAGCTACATCCACCCATCCAGCTGAGATGCTGATTGTTGCGTCATCACTACCCCACCCTTACGGAGGTTTGTGGGCATGAGTCCACAGACGGATTTTAATGAGACCGCTTATTATAGATCTACTGCATGAATCGGAATCATAATTACAAAATTAAGTACGTGTAGGCTGTGTCAAATTATCACATTTGTATTCAATTTTTATAAATTAGGAAGGCTATATTTGTTAAGACAACACATGTATTAATGTTCATCCAACTAGTTTGGCAATGAACGGATGATTGAATCATCATGTGCCTACCATTAGACAGGCATAAACCGTTTTGATGTTATAGAGTTGACTGTGGGTCCTTGTTGGATTAATGTAGGTTGTTGCCCTAAACGAACAACAGATGTCACTGTTATCCACACAAATCTCTGCTTATTCAAAAAGTGTTTCATCAGATGATTTAATGTTTATTTGTGACAAATCTTCAAGCATACGCCTTTATCTCGAACCATCTTCGATAAATTGGACTATGAAGAGGTTGTTGCGCAATATTATGTGGGCCTATATCTACATCCAGCATTTGTGACGATCAACAAATTATTACCTACTATACTGCAACAGCTGTATTGAACTAGAGAAGCTTACAAACATGGTATTGCCCTCTTGGCCATGGCACACACACAAAAAAAATAGAACCGCGAAGAACACACCTGTGCAAGGCAATAGGCGCGTTTTTCAAACGTTATGTCGGTGGCAGATTGAGCGGCAGTTCTAGAGGTGCTCTGCCATTTGAAGTATGATTTATTGGCGAACAGCGGTACATTATTCAGGGGACTCGAACGCGTACACGCTCTTAATTAGCTGAGGGGGAAGAGAGTGGGAGGTTCCACTGGCATGACGTTGCAATTGGCAGTGTCTTTCTTCGGCGGCGACTCGATGTTTCTCTCTCTCCCTCTGTGATCAGTGGGTGAGAGGGGGGTGACAGTAGCGTCAGACACAGCGGCGGATACAGGCGTGCTACTTGGGTAAATGACGCTTCCCATTCATGGGTTTCACACACTAAACATTACGCATGCTTTTTATTAGATATTCATCTTTGGAATTACAGTCTCTTTTGGTCACATTCATAGTTTTTATTCATTTTCTTCTGTAAACAGAGTCATCCTCTTGTTGGCTCATCCTTTCTTCTCATCTTCGGTCCTGGATCCCGCGGGGGAAATACGAGACAATTGAGTCTACGCCGCGTTCAGCTTTATTTGTAGCCTATTCTGAATGACGGGCGGAAGGTTCGACTTCGACGATGGAGGCACTTACTGCGGGGGGTGGGAGGATGGCAAAGCCCACGGACACGGCATCTGCACCGGACCCAAGGGCCAGGGCGAATACGCCGGCTCTTGGTCCCACGGCTTTGAGATAGTGGGGGTCTACACCTGGCCAAGTGGGAATACCTATCAGGGCTATTGGTCTCAGGGGAAACGACATGGGCTCGGAGTGGAGACCAAAGGAAAGTGGCTTTACAGAGGCGAGTGGAGTCACGGTTTTAAGGGTCGCTACGGGGTTCGTCAGAGCCATAATACACCTGCCAGATACGACGGGACCTGGAGTAACGGGCTTCAGGACGGATACGGGATCGAAACCTATGGCGATGGAGGTAAGACACAGCAGCAATGGCCTGCTATGATTGAAAACGATCTAATGTGTTTGTTTGTTTTTCTTTTATCGCGTGCGAGTTCCTTTAAACCGATATCCATTAAATGGGTCTCGGCGTGCGTGCGAGGATGTCCATTCAGACATAATGGGGTGACAATGGAGACGCATTAATCCATTAATCTAAACCGAGTATTAAAAAAGGAATTTGCCAGACTACTGTTGGGGTTTGAGTTTATGTTGCGCACTAAATCTATGTTGTGAATGCCATGTTATTAATAGGCCATCCTTAAATCGAATCCTAAATGAATTTAGAATCATAATTATTATTTAAGAGATTTTAAACTGACTCCAGAGATTTTGTTCACACCACACTACTACCTGTTACCTCACCAGTTTAGGGGAAGTTATCTGGTTTGGTCGGTGACCAGCTACTTACATTTTCAGCCATTGATTTCTACTCATGTGACAGTGTATTCAGGCCGAGGGCAAAGCCGCTTCTGTCACCGGCGCGATGGTACAATGCATCGATTACTAGTTTTGAATGGTCAAATCAGGGCACACTAAGCACACAGACCCAATACAACTAACTATAACAGGACTATCTCAGATCCTTGTGGAATTTTCAAAATAAAACCCGGGAGAAATTCTAAGCATACCGAAATAACACCTCGCGCTCAAGAGTGTCACCCCACTGTCAGTGAAAAGGGTTTATTGTTTCGAGGTTAGTCCGCCACATGGGTTGAACTGACACAATCGCAGCTGTTGACGCGTTCAGTAGGGTGTTGTAAGTGAGAACAGACCAGGTTCACACCTCCTGGTGATGTTTGATTTGGCGTGATCAGTTTAGAACAGTCACAGGAATAGTCCATTAGAGGCGTGAGCAGAGAAACACTGGTCAAACATCCGTCGTCCTGTTACCACCCAAACTCGCCCCATACAACATAGGGTTGGAGAGAGAGAGAGAGAGAGAGAGACTGAGAGAGAGAGAGAGAGAGAGAGAGAGAGACTGAGAGAGAGACTGAGAGAGAGAGAGAGAGAGAGAGAGAGAGAGAGAGAGAGAGAGAGAGAGAGAGAGAGAGAGAGAGATGTTATATGTAATACTCAGTATAATGCTGATAACACATCCAAGAGAGATCCAAGAGAGAAAAAATAAGGCACAAGCCCAATGGATACACTGTAGATAATGGGAAGTCATTGTAGAGAACATTCTTGGTCTCTTGTTTTCAGTCCTGTTTTGATCAAATTGATTTCATCACCAAATATCAACCATCTAGTGGTCTCACCACTAGTAATTCATACAGTTATGAATCGGTTGAGTGAGGTCAATTTGATTTGTTGTCATGAAGTGGCCATCTGGCCTTATTGAGTGTGCTGGAAATGGCAGACTGCCAGTGTGGAATCCTGTAGTTTACCTTCAAACAACACCCTACAGAAACTGAGCATAAATGGCACTAAACCGCAACAGAATTACTCTGAATATTTGGTTCTGTCTGAGATCTATCCACAATTCCTACTAGTCAGTCAAGGCGGGTAAACATGTCTCCTGTCAGACAGAACACAGAAGCAGGCTGTTCACTGAGTGACACGTATCCCTAGTCATCTTGGCATTCCCACCTTAATCACACATACAGTAGGTGACTGCGTTAGAGATGCTGGCTATGCCGTCACGTGAGTATATGAAGAGATACTCTCCCGCAAGATACCCAACAGCTTCCTACAGTAGAACACGAGGATCTTGGGTTTATTGTGATCCTAACCGATAACAGGCCTTATTATTTGGGCTGTCATCACATTGAGACATTGTCAGTGTTTATCTGGTGTGCACCAGAGTCAACCTCAGTTGCACCCTAGATACAACACGATGTCTGACAATTAAAGGCATCTTAAAGGTGAACATTCACTTGACAAGTGTGCAGATTGTTCCGTTTCTGAGAAAAGGGACCTAGGCCGTCTCCAGTTGGAATGCCAAATGGAAGAGTTTCATTAGATCAAGGAGAGCAGATGTATTCAGGTCACTGAGACCTGGAGACACTGTCTGGTCTCTTTGACATCTTCTCATTGGATGCTGATAAAGACCAGAGGCCTTAAGTGGCTTCATACCACGAATGCAGGAAGCTCAGTAAGGAACTGATTTGTAAGCGTAAAAATATTTCCCCCAAGACCACGTAACCACAGTCTATACGTGTGTCATCCAGTCCTATTGCAGAGGCACTGCGGGAGTCACTACTTAGAAACTGTGGGCTCTGTTGAAAAAAAATGTTGTATAATCTGTTTACAAAAAATGTCCACTTTCCGACTTCCCCTCATGGACAATCACTGAATTGATATGTCGGATGAGGACCGATGCCAGCTGTGTGTGTACAGACTTCTACTGAACTCAACACACCCATGTTGCGGGAGATCAGATAGAGCAGGGGCAGAAGCAACAACACATTCTACAGTGTTTAAAGTTGACTTAGCCTATTATGACGGATGTCGGTTCATCATTTCTCCCGGTCACCCTCTCCCCCCCCCCCCCCCCCCCAGGTACGTACCAGGGTCAGTGGATGGGCGGCATGCGCCACGGCTACGGCGTGCGTCAGAGCGTGCCCTACGGCATGGCCACCGTCATCCGCTCCCCCCTGCGCACCTCCCTGGCGTCCCTGCGCTCCGAGCAGAGCAACGGCACCGTGCTGCAGGACCTCTCCGCGGGGGGCGACGCTCCCAGCGGGGGCCGAGGCGGCTTCGTCCTGAACTTCCACTCGGACAGCGAGGTGGCGACCGGGAAGAAGAAGGGCCTGTTCCGGCGAGGCTCGCTCTTCGGGAGCCTGCAGCGGCTGCGGAAGTCCGACTCGCGGACGTCTATCTCCAGCAAGCGCAGCTCGGCCCGCAGCGACGCCGCCATGAGCCGCATCAGCTCCAGCGACGCCAACTCCACCGTCTCCCTGGGCGACGGCGAGCTGCCCGACGAGGACATGCCGTCAGAGGACCACGTGGACGCCACCACCACCGAGACCTACATGGGGGAGTGGAAGAACGACAAGCGCAACGGCTTCGGCGTCAGCGAGCGCTCCAACGGGATGAAGTACGAGGGGGAGTGGGTGAACAACAAGAGGCACGGCTACGGCTGCACGGTTTTCCCAGAGGGCACCAAGGAGGAGGGGAAGTACAAAAATAACGTTTTGGTGCGTGGAATACGGAAGCAGTTGATTCCTCTTAAGAACCCCAAAACCAAAGAGAAGGTGGACCGGGCCGTGGAGGGGGCCCAGAGAGCCGGGGCCATCGCCAGGACTAAAGTGGAAATAGCAGCTTCCAGGTAGGTCCTTGTGTGTGTGTGTGTGTGTTCGTTGGTGTTTGTCTGCCATTCGGCCTGCCTGTTTGTCTGCCAGCATGATTGCTAAGCTGGTCTTAATTGCTCCGTCCGCTAACACAAACTGGTGGAGGTGCTTCACCTCCTCCAGATCCGTAGCCTCAGAACCACTGCCAGTTTCCCAAGGCCATCAGTATTATTTCCATTTGTAAGACGACTATTCCTGTGGACAATCATCCGTTTGATCCTGTGGGTTTGATTGAAGGCACTGCCCCTACACAGCCCCATGACAAAGGCCCTAACTTTGATTCATTTGGCCTCGGTGCTTCTGCGTGGCTCTTTATTGCCTCTTGTTTCAGCGCTGGTGTGATCAGCCTTGAAAAGGTCCCACTTCTATTCTCTGCCCATATCTTAGATGCCCCAGAGCAGGGCCACGCTTCTGCTGTGTAATATCACCATACCTGCGGCCATGCCAAGTGCATCTCGTGTGCCCTAAAACGATACCTGTCCCCCTGCCAAGTGGCGCTCTGGTGGGGCACCTGCTCTCTGACAGGTGGGCTGGACGTGACCTTTTAGAAACAGACCCCTCTGTTCTCACCAGGAACAGGAACCCCACTCCCAGAGTGTGCAGGGTTACTCTATTCTGCAGTCTCTCTCTCTCTCTCTCTCTCTCTCTCTCTCTCTCTCTCCCTCTCCCTCTCCCTCTCCCTCTCCCTCTCCCTCTCCCTCTCCCTCTCCCTCTCCCTCTCCCTCTCTCTCTCTCTCTCTCTCTCTCTCTCTCTCTCTCTCTCTCTCTCTCTCTCTCTCCCTCTCCCTCTCCCTCTCTCTCTCTAGCTTGCAGAAGGGAATACTGTGAGCCAGACAGTGAAAAAGATTATCCACATCTGACTGAGATCCATGATCACAGCCCCTCTCTTTAATATAGTAATAGCTGACCCCATGTTACCGTCTGCCTAATACTGACTCACTCACCCAAATGGGCCTAAGCCTTTTGCTATGCCTCGATAGCAGTGTCATGAATTTCATATTTCTACAAAAAAAGTTGAAGGTTATTAAGATGGTTTTCGACATCTTAGCACACAGGAGAATACTGCCAATCGACTAGCCATGTGTAAATGGTAGAGAGAGTTTGTGTGTGTGTGTGTGTGTGTTTTAAAAGAGAGACAAAGAAGAGTGTTGTGAATATCTGTCCAGTGATATCCTGTTCCAGTGCTGTGATCAAGACCAACACTGCACTGAACTGTCATGTCCAGGCTGCGAAAGCAACAGCAGTAAAGCTGACAGACTGTATCTGAAGTGGCCAGTGGTGCTGTATCGAATTACCTTTCTCATGAGGGGTTCAGCTCAAAACATTCTTTTATAACATCCAAACTCCCTTAGTCCAAGACTGAAGTATCATTTGCACGTGAACACAGAGCTAGATGACTATGGTGTATACATTGAGGTTTACGTCTTGTTTAATGAACAGCACATTCATCCCCGGGCCAGTTGCTTGAAACAGACCAAGAGGCACACTTGGGTGCTACTCAGCAAGTCCGTGTGCTGTTTCTTACATGTAAAGGATAAAGAGTCAAGTTCCCAAGCTGTTGGTGGTGGTGATGGGAAGTTAGCGGTTGTGTAAGTGGCATTATGCAGTGCATGGTGGTGATGTGGTGATATTGATTTAGGAGTCATGTGACCCAGCTGCATTGACCTGGAATGGACCCAGTGAATCCAGAGGGGCTGAGAGAAGTGGAAACCAGCTCACGGAGCAGAGAGGAGGTAGGAGGTGGGACAGAGGAGGGAGGGGAGGAGGGAGAGAGGATAGAGGGAGGAGAGTGGAGAAGGGAGGAGAGACAAGGGAAGAGAGGGGGGAGTGAGTAGCGAAGGAGGAGAGAGGATGGAGAGAGGATGGAGGAGGCAGGAGAGAGGATGGAGAGAGGATGGAGGAGGCAGGAGAGAGGAGGAAGGAGAGAGGATGGAGGAGGCAGGAGAGAGGAGGAAGGAGAGAGGATGAAGGAGGCAGGAGAGAGGAGACAGGAGTGATGGGATGTGAGACGAGGGAGGTGATTCATTTAGATGGGGAGCCAAGTGAATTTGCTGAGTGGGAGATTTCTAGAAATACTTAAATGGTCTGGAAGGACAGAAAGGAAGCGATGGCAGAAATAAGAGAACTGAAGAGACTGCATCTCTGGCCCCCCCGGAAACAGCATAGATGAGCCATCCCATCAGCCCCTGGGGCAAAGCTGATGACCTCATGGTGTTGAACAGCCAATCAATACAGCCGAAGTGATGCAGCTATGGTCCTAACTAGTGCCTGGGTTTTCTATCAGAGAGAGAGAAAGAGAGAGAGAGAGACAAGTAGAGAGTGAGAGAAATTTTCACTTGAGAAGTGAAACTCCTCATTCACAGTTTTTTAGATAATCTTATAAATTAATATAGTCCTCTCCTCTCAGCGTAGTGATTGTACAACTGTCCAGTGTATGAATGGGAGAATGGTGTTTGCGTGTGTGTATTGTTGCATGTGTGTGTGTGTCGCCAGGGCTGTGAACTGAGATAAGTAAGTATTTGTGGCATTGCTCCAATTGAAAACTAGCCCTCCTCATTAGGTTACACCCTGTAGCCCCTGGACACACCAATACAGATACAACAAGCACACACACACTTACATAAACGTCAGTCAACTTACACCCCCCCAGACATTCAGAGACTGAACTGTAAATTTACATTCAGTCATTTAGCAGATATTCTTATCCACAGCGACTTACAGTAAGTACAGGGACATTCCCCCCGAGGCAAGTAGGGTGAAGTGCCTTGCCCAAGGACACAACGTCATTTGGCTCAGCCGGGAATCAAACTGGCGACCTTCAGATTACCAGCCCAATTCCCCACCGCTCAGCCACCTGACTCCCACTGCAAAACGGCATGTTTAAACCTCCCCATACATGACCATGTATGTGTGTGACCATGTGTCCCAGCAATGTGCTGTGATCGGGGTTTCAGCAAAGTAACCGGCACCAGAAGAGGAAAGGGAGGACAATGTTGCTGAAGTGGCCTTCTTAGAGGTTCACGTAAGAACAGGACAGATCCCCTTTAAATCAGGGAAATGATGTCATTGAACGTGACAGTGATTAGAGACTGAGAAAAGTGAAGGCTACCATTATCATGTGTTTGCCAGGGTTGAACTATGTAAAGTAGGCTCAAATTTGTTTGCCGTGTTTGACTTTCAGATCAGCTTGACATTTCTGTTGACAAACAAGTAGCACACAACTTTCAATTACGTTTTCACAAATATTAAATGCAAGCCCTTTAAATGAATACACTGAAATATCAGAAATATCAAGGCATGTAGTCATACAATTACAATTCATTTACTGGACTAATATTATTATTTCAGCACAGGAAGACACTCTGACAGTGTCTTCTCAACTGTTAGCACATTAGCTTGTATGTGTTGGCCCCTCCGCTGCCAGCCACCAGACTGGACCACAGACAATGTTTTGAATGGTCAGTGGAGACAGATTGCAGAGGGAGGGGCACCTGCTTATACACACACACACACACACACACACAGATGCACACCCGCCTTTGTGTCTGCATTCATTTCTGGGCCTACTTACAAATACTACTTACCCTTCGGTTACAAATACCCTGCCCACCCTCCTATCCAGTGTCTGCTGGCCTGGTGGTGTGTCAGCACTGTTCACTGACTAAATAAGGCAAGGCAGGACTCTGCTTATCAGCACCCGCCAGGAATATATACCCTCCCCGCCACTGATACAGTAGTCAGCCATCACCACACTGGCTATCTCTCCTGAGTGTGTGTGTGTGGTGTGCATGTCTGTGTGTCAGTGGATTTGAGAGAGAGAGACAACACATTTGACAGAGAGAAAGATTGGAAATGAGAGAGCAAGAGAGAACGAGTGAGAGTGAGAGAAAGAGAGGATGAAAGAAGGATGAGCAGCAGGGGTTGATGTTTCCGTCCAGCGATCAACTTCACAGAACTCTGTGTGATATAGGACCGACGCACTGATTCATGGTCTTTTCCTCTCCTGCTATCACCTGTGTGGAGATCTGTGTGGTACAGGACTGGACCACAGCGATCATCAACAGTGATGAACGAGGAGTGATTAAACGTGTGAGCCTGACTGGAGGCCTAGTATGTGGTGTTGCATGTGTGCAGTCACAAGTGTGCCGCTCTCACTGGGTCCTGACATGGCAGCCAGATCATGTTTATCCTCTCTCTATCCATTGACCCTCCACCACCAGGTTTATGGCGTTGTGGAAGGGTGAGGTTACGTAAGAGTTACTGCTGACAGGTTGAGAAGGAGTTCATACACACACACACACACAGTTAAAGGGTGGACTGTGCCTTCCCTATCCATATCAGCGAACAGGTATTAACGATTCCCTTAGAGTAAACTGAGGAGCTATTATTAATGTTGCTGATGCTATATTACACAGTCTCCCCTGCATACAATCTGACTCCTACAGCAGGGAAGAGATTCACAGCAGCACTCGTATCCATGTTGTAGAATGTGATAGTTAACACCGTTGGGAAATAGTGTGTTGCAGCCTCCTTGTTGAAACCCATCAGCGGAGATCAATAACGTTTAATATGACTGAGTGTGAGTGTGCCAGAGGATAAAGGTTCAGGCGTGAGCCGAACACACAGGTGTCCTGGTGTTCCGGAGAGATCTGGCGCATAGCTGGTGCTATTATAAGATCTATCAGATACTGAGGGAAGGAGAGAGCGAGGGAGAAGGACAGAGAGAGAGAGAGATAGAGAGAGATAGATAGATGCTGGGGAGAGAGAGCAGTGTCTCCATTATCTCCTCCTACTGAAAGTGAGTCGAGGTATTATTTGAAGCATAATTATTTTGGTCTCAAAAATGTGGTCGTTCTGAGATTGCTGTGTGTGACTGCGTGTCGAGCGCTAGTCTATGTCAGAAGCAGGGGAGATAGGGTTTCACTAAAACACCATTACACTGCATGGCAGGGCCCGGGGGCTGGTCATATCTCAGAGAATGATATTTCTCCCGCTCCGGCGGTTAACAGGTGAGAGATGAGTTGTTCAGACAGGCTACTACAGTAAGTGTTTTGACAAAGGAAGAAACAGATGTATAGCTAGCCTGCAGTGATTAAAAATTGAACAACCTCTTGTGTTCTGCTCAAGTGCCTGCTTGGTCTCTCTGCCTTCGTCTGCTTTACAAATCAGAGCTCCTGCACAGTGTTTTCCTACATTATTCAAAAGCTTGTGTGTGTGTGTGTGTGAGTGAGTGAGCCTGGATGTTCAAAATGGGTTGCCCCGGGTGAAGGGGTTGCTGGAGATAGTGCAGTGAGCTAGCTGTTACATTCGTCTCTTTTCTCTGTCACAGTCACTAATGAGGCGGTGCGCTTTCATCCTCTGTCAACCGTGGACCCCAGAGACACAATGTTTAACACGTCCTCCAGAGAATTGTGTGTGTGTGTGTGTGAGAGAGAGAGAGAGAGAGAGAGACAGAGAGGTGTGATTCCCTATAAAGACACAGAACATCATGGACAACATATTGCCACCCATCACAACTCTACTGCATCGAAATTATGTTGATGTTTGACTTTGTAAGAGATATGCTGGAGGTGGGAGGAGCTTGTGCACAGCCTGCAATTAAAACTACCTCGAGTTCAGGCGGTTGCCAAGCAATGTGACCTTTACTCTTGCAGGTTGTGCATCGGATGTAGCACCCTGTAGTTGAGTCACACACACCGTTGTGTGTGAGTGTCTGGGTGTGTTTACTTTGACATTGTTGTGTCTTAAAGCCCTTTCATGACCCGGGTCATAACAAATCTAGGGTTTGTTTGTATTGTAAACAGGTCTGATGGATGTACTGTGTGGTCAGTGAGTGTAAGTCACTTTCTTGTAAGTCGCTTTGGATAAAAGCGTCTGCGAAATGAATACATGTAAATGTAATGTGACGTGTGTTAGGGAGTGTGTTGAGGATGTCTGTTCACGACGTGTGCGAGGTCACACATGCACCGCAACCGCAAATGTGGGTTCCTTCATTGGCAGCTTGGTTAACACAAGCCAGATGCCTCGGTTAAAACCGTCCGCCCAAGTGTCTCTGATGGTTTCCATGGCGACGGCTCCAGTCATCTCGTCAGCCGTATGATAGGTTGGTTTTCCACATTAATGGAGCAGGGAGTTGTTGAGCAAGCGAGGGGAGCTCACGCCATGTTTACTCACAGAGCGCTCTGCTCGCCAGGCGACCAATCAACCCAAAGATCTGATGTTTGAGGATTCCGTCGGCTCACAGAAAAATACCTAAACGAGGAAAAACATCAACATAGCATGGGAAGAATTGTTCAACAGGTGTATTTGATAGCTGTTGATAAACCTATGGGAATATGAATGGTGCAAGCACACCTGCTCATCATAATGATTTATACTCACTGGTTTTCTGATCCTCTATAGGTCTTGCCAAGCTATTACCATAGCAGTCACACTACTGTACTGCAAAGGGTGTTTGTGCATGTTTGTGGGTGTTTGTCGGTGTGTATATGTGTGTGTGTGTGTGTCTGTGTGTGAGGGAGAGGGAGAGAGAGAGAGAGAGAGAGAGAGAGAGAGAGAGAGAAAGAGAGAGAGAGAGAGAGAGAGAGAGAGAGAGAGAGAGAGAGAGAGAGAGAGAGAGAGAGAGAGGGAGAGAGGGAGAGGGAGAGGGAGCTTAGTCTGTTAGGCTCGGATCACAGTAGCAAGTAAAGCCTCATCCAGGTCCAAATACAAGGCCGTCTCGCTTTGTTTCTGTAAACAGAACAGTCGTAGAACATTGTCCCAGTTATCACCTGTGAAGCTGACACTCTAAAAGACTGGAGCTGTCAATCCTCATCTGTCTGGAGGTTAAAGACAACATGTCGTCTGTGGTCTCCACTTCTGCATTTCTCTCAGCTGTTAAGTCTGCTAGGCTCCAGTGTTTGGTAATGAGTTGGGTCACCAGCACAGCTGTGGTACCAGGACAGCTGTGTGACCAGGACAGCTGTGGTACCAGGACAGCTGTGGTACCAGGACAGTAGTTTGACCAGGACAGCTGTGGGACCAGGACAGTAGTTTGACCAGGACAGCTGTGGTACCAGGACAGCTGTGTCACCAGGACAGTAGTTTGACCAGGACAGCTGTGGCACCAGGACAGTAGTGTGACCAGGACAGCTGTGGCACCAGGACAGTAGTTTGACCAGGACAGCTGTGGCACCAGGACAGTAGTGTGACCAGGACAGCTGTGGGACCAGGACAGTAGTTTCACCAGGACAGCTGTGGTACCAGGACAGTAGTGTGACCAGGACAGCTGTGGTACCAGGACAGCTGTGGCACCAGGACAGTAGTTTGACCAGGACAGCTGTGTGACCAGGACAGCTGTGTCACCAGGACAGCTGTGGTACCAGGACAGCCCAGATTTGACAACGTGCACCAGATCTGGGGATGAACACCCTGCCACAGTGCAGCCTCACGTTCCTGACAAGGAGAGACATGTGATTCAATGTCACTCTCTCGACAAACCCTGATTGGTCACACTTACACGTACAGTACACAGTGGCGTCTTTTTACACACCCACACATGGAGACACTCCAACGTCATTGATTTCATTTAAATGTAAAGATCATTTAAATGTAAAAACACCATTAGAACCATATGATTTAGTTTAGGATTATTTAAATGTGTTGGTTGTTGAATATTTGATATATAAATACTTTCATTTCAGGACTCGTTTTTGTGATGCACTACACACACACCGCACACCCACACACACACACACCCACACACACGCACAGAGCTGCTTTAATGCGTGAGAAGACTTTCTTCAACACTCTTATTTTCTGTTTTCTAGCATGAATCCCATGTAAAGCACATACTTGCTGCGAGACGACAAACTCGAGATGGAATTGACTGTGTTCAGATTCATATTCACACACACACACACACTCCTACTCATAGCTACCTGATTGCGTGACTGGCATCCAGGTAAGTGTTCTCAAACGGAGTGCTGAGTGCCTGCTCCCTCAGAGAGCCAGGTCAGGAGAGATTAGGTCAGTAATCCACACAGAGATGTCGCTGCTCAGGGTTTCCACTATTTAATCAAAGTTGATTCTCCTCAATCTTATGACAATTCCCAGAAAAGAGAAGCATCTGTCTCTGTAAATCTGTTTCTACCTGGTCTCTGCTGTTTGCACACAGTCCTCTGATCGGGGATAGCCGACGGTTGATGCTCTGGCGGTGGGCTGTGTCTGGGCCTGTTGTGTTCATGCTGCACCTCAGCTATTCAGGTAGAATATCACTGAGGTAAGATACATTTTGTAGTCATTTAGCAGACGCTCTTATCCAGAGCGACTTACAGTAAGTACGGGGACATTCCCCCCGAGGCAAGTAGGGTGAAGTGCCTTGCCCAAGGACACAACGTCATGTTGGCACGGCCAGGAATTGAACTGGCAACCTTCAGATTACTAGCCCGATTCCAGCCTCAGCCACCTGACTCCCTATTACTAAAAAATGACTTAATCCTAAGGGGGGAAATAAAACATGCACATAATAGTCATTCAGTAAAGTCAGATTGGCATCTGGCAAAGGTATTGTGAATGCTAGGTGGTGCAACCCCCCCCCCCCTCTACGTCTTTACCCCCTCCCCCCCTCCCTACTATTCCTACCCTGCCCTCCTTCTTTAATCAGACCAACCTGTTCATTAGCAGACATGCATTGTTTCCTTTTCCTCCCATTCTTTGCTCCATGGTGGGTCGGTTCTCCCTCTCTAGGATGTCTGGATGTTCACTGTGGATTTATCACTCCACCACAGAGCCTTGTCCTTTCAAAGGTAGACACCTGCCTTTGTCACTAGCTAAAGTTCACATCATTTGTGTCACGATTATGACATTGAAGTATTTATGCATTAAATCCTTTATCCAATCTTTATGTTTTGTGCCTTGCATATGACTTCCAGCCTGGTGGCATCACATTCAACAGTATTATTCAATGATAAAAATACATACATGTCCTAACATGACCAGTGACACTATTCTGGAGTTACAGAGTACAGCTCTGTCTTTAAACCAAGACCCAGCCTGATTTCTCCTAATACCAGCAGTAGCTCACTACTCCATTAAAAGATTCATGTGCTCTTGTCATCATCACAGAATCATTTGAGTGTCAGGTTCTGCTAACCACCAAGAGTGTTAGTCATGGTTAAGTAATCCAGAATTAACACCAGTTAGTAATTCAATACCAGGCCTAGGGGCTGAAAAGGTATGTGCAAGCTAAGTGCTAATTTGTGCAGACGTAATCTGGCTGCTTCTTTGAACCCTGTGAATGAGTGTGAAACTGAAAGACAACACCTGGAGGTTTGTTCTGTGTTTCGACCAGATGCACAATGCTTGCCACTGGAGCTTGTAAAACAGTTCACAGCAACTTCAGTAGGTATGCCCATGATAATTGGTGCACACAGTACAGCACTAACAAGGTTTTGTTGTATAATTATAAATGTACGCTCTCACATGTTGTTTCTGTGACGTTTGCGGGGAGATTTTTACTACCGAAGGCATCAAATCTCAGCAACATGTGTAGCAGTAGCTCTGTCTGTCTGAACTGATCCAGCTCAGCATCTCTGTGGAGTATGTTTGGTAGCTTAAAAAGTTGGGGGACAGGGGTGTGTGTGTGTGGGGCGGGGGGGGGGGGGGGGGGCTATGGACTGTGTGGACTTGCAGTGAAGGACAGGGTCAAGGTTTCCAGTTTGTGTTTCAGGTCTGTATCTTATCTCATTGTGAACCAGAGTACCAGAGTACATTCCATCTCCCTGGACTGCTGGGGTGAGTGACAAGAAGACAGGGGGAGATATGGGTGGGGGTAATGGAGGGGGAGGGAGGGGGGAGGCAAACTGTGTCAGCATATGTGAGAGAGATTCCTCAAATAGGCCACCACCCGAGGAACGATGGGGGCAGTACACACACACACACACACACACACACACACACACACTTCTGCAGCAGACAAGGCTACTGCGAGCCCAAAAAGAGAGCGCATCTCATCGCATGCAGGGGCTGAAATGGAACCCTACAGTAAAATTAGAGGGGCTGAGTTGCATACCTCAGCAGGTTTACATTCCCCCGAGTCTTTAGGGGCAGGCCCTAAGACACTGACTGTATCCCCATGAGAGAGAGAGAGAGAGACATAGAGAGACATGGAGCGTTTTAGCACACTTGAACAGATTTCTTTTATTATTAATATCTCACTGATATTTCACAACTATAGTATATTCACATTGGGACATGTGTGATCGTTATGGCGAATGCGGTGTCTCCTCTCTAAGTGGGGACTAGATTTCTCTGTCTGTCTGAGAGTGTGACACTGGGAAGTGTGAGGTGATTTTCACTGGCGTCTAGCTGCCCCTCGCACCCCCCCATTCCCCCACACACCCTGCCTTTCCCCCCATACGTTTCTGCCCAACGTTTCACTCCCTCTCCTATGTCCATCACCTCCTTCACCAGACGGCCTGTCTGGGGCCCTGGGCCTGCCCCAGACACTTCCTCTGCAAGGCCTTGACTTTCCCTCTCATATATATGGACCTGCAAAGCCCTGCCAGGGACACACACGTAAAGTACATGGTCGCAAAAATACCACATGGCTGGTCATTCATCTCACTTCAAAATAGATCGCTTTTGCATGTGTTTGCATATGTTGGCCTATGTCTGTTTAGGAATGATAGTGTGTGCGTGCCTGTGTGTGCCTGTGTGTGTGTGTGCATGTGTGTGTGTGTGCCTGTGTGTGTGCGTGTGTGCGTGTGTCCTGTTTTGGCCTCGGAGTGTCCAGGGCTGTGTAAGTGTGTCCTTTGTCCCAGGGTGCAAGCTTATTTCTGGAGAGGAAGCCGCCTGGCTGTGCCCTGGCATATGGCTCCTCATACATTTTAATGCATCTCTGTCCCTGGGTGTCGTTAAAACAAGACTCCTCAGTGTCCAAGGACGGAAGAGAAGTCAAGAACAGAACCATTTGTGTTGGTGGTACTGATGACTGGGCGTGGGGGCATTAAAGGGAGGAGAGAGAGACAGAGAGAGAGAGAGAGAGAGACAGAGAGAGAGAGACAGAGAGAGAGAGAGAGAGAGAGAGAGAGAGAGAGAGAGAGAGAGAGAGACAGAGAGAGAGCGAGAGAGAGAGAGACAGAGAGAGAGCGAAAGAGACAGAGACAGAGCGATAGAGAGAGAGAGAGAGACAGAGAGAGAGCGAGAGAGACAGAGCGATAGAGAGAGAGAGAGAGAGGAAAGAGGGAAAGATGACATTGATTGAGACAGAGAGAGGGAAAGCAATGGACAGATGCAGAGAGAGAGATGAATGAGGTTGAGTTGGGCCTCAGACCGCTCTGCTGTACACGCAGCATCTGCACCAGTCGTAGCCGAGGATGACTCGAGGATTTTACTGGTTGTATTCTCCAGTCATGCTTGGTTCTGTTGCACTGGGATGAGTGACTGTGTTGTAACTCTCCTGCCATGAGAGCGGTGGCTGTGAAGCCCTGAGGAAGGTCTAATCCACTGTTTTTCATGGCGTTTATCGTGTGCCTTTCGTGTCATGTTGCGTCATGACTGCAGGTCTTCCGGAAATGGACTGCGGACAGAGAAGGCAAAAACCCTCTATGCCCTCTAATGCGTAGCCTGTCCTCAGCTAGCGCAGGATACTGTCTATGTGTGTGTGTGTGTGTGTGTGTGCTTGTGTGTTTGTGTGCTTGTGTATGTGTGTGCTAATGTGTGTGTGTGTTTGTGTATGGAATCTCACTGGGGTTTTCAAGGGATTTGTTTAGCAGGTCAGCCCGCAGTGTCTGTCTGTAAACGACCATCTCGCCATGGTGTGCTCCTGTAATGCCTCTCAGTGCTAATGCTAAGCCCACCATGATCCCAAAACTCATTACGCCTGTTTCGACTTTAGCCCTACGTTGTTTGATATGACATCGTCCCTTTCCCCCATGTGTCGTAGCCTTTTGCTGTACTGAATCATCCATGCCTTACCAAGTATTTAATTTATGGCATTTACTCGTATGGTCTCAGGACATTTCTGGCCTTAAACTAGTGTCGGAATACCTGTGGTTTTAGCCTGTGTGAGTGTGCGTGCCTGTGTGTTTGTTTGTGTGAGTGTGTGAGTGTATGTGTACTGGTGGGCTGCTCCCTGGGCTGGTGGGCTGCTCCCTGGGAAGGTGGGCTGCTCCCTGGGCTGGTGGGCTGCTCCCTGGGCTGGTGGGCTGCTCCCTGGGCTGGTGGGCTGCTCCCTGGGTTGGTGGGCTGCTCCCTGGGCTGGTGGGCTGCTCCCTGGGCTGGTGGGCTGCTCCCTGGGCTGGTGGGACGCTCCCTGGGCTGGTGGGACGCTCCCTGGGCTGGTGGGCTGCTCCCTGGGCTGGTGGGCTGCTCCCTGGGCTGGTGGGACGCTCCCTGGGCTGGTGGGCTGCTCCCTGGGCTGGTGGGACGCTCCCTGGGCTGGTGGGACGCTCCCTGGGCTCGACTCCATTTGGGAAAGTAGGATTTGGATTTGATATAGCAGCAACAGAGGGCTCCGAGTGCTGGGTTGTCCCTCACAGGGAGGGACAGATACAGCAGAGAGACAGAACAAGAGGAGGGGGGGGGGGTTAGAGAGGGAGAGATGAACAGGGAAAGAGGTCCTGGGTTGTCTTAGATTCAGAGGTACAAACTGATGTACTGAGTCAAAGTGCATAGTCCTTAAAGAGTGTAATGTGTGTGTGTGCCATTGCTGTTCCAGCTGACAGGTTGTCCCTGTGTGTGTGTGTCTCCAGGACTGCCCATGCCAGGACAAAAAGCGAGGCAGCAGACCAGGCCGCTCTCTCTGCCTGCCAGGACTCCGACATCGCCAGGGCTGTTGCTAGGGAGCTGTCCCCCAACTTCCACCAACCAGGTAACTGTTCTGCTGCTCTGCAGCTGTTGTTTGTGGACAAACTAACATGCGAATGTCAACTACCGGCCACAGACACTCACAGCCCCCACCTCTATCAGTGTAAATAAACGTTATGTCTTTATAGAACTCTCATTATAAGAACATATCGTATAGTAGTATAGTATAGTGTTAAGGTGAGTGCAGAGAGTCAAAATCATCACAAAATGAGCACCCGATTTCAGCTCCAGGTCGGGTGTAATGAACACCAGAAATCGGACCCCAATGCAACAATCTTAAAAGGATTTACTCCTGTACCTTAGTGCCTCTGTTTACTGACTGGTTTCTTATGCCTTCCTGTCACATACACTGCCAACACGCCTGGCCCCAAATGCAACCTGCAGGTGTGCTGGTTTTGGGCAGCAGGTGTTATATTTCACAAGTCTTTAAGACCTGGAAACAAGTCAGAGGGGAGGAACCGTGTCAGATGCTGACTCTTAGATGTGTAAAATTGTAGTTAAATGTAGGTATTTTTCTGCGTATGTTTTTAACACTGTGGATAAGTGTACATGGAATTATATTATTTCAAAATACTGATCCAAAATCCTCAAACAAGTCTTTAAGATCATTTTTACTTGGTGTCAAAATCCAGCTCAATCAATGGCATATTACATCACACTATAATGTCCTTAAATACGGAGATCTAGCTGTTAAGCTCTTTTGGTACTTTACTTGAGAACACATATAGTGCACTTTGATGCACGTCTAACCAACAAGTGTGTTTAACCCCGACAAGTAGACAAGCATTAATGTCAAGCAGACAGATCAATCCAGACTAGATTCTGCATCGCCTCCGAATTTAAGGGCTACACTTACAGTTTGTGCCACTTTACAAATCAGTGACGGCTTAAAGTACTGTCATTTGTCTGTCAATCGTGGGATACAGAATACTATTTGCATGATATGACAGTTCTATCTGACGGTCCCTTGCATTTCTATGTCAGGAGATTCATCTGTGGTGCTGTTCTGTGAACGCTGTGTAATGATTTTGTCCCGTGCTGTAAGGCCTGTGCTTGGCCCTCCTAAGGCATGTCATCTAAAACCATTGAGGAGGCATTCTAAGACCACAATGAACGACTGTGTCTGTGGCTGGATGAAAAACAGAGCCTTTATGGCTGAAGCTTATTTGGGACAGTTTCATGGACAGAAAACCACTGTTCCTTTAGTATCACAGGCTAGACCAAGTGAGCTTCTAGATTACATTTTCGAACCATACATTTCTCTCTGTTTTAGATGTCGTTTCACACAGAATACATGCAGTTTTTATAGGGACTTTGAGGTAACAAAGACAGAATGGCATCCTATACAGTAGCACCAAAGGGGTTGACTAAACTCTATTTGTACCTTTACTAGGGAAGATGAGTTTTACAAGCAAATGCCTGAACACTATACTATATAAATTGTCTGGATGAGGTTTCCTTGGGCGTGAACGAGGTTGGTGTTGATGAGGATAGACAGGGAAGTGTGAATTCAACACATAGTAGTTCAACAGAAGAGACATCATCTCTTAGCGATGGGGGAAAAACAGGATATGCAGTTGATGCGTAAAAACGTAGCAAGAACAGTGCAGTCGATGGTTTCCCTCTCGATCTCCCCCTGACCATCCATCCCTTGACCCACAGTTCCATCACCTCTCTGAACTGTGCATTGCATTCTCTTGAGCCCGTAGTGTATATTTAGTCCTCAGCTAGCTAGCCTAGCATGGCCCACTGCCAATAGATGCCATAAAATAGTGGGTGACTAATAGATTGACAATGGAAGCCATTCAAGCATGTCCCTAAACGCTGGCTGAGAGACCCCCAGCTGGGGGTGCCAGGACAGGGTCTGTCCGCTTGTTTGTGTTGTGGAAAAAGGCAGTCATGCTTGGAAGCTCGGTAAGCCCCTGCAGGTTGACTCACCACAGAGAGCGTGTCCTTGTCTTCTAAGTCAGATCATGAATGAAAGGGCAGCTGTGTCATCACACTGGGCAGTGCAGGACAGCATGTGAGATGTGGCTGCAGGTCGGACACACCGTGCCAAACGTGGCACCTAGCCTTGAATAAAGGGACATCGTTCTTGTTAGACTAAGAGGGGAACAGTTATTCATGATTACCCGAGCTTTTCTGTCTGGGTCCTTTAATGAGTGTACTTCTATATTGTCAGCGCTGGTTACCAGAGGAAGCATAGGTTGTGTATCAGAATCTGAGTGTACAGTACCCTAGTTTTAGGTGTTTGGTTGGTCATCTGTTCTAGTTTGGCAGGTCATATCATGTTTGGTGTAAATGAGGTCCCCTATTTACAGTTTGACCCATTTTTGCTCTTAAGAAAAATACAAAATACTAGGAACTGAACAGTAGGAGGAGTACAGACTACCCTTAAAGGAAACCTACCCTGGATTCTTCACTGACGATAACCTACATTTGACTTTTAATATCATTAATGTCTGTAAACTCCAGGTATATTTACTATTTCGTCACACATCTTTTCACAAATATCTTAAACATTCCATTGACTCCAGTTTAATCCCACAAGATTCCTTGTGGTCTGCATCCAAACTTTAAACATTCTCACTTCCCTTAGAATAACTCTCCAAAGAAAACACAGGTCCAGACCCTTGTCATTTGTAAATTACATTTCAGACTCATGGCAGATTATCGCCCAAGTTCGACATGAGCAGCCCAAAAGTGAAGAGGGGGTCATTAGGAAAACACCCTCACCTTTCTGATTGGTTCGCACACAGCCCCCTGGAAGGGGGGTAGTGGAGGTGGTCTGGGACTGGTTTATGGAGTGACGTTAATTGGGTTATATTTGGAGCCGATGTGTGCTCACTGGGGCCTAATGGAGACATTGCTGGAATCCCAGTGCACTGAGGGTTGGAATAGCTCCTCTCTCTGCCCCCCTCTCTCTGCCCCCCTCTCTCTGCCCCTCTCTCTCTGCCCCCCTCTCTCTGTCCCACTCTCTCTGTCCCCCTCTCTCTGTACCCCTCTCTCTCTGCCCCTCTGTCTCTGCCCCCCTCTCTCTGTCCCCCTCTCTCTGCCCCCCTCTTTCTGCCCCCCTCTCTCTGCCCCCTCTCTCTGTCCCCCTCTCTCTGCCCCCCTCTTTCTGCCCCCCTCTCTCTGCCCCCCTCTCTCTGCCCCCCTCTTTCTGCCCCCCTCTCGCTGTACCCTCTCTGCGGCTGACGCAGAGCAGCTGTTCCTTCCTTCAGCCAGTACCCATGAAAGGGAGGGAGGAGTGGGGGGGGAGAGGGGGTTGAAATGCACTTTCAGCCCGCCCATTTTGACCTAGTCAAGGTACACTCATGGTCAGGTGGCCTCATAAACACGGACAGGTTAGAGGGGTCACACTCAGCCATACATCACACACACAGGGTCAATAGGCCACCAGTCTAAAGATGAGACCAGCTGCTGGTGTATATTCAGAAATTCTGGTCGCATTCTAGATAGGTCTGTTTAGAATCAAGTGCATGCAATATTATTAGCTCAGAGGTTATGAGACTCAGTGCAACAGGTAAGATGTGTCCTACCCTGTTGTATTTGATTGTCTTGCTTCTTATAGCTGATGCTAGAAATCCAGAACAGCCAATCAGAAAGACCTCATTAACCCTTCCTGCTCTCCATGTTTCTTCAGATGTCCCTGTATGCGAGACCAACTCCAGTCTCCTCTCCATCTGTTTGTTGAAAACAAAGGAGAAATGGAACAATGACCAAGCTAAACAAGTGTGATGATTAGAGGGGCCAGAATAATCTGCATAGGAAGCATGGTACATTGTTGATTGTTCGTGTGCATGTACTGTGTGAATGTGTGAAAGAGTTTATGCGTGTGTAATCTGCCAAACAATGACAGCTCCCTCATTTGCCGGTGCACAAAGGAAAGAAAAGACCTCGCTAGATGAAACGAATTGAGTCCTGCATCTCAATTGCGACAAACATAAAAATAAACAAGAGAGAAAGAGGTACAAAATGAGGCTGTATGAACGGGCCATTTAATAGCTTGCTCAAAACCAAAAAACATGTATCTACTCAAAAACGTTGAAAGCAAACTAAATGGTAAGATTCTTGATACAGTATATAGCTTGTGTACAATCTGAAGCTAGTAACAGTTTCTTGCGTGTACATGGTCCTGGTAACTATGAGGAAACATAATGTAAAGCCTGGCAGTGACCCAGCACTGTGACTCATATAACATCCACAGCCTTGGGTCCTACTGTGTCTGTCCGCTGATTGTCACTTGCTATATTTCAAGCATGGTGAAGATGGTACAAATGTTTCTCCTCTGGCCGGCCCCTGCTCACCGCCAGGAGACGGCCTGCGTTATTCCGCTCTGACGACTTGATGTTTGCACGCTGTGCCTCTTATCTAAATGTACGTGAGGGCAGCCGATGCAGTAGCCCCAGCCGGCTTCACTAAGGCAACAGATGGGATGCGGGTACTGTACCCCCTTCTTCACGGTACTCCTCCTCTCTGTCCTCCCCCCCCCCCCCTCCCCCGAACTGTGTAAAACACGTCCAGTCACATGTCCTGTTAGGGTCCCGCTTGTTCGTTCCTCTTAGATTGAGGTCATCTGGGGTGACAAAGGCACTGGGTGTGCTGTACATGGACTAACCATCGCCAGGCCTTTTGTGTCCTGACTGTGTGTGTGTGTTGGTGTGTGCTTGGGTGTGTGTTTTTGTGTGCTTATGTTTGGCTACGCTTCCACTGGAGTGGAAATGTGCTCCGGATAAGCTTGAACGTAGCTGGCATCCATAGCTGAAACAAAAGCTTGTCCTATAATAATGCCATAGAGATGATGAAGGGGATAGATAAAGACAGTAAGTAGAGAGAGGCAGCTTGAGGTTGAACTGTGTCAGATGCAAAAGTGCTTAAACTGGACAAATAAAATAAGCTTTTAGAGTAGATCCTTTATTAGACTTAGAATTGTACTCTATGTCGGCAGGGCAGCAGAAAGACCAAGTTATCTCTGGCCATTACCAGTATCTTTTCCCACTTGAAGGAATTCCTCTTTGGTAGCAGAGATTGATCACAGCTCAGATAAAGATGTGCAGGGGCCATCTGGGGGAGGGGGGGGGGGGGGGGCTCTAGAACACATTCCAAGTGACTAATCACCATTGTTTGGCACTGCAAATGACTGTAGTTATAGCCTGTACCATAGCAACTAGGTGTTGTACAGTACCAGGTTGAAAGCAAATATGTCTATTCAGACCACTCACCAGTGCTTCTAGATGTAAGTTAAAACCTTGTTGAAAAAAAGACAGTGTACAATGAACTACATTGTTATAGGTGACTCTGAAATGATGAGACAATAATTTTTATATCGAAAAGCTGTGTCTGTGGCTTTTAAAATGGCTGGCGGTGCAAAGTCTCTGACTGGTTGCCAATACTGCAGTTATCTCTCTCTCTCCCTCCCCCTCTATCTCTCTCTCTCTCTCTCTCTCTCTCTCTCTCTCTCTCTCTCTCTCTCTCTCTCTCTCTCTCTCTCTCTCTCTCTCTCTCTCTCTCTCTCTCTCTCTCTCTCTCTCTCTCTCTCTCTCTCTCTCTCTCTTTCTCTATGCAGTCTGATGGTACTGGTAATGCTGAAAATATCCAGAAAATGCTGCCTGGAACCCCTCATAGGTCTCTGTCTCCTAACAGAAAGTGTATGGAACTGCCCATGAAGCCAACCCTCTTATCGAGTTATGGTGTGAAATTAAACTCACCAGATATTTTAATCCCTGTGGATGTTCGAAAGGCCCCTGTCTCTTTGTAGTGGGTCTTACTGGGACTGTCGCTGTTATGAAATGAATTAGGAATGTCCCGCAGAGGGAAAATTATTTTGGTTTAAGTGATATTGAGTTGTCGGATTTGCTGGTGGGAGAGGTTTAGCAGACCTCAGCCTGTGTGTACTTTACAAGCTTCTTCTTCCTCAAGGGGGAGGGTCATCAGCAATTAATCTCTGATTCTTAGAGATGTATCTTCCCACGGAATGAAGGCCGCTAAATGTGAACGGTGCTTCCAACATGTTGACATCCAAAACTAATACACGGAAGGGGTCAGGTGGCTGAGTGGTTAAGGTATCGGGCTACCAATCAGAAGGTTGCCGGTTCAGTTCCCGGCCGTGCCAAATGACGTTGTGTCCCTGGGCAAGGCACTTCACCCTACTTGCCTCAGGGAGAATGTCGGGGGGGAAATAATCACTTTTCCTGGTTATCTCAAGACCTCTGGCTAAATAATGTTACACAGAAGAGGACAGATCAGCATTGCTACGAATGATGTTTCTGAACATGTTGTGTTTCCTGTCTGCCAGCGTTGCATGAATATGGTGTGAAGGCAGCACCTCCATGTCAAGTCCTTGTATCCGTAGTGATCCTCTTCTTGATGCTGAAGATGAGTGTATATCAGCGCACCGTGTTCAGCGTGCAGACAG
Organism: Hypomesus nipponensis; assembly: GCF_054491055.1. NCBI lineage: Eukaryota > Metazoa > Chordata > Actinopteri > Osmeriformes > Osmeridae > Hypomesus > Hypomesus nipponensis. The sequence goes on along the minus strand of NC_140368.1, from coordinate 4,416,973 downwards.
ATATGACGAGAGGTCTCTCCTGTGAGACAGAGGCTGGTGAAAGGAGAGAAGGACGACTGTGGGGTCGCGAGGACGGGCCTGCAGACTCCTCTCTGGCCTGGCTGGAGTCTGTGCCTCTACATTAATGACATGCTGGTCCTCGCTCTCCTCGCCCTGTTTTCCATCTCTCTATTTCAATTTCTCTCTGCTCTCTCTTTGATCTCCACTTGGTTCGCTACACTTGCATCTTGCCCTAGGGATGTGCTTATTAGGGTGCAATACTGCAGATAGGAGATGAAATGGAATGATTAGAGTAAACCTTGTTGGGGACTTAGTGATTTCTGCGCTGTGTGATCTATTGATGTGTGTGTTAAATATGTATATATATATAAGCCTTTCTGTAGTCTTTTTTTCACATTTACAAAGCCACCAGTGCTTGTAAATCCATTCATTTTACCTACAGTATAGCTGTATGGATATTGACTGGGGTTACTGTGGTTTGACATGTACTTTGACGTGTTATTTACTCATTAGTTGAGGCTGTTTTGGATTTCCCATGAACAGTACTACAATGCCAACAGTAGATATTCCAAAACCTTTTATTTCAGGCAGTAGAAGTCAATAGCAGATAGCTCTGCCCTTCTAATCTGGGTTCTTCGGCAGTGCTTGTGTTGGAGATTACGACATGAGTTGGCATTCTTTCAAGGATTAGTGATCTCTTATGTCATCCTACATCCCAAACTGGGGTAATGCAATGTGTGTACGTGCACTTTTGTTTGTGTATGGAGGTATTTTATGGGTAGTGGTTTATTTGTTTGCAGTACACTGGAGTGAATGTGCTTGTGAATGTTCAAGTCAAAATGTTATTGTTAAATTACCTGGCATACATTTATTCAGAAAACAATGACATTCTTAGTAGCTGGGTCTTAATGATAACAAACAAAATATATTGGGAAAATGGCAAGATCAATATTAATATAATAATATTGAACAGAGGTAGAAACTAGTCACCTGACTGACTGACTGACTGACTGACACAAACATGAACCATGATGAGTGACAGCACAGAACCACAAGGATGAGCGAGGAGAAGAACCAAGAGGAGGAGGAATCCTACAAACCAACACACCTGGGCGTGTCCGTTTGGGTTGAACGTGTTTGTGCATATGTGTATTGAATAGTTGTCCTCTCCCTCCTCCACCCCTCTACTGTGCAGGTCCTGACTATATCAAGCAGCAGTTCATGGACCCTGTAGAGATCACGGAGGCCCCTGAGGAGAAGGAGAACTCCCCCTCGAAATCGCCCCCCTCCAACAGCAAAGGCACCCCCCCAGCCACCAGCCCCGGCCCAACCCCTCCCCCCTCGCCCCACTCCAAGAAAAAAGCGCAGCTCGCCAACAGCACCAGCAGCCGCAAATCCAGCAAAGAGGAAAAGCCAGGGCGCAAGACCAGCAAAGAGGAGAAACCCACCCGCAAGACCAGCAAGGACGAGCGTCCAAGCAGGAAGGTCAGTAAAGACGAGAGGGCATCCACTGTGGAGCTCCCTAAACCCCCCCCACCCCAGGCTGCCCCGGCCAGGCAGGAGGAGGCCCCTCCGAAGCCTCCCAAGGCCCCAGAGTCCCCCCCCGCTCTGGCGCCCCCTCCCCAGGCCCAGGCGGTAGTGTCGAGCCCAGCGAATGGACAGCTCCACACCCAGTACCACAGCTACTACGTCAAGGCCCCTACGAGGGGTCCTCCACCCCCCGACCTAGAAGAAGGGGAGGATGAGGATCTCAGTCAGGCCGCCCTGGCACGCATGGCTCCGCAACCCCCCAAGTCCTACGGAGCCTCCACTCTCAAGCCCACACCCAGCAGTAAGAGTGAACCCAAACTCAGGAAGCAGGATTCCCTAAAGCCAAAGAGCCTCGCAGAGATGAAGAAAGCCAGCATGGACATTGCAGATGCTGTAGAGGTGGAAGCCGTAAGTACTGGCAAACAGTCTGAAAAAGTGGAAAATATTGTTGAAAGATATTGTGATAGTGATCTCTCTTATATGACAATATTATGTCTTGCAGGGTCCTAACTCAATCCTGGTTGCCATGGTTATGCTTTTGAATATTGGCTTAGCAATCATATTTGTCCACTTCCTGACATGATCACCTGTTTCTCAGGTAAGCAAAATTTACCTCATTACTTCTTGATTGTGTACCTCTGAATTCTGTTTACAGCTATTCTTAGGACATGCTGGCTTTAAATGGACTTGCCTGTGAATCATTCAGCTTCTTCCATACCTGTCTGTTAAAATGAAACTGTTTTGACTCCTTAGCGAAGCCATGGCAACTGATTCAGCTGCATCGCCAGCCTTTGAAAATCCAAACGGCGCCAGCCATCACAGGGAGGCATTCGAAGGTGCTCGGGAATCAGCGTGGCACAGGAACTGTGAGGGAACCAACCACCAGTCACCCTGTCACGGGCCGAACACAGCCCGGTGTCCCCATGTTAAAACACCTTCTTCGGTTCCCGTAAGAGCTGGAGGGAACTGTCGTGTCTAGAAAGTAAAAAATGGTTTAAAACACACACACACACACCACACATATATAAACATACACACATTTAAGAAGTTATTGAAACCCACATTACGTGTGCTGCCCTCAGCAGGGGGCAGAGGCTTACTTAGCCACTCCCCCTGCACTGGCAGTCCCAGCAGGACTGACTTTACTGGAAGAGTGTGGAGGTGCACTTTTAGTTGACAGGATGGAACAGCTGCCTTACTATTTTACCACCCGATGTTTTCATAGGAAGACGTGAGCGTGGTGGTCAAAGGACTGTGTCGTTGTAGGTAAAGCATTTTAGATGTTGGGATGGCCCTACGTTCACGCATGCAACCCTCGATACAGGAAACTGGATACGGTCAATGCTGGCGGTCAGTGCTAGCGCGGTCACTTGCCAGTCTTACTCTGTTACCCTTCCACCGTGCAACGTTTTCAAGCTCCTCCCACCATTACCCAGGAGCCACTGCTTTGACATGCTCCCAGTGCATGTTTGAACAACATTTTTGTTGTGTTTTTCATAGTTTTTTTTTTGTTTGTTTGTTTGTTTATTTGTTGTTGTTCATTGAATGTTGGTTACCTGCAGTCATAGACCACTTGTTGAGAAAGAAAAAGCCTTGCTTGGAACTAAATCCATAGTGATCAAGTGAGGATCAGTTGAAATTTAACCCATCTTTTCCCATTTATTTTGGAAGTCAAAACAATTTTGAAGGATTTAAGAGTTTAATGCTTATTTTATGTGCAATATTTTTTTTTGTCAGAGGAATTATATATTTTGCCAAAATAAATAATTTAACTAACTCCTATTATGTTAATTTCTACATTCAGCAGGTAGGAATGCTCTCATTTTAAAATAACTGGATTGGGTCAATTGAACTGTTCACAGTGTTACTTGGTACAGTTGTAAGGACAATTACATGGTAACAGGCCTTAGCTACAGTAGCTTGTTGTGACTGGTGTATGAAAAGTCTTATGGAAATGTTATTTATTTAATAAACATTATAATATTTCGTTGGTATTGCAACACAAACTATTATTGTGCATGGGATTTTTTAGCATAATTACTTTCATTATTCTTCTCTGCTTCCAATATTATACCAAGTAAGCTGTGAAGAGCCATTGATGCAGTTGTCCAGGTTTAGTTCAAACACCTGCTTTATGAGACATTTGGAGTCTGCTTGAGTGTGGGGCTTGGGAACACTGGATTGGATGAAAGAAGCTGTTGGTGAATTTGTTCAGGTTGAATCTGTGGTGATGTGGTTAAGAGTGATGCCTTTAAGTCTGCACTGCTGTTTACCTCAGAAGATGATGAAGAAGAGGGGGGAGGAAGGAACCTCAAACAATCAAATCCTCGTCTTAATTTTGTTGTGTGAGGAACTGTACTGACGGTTTCAATTATCAAAATCATTGTTTTTAAACGTGCAACTTCATTGTCACTGTTTGTGGTCTTTGTTGCAGTTACAGCATGAATTTATTTAATTTGAATGTGGATTAATATGAATAACATTTTCTGTTAACACTTCGAAGGTTAATTATTTATTAATTATACTGTTCATAGGTTTATTTTTCAGATATTAGTCTTCACTAAAAAGGGCTTGAAAAATGGTTAGATTTGCTTTTTATGCAATTCTGTTTTGAGATGTGATTCTTGACTAGTAGATTATTCGGCGCATCACTTTTGGAGACTGCTTCACCGGGAAATGTTGATGAATTTCTTCCACAATTATTTGTGCTATCTGCTGCAAAGGAAGATGTTTATGATGAAGAACCATTGGAAGAAGACTATCCCAATTATTTTCTGTTCTTTTTTACTTGGCGACATTTACATTGTGTAGTAAAAGTTCCAGACTGTGATGTTTGATGTCTGTGATGTCAAGGTAATGCAGTTAGCTTTATTTGGCAGCAAAACATATTACTTTATTATAATCCTTTTCATCGGAAATTTGTTGTCCACACCCTCCTTCTTAACCTCTTCCCTCTTTTTTCAGCAAGGTGAAAGGTGACCCACTGAACAATCTCAAACAGGCAGCATGAGGGATATTTTTGGGAAATGCAACGTTGCATGTTCATAACATTTATATATAGATTATATACTATTTGTAAGGATTTTTACAGAGCACAATCCAGAATCTGGTATAAGTTGGTATTTTTCTAACAATTTGCACAGTTGTATTTTAACAATGGGTATAACTTGTTTGTAATTGGTAATGTAATGCACACACGGTAACATTTGACAGTTCAGAATATTGGTTGTAATCTGTGTACCATTTGGAATGTGAGTGGCAGATATACTTGTTTGGCTAATTTACAAAAAGCGAGGAACTGTGTGAGACTTTTGATATCTCAAAGTTCATGTTACCCCATTGATTTGTGCAAAGTCTTTGGAGATGTATTTCTGTGTATAACAATAAAGACGTTATGCCTCGTACACCAAACTTTTAGTTGTTTTACTTTTTTATGCTATAGATATTCTTCCAGCCTTTTCAAATCTGTTTCCCACATAGAGCAGACGCCAGGATAATAACTGTTAACTGCTCAACTGAGTGAGATTATCAAACACACTTCCATATCCTGCTTTACATGTCCCTCCAAATCAAATGTTTGTGATACTTTAGCTTTCACATTTGGTATTAGCACTTTGTGGTAATTGGATTAATTGGTTAGCTCTCTGTAATAACAATGGCCGCATTTCCCAGATTCGTTAAGAAGCTTTTAACGCTAAGAGCTTCTTAGGAGCGTTTTAAGAGCGTTCTAGGGCGCTCTTAGAACGCTCCTAAGAAGCTCCTAGCGTTTAGAGCTTCTCAACAAATCAGAGAAACGCGGCCAATACCAGTAACACTGTATAGTGTTTATCTTTTTAGAACTGCAGGATTCATTTGATCCACAAGGTGGAGTGGCCTAAGGAAGTGGAGACCAGCATCGTGTTAATATTTGCTGCTACTCACGGTCACATTTCACAACAGAGATGTGACAGTGTGGTTTCAGTCTGGACTGTTGAGAGGGGCGATTAGAATGTGGCTAAACAAAAGTTTTTTTCACTGTAGGTTGGATCAGAAAGAGGTTCCTGGACTGCAGTTGAAAGTGTGATGCTGATTGAGACATGAAAGGGAAGATTTGGCCATGTTTTGAACATAGAAGGTAAAAGAGAAATGCACCTGTCATACTCTTTTTAACATAGTCTTCTCAAAATACACAATTTTGTGGGTTGACTTTATTAAGCAGCTCAAGTCCTGGCCTGGATGTTTTAGTTTCTCACAAGTTGTTTTAGCCACCTCCTGAGACTCAGTCCTACTTCTGCCAACTAAAAAACAACTTGGTGGTGCTTCTAAAATTGGATTAAGACATGTAAGCAGTGAAGGGATATCAGTGCCGAATGTTTTTTCAAAACTGGTGCTAAGACATCAGTATTAAAGAGATCCACTTTCCATTCCCCACATAGCAATTTTAGTTTCAGCAACCAAACAGTATTGACACAAACTTTAATAGAGTAAGCAAAACACATGACTATGACGCTGATGCTGATTCTGCTACTTAAAATAGTCTGTTATTTTTGTTAAAACTCTAGCCCCCATGGATGTTGTCACGTTACTAATGTCAATAATGTTGAATCAGTCTCACGGGAATATGAAAGAAAATGTTTTGGAGTATTCTCAAAGCATGTAAAGTAAACAATGTACGTTTTGCTGTCAGATTCATCTGTTTGTCATGTAAACACCTCATCATCATTGTGAAAGCCTGGGAAAAGACAAACACTTGAAATTTTACGTACACTTCATGTGCCATATGGAATCTAGAATCTTCAGTTATTGCAATGTAAATTTGAAATACTGCAGGTATAATTTGGTATACATTTATTTGTCTATAGTGTCAGGGCAAAGCCACTCTCCTCTCATTGTTGTGCACTTAAGGGCGTTCATAATTGTAATCATACTTACTATATTTCAATTAATGTAATAGTAAGTAGGTGACTCATTGTCCATTTATGATTATTCTACACTAATATGTAATACTTATGAGTCATTGTTTCCCAATTACAGATACCATAATCTATTTTATATTATAAATCTCATACAAGCAGTTTACATTGGCAACTTCTGTAGTGTTTGTCAAAATCTTCAATACTTAGCTCCTCTTGGCAAACTGATTGTAGTAAACATGCTTACTTATGGACAAGAGTTCCCCATCACTTAGTTCCAGACTGAATTGAATGCCTTCCACTGATCTCAAAATGAGATGACAATCAGACTTCAAACTAATTGAATGAGTGGTGACAAGCGCAGAATCAGACATGACAGATGCTTGTGTCAGGGTTTCAATTATCACTGTGTAACTAGCTGCTGTTCTGTGTGGCATGATGTAGTGGTCACTGTGTCAGTGAAACACAATATCCTTCCACACCTTGAGATTTGATCCCTGGAAATGTAATTGCAATTCAATACTTAATGCATAGGACCACCAAATGCAAATTTTGTATTTGACTGTTTTTTTTTATGTTCAACATCATCATGTTTCATTTGAATTCGGTCAACCACCAGCCGGAAAAATGCTGGGGACTCAAATCACGCTCTGGGTCACTAGCCCTGTCTAGCAAAGGCTCATGGGATTAGGACTGAGGACAGAGTAATGGGGTCCTGTGCCTCGCTCCAGGCTACAGGACCCACATCTTAAGATTGAATGTGACAGACCTTTCCCTTTACTCACAACTAAGATCATACTCACCCCCCATTTTCCCTTGTCAAGGACTGACCTGGTTGCATTCAGGAAGTCAAACCCACTGTACTTGTCATATGCAGACCTTGTATTGGCTTATTGACCTCGGCTGCTCTCCTCTATATAAACAGACAGTTTTCCTCACCATGTATACTGCCTAGTGGGATTTTATGACCCAGAAATAAAAGCATACTTTGTGTTGAATAAATATTCAGTATAATCCATAAATTATAGGAGCCTAGAGTACTATCAACCAAAGTGTTTCATATGCTGTATGTTAGATTTGTATGGTTATCGGTTTAAACACACATTTTTATGAACATATAACCTACAATCTTATTGTCTAGCACATGCACTGAAGTGCTTGATAATATCGCGATACAAAATGATTGAAGCTGCCCTGTCGAAGCACCGACGGACTGCTATTTCATTGGTGCCGATTCCCTTGCAGGAAAATAGCAGAAATCAATAGTTATGGTTTCTTATTAGTTCTCCTGGTCCCCTTTAGGGAAAAAAAGGCAATCTAAAGCTTGTGTTTGCACCCTCCAACTGCTACTGATTTAGCTCTTTGTGCATTCATTGTCAGATACACCTTGAATACATGACCAAATCCAAGACAACATCAGAGCATCAAGAGAGCCATTCACAGACTGTTGATTCAGTGAGTGGCACGGGGGTAGTCCATTAGGGTGTGTGGTGAAAGGAGTGGATGATTTCATTTGGTGAGTAAAGTGCACAGTATACGTGTTTGTATGTATACCAAGCAATTGGTTGTGTGTGTTTGTGTGTGTGGGTGTGTATGTGTGTGTGTGTATGGGTGTGTGTGTGTGTCTATGTGTGTGTGTAAAGGGAGCCCTATTATAGAGGTTCACTGTAGCTAACCCAGAATAGAGTACAGCAGCTGCAGTGGTAGGGGGGGTCATATCTGGGAGGCATCAAAGAGGCCGCAGTCACTCTGCTGCTCTGATCATACGCACTAATGGTGTAACAAGGGACTGGAAGGTCAGTGATTGTTAACATGCGTGAGTGTGTGTACAGTCGTGGGCATAGGTTTTGGCAATGACAAATGTTGTGTTTTGTTAAGTTTGCTGGTTCAGTATTTGAGCTAAATGTTTTCACATGTTTCTATAGAATACTGGAATACAATAAGGCACATTTCAAGCTTTTTAGGGTCGAAAATGCAAATAGTCCCAAATCTTTTACAGCAGTCAATCTGCTCTTAAAATCCAATCAGAATGATAGAGTGATTTCACCTGGCTAGAACTAGTTCACACTTTCCCCTGTGCTGATGATTTGACTGAAATTATGTTAGCAGTCATTTTATGCCAAGGCCCAGCAAGCTTTGCAAACACAAAATGTATGTCGCTCCCAATACTTTTGGCCACGGCGGTGTACTGTATGCCATGAAGGTTCTCTTCCTAGAGGCACAGCCAAGAAGGCAGCGGTGAAAAACAATATTCTGTAACACTCACTCGCAGGCAGAGTAAATGAAATGAATCCGCTGTGACAGTAAAAGAAGAGACGTCACATTCGTTTTGAGAAGAATCGACATCCCCTCACACGCCTTTTTTTTTCTCAACACGGTGATATGATATTAACAGACACAAAACCACACATAGACCCACATACACAAAATGCAACAGATACATTGGTCGAGATGATCTTGAGAACTAAAACTCTTTCAAAAATCTTTGGAGTCGGCAGGGAAGGGCTATGTTCCTTCAGCACCTCTGGGTCAAACAGCGCAGGTTACAGGCACGCTCAGTTCTCCGAGCGAGCATCAGAGCTCAGATATCTCCAGCTCTATTCGGAGGCCTCAGATTTCGTCAGTCATCACTTTTCTTGTATAAAAGAACTCGGGACCAAAGCAAAGTCATATTCTGAACATGACTCCTCCTCCCTCTTCCCACATAACCTCCCTGACTGACACCACACCCATCAGTCCCTCATAACATACCTCCATGACCAACACAAAGGTGCCTTTGATTCTACCCAATACAAATACTGGTCTTTTTTTAGGCTACTGTAATTATTTTTCCTATGGATTCATCAAGTGTAAAATAAATAAATAAATGGTATCCATTGCTGCTCCATTTCTTTCACTCTTCCTCCTTTCAAATCTAAATGGATGGGCAAGGTGTCTGTACAGCCGCACCTGCTCCGACTTGTCAGCCGGGTGTGAAGCCCTCTATGACAAAACTAGGTTTGCCCCTGTAGCAGAGGCGCCGCCTGTCAGTCGTTTACAGTCATATCAAGCAAAGTAACAAATATTGCCGTACATTACTTTAATGTAATGTATTCTATAACACACATTTCATAGATCAAATAATGCAACAGATAACACTTTTTTTTACATACAAAATGTGTTCGACTAGTGATTTGTACCTGTAGTATGGTCAGACCACATCGTTTTAAGATTCATATATGTTTAATGTATGCACCTTCCTGCCAAAGTAAATTCCTTGTCAAACTTTCATGGCGAATAAAACCCCTTTCTGATTCTGATTCTGAATTGCAAAACCTATTTTAAGCACAAGGAGGCAGTGAATAACCAATACATGGCTAGGCAGCAGTTTGTTAAACTTCTGCATTGTCATTTTTTGTAATGTTATATTTTACAATTCATCTTCATTGGCAGGTTGTTAGCACAAGCAGTACCTAGTATCAACACGTAATACATGATCGTATTTGAAGGTAGAAATGTGTCATATTTTTAGAGCCAGCCCGACGCAAACGGAAGCAAACATTCACACACGGCTGTTATATAGAACTGCTTCCTGTGTCAGCATCTTGTTAGCCAAAGCAAAAATCCAAGACATTTGATTGTTGTGTGGTAAGGAGCAAACTGTATTTTAAGACATCACATTAGGCGTAGTGTGTTTGATGTGGCTTTTCATAATTCATTAGTCGTATAACTATATACCTAGCTAAGGTAATAATAGTTGTTTAGTCAAAATCTAAAACAAGTCAAGCTCGAGTGCTAGTCAGCTGGCACAGAGCAGGCTATGGCTATTGTAGCTATTGGTCCGCTAGCGCGGATAGCTTGAGCTAACTATCACAATCTATTGTGATAGCAAGTAAATGAATTGGCTTACTCGCTAACTCTGCATGCTGACTTATTAAACGTGTCAATTATATGCCCTATGTTATGTCTTACGACTTTGTTTTTCTATCCTTGTCTTAATTATAGTAAACGGTGTGTGGGTTAACTAGGTAACGGGAAGCTTTTACTACTGTAGTTGTGGTTGCTCAGTATGTCTTCAAGCTAGTAGTAGCATTGCAATTAGCTAAAGTTAGTTAATGCTAGCTAGTAATGCTGTCTTGTACCTGGCCTATTCTGAGATTTGGCTAAGTTAACAACAAATTTACAAATTGTTGTTACGTATCAAACTAACAAATTGGCCAGTTAAAGTCGTATTATGCACATGTAAAACGTTGGCGTATCTGTGTTGAACTGCATACATCTGCAATAATTAAATCATTTCCTAAGGCAAATGGTTTATTGTTTTTAGGCATTCGAACTGAAGTTTTCAAGGCAAGATGGGTGAGTGACAATCAACCAAATCACTACCTTTCATTTGCCAAGTAATGTACAGTAATGTTTTGGCATTCTGATTGTTTAGGGCCTTCATTTCGTTAGTTTTGGTCCACTTGAAGGGATTGTCAAATCTTTTCATAAATCTTTCAGATTAAATATTCTAACGGTAACTGTACTTCTTAATTAGTTGTTATAATGTAATGTTATTCTTGAATACCTTACATTTAAACAAATGTCTCAGACCCGTCTGTTCTGCTCCTTGCAGATGGCGAAGAGAAGACCTATGGTGGCTGTGAAGGGCCAGATGCCATGTACGTGAAGTTGATCTCTTCTGATGGTCATGAATTTATTGTGAAGAGAGAACATGCCTTGACTTCTGGCACTATCAAAGCCATGTTGAGTGGACCAGGTGAGTGATTCTGCAGGGAGGAATCACAACTAAGTCTATACCAGACATACACATCAACATGTTATTCATTTAGCAGATTCTTCTATTCAAAATGACATACAAATGAGAAGAAAGTTCATCAGAAAATCAAGGATCAGAAGTGCATAGTTCAAACTGTTTTTTGGTGGTCAGTCAAGGAATGGTCTGTAATGACCCAAATAATCCCATGGAAAATCTGTCTTCCAGAATTATGGATATTTTGCACTTTTAAAAGGTTATGCAAGTCATTTTATTGGCAGATTTGCTGGTAAAGGACCACAGTCATACTTGATTATGTCAAATTAAACATTAAAGTGGCCAGCACCACACAATTCCTTTTAAAAACATTTGTTAAATCTAATTTCTCTATTTACAGGGCAGTTTGCAGAAAATGAAACCAACGAAGTAAACTTCAGGGAGATCCCCTCTCATGTTCTTTCCAAGGTGTGCATGTACTTCACCTACAAGGTCCGTTACACCAACAGCTCCACAGAGATCCCAGAATTCCCCATCGCTCCTGAGATTGCACTGGAACTGCTCATGGCTGCCAACTTCTTGGATTGTTAAACCCACCAAAAATGTAGCAGCCTAAACATTTTTAGATTTTTTTTTTGACTACCGTATTTAACTTGTTTGCCATGTGCTTCAGATAAAGAAAAACATTTGAATGATGGGAGTATGTCAGTATGCTTTGTAAACATTGCTTTTGCTCTTTGTCCTCATTTTATTGGTAGTGAAGACTTACATTTTAATATAATGGATGGGTGGCATCACCAGTTGTTCTGCAATGTGACAAATGTGGCTGTTCCTTAGCATTGGCATTCCTCACTTGTCCACAATAAAGTCTTTTTGGTGAGTGAATTGGTGCTAAATGTGGACTAAATGATTTATTTGAAAGATCTGCAATTATGACCCCTACAAAACTTGAGAATGAGAAAAAAGGGGGAACTATAACATTTTGACGGTCCAGAGTTTGAAAGAAAATGAAATGTTTTCTACCCATGAATCAGAGATACGTTTCAAGGGATTAAGTTAGGGTCAAGTAAACTAATCGGTTTGCATGTATCTTTGTCATGATGCATTTCTTTGAGGATGTCTTTCAGTCAGTGTTAAACTTAGTCAATTAGGTACACTATGGATCTCACTAGGCAGTAACATTTGGTAAAGCACACCACTCAAGTCCCTTTCTCAGCCTTCTCAGAAATGCAGCTGAGGTCGAAAATGACCCATTTAAGAGTATTTAGCCCATTGCAAGCTAGGATTTTTGCCGACCACCCATCCATGCACATGTTGCTGTAGCCATTGTTAGATTAAAATGGTTTCAGAGGTTGGTAGACTGTCTAATATGATTGTTATATTATTGCTCTTCTCACAATTCTGTACTCTAGAAGTTGTGAGTCTTGCATCAATGCACAGGCATGCAGCCAGACGTTCCTGGCACGGGCCATGTCTGACCTTAAAAGGTAATTTTTTTTGTCACGAGTATCAGTTTTCCAATGCAAGGCCCTGGAGGAGAACAGGTCCAGTATATTTTTTGAAAATATATTACAGTGTGTACTTTTAGACATATGAATTATGACTTCGTTTTTCTCGAGCAAACAAACGTTTTTTTTCTTCTTCCAGGAATCAAATTATGATGGTATAAATACAACATGTTGACAGTTGGTCGGAAGCAAAACCTAGTTTTATAAAGAAAAAAAATCTTTACCATTTAAGCAGCTTGGTAATGACTAAAGTCTACCTACTAATTGCTTGTGTTCATCTTAAACAGTGTAGGCATATCTGGGGCATGTAGAGTACTGGGTCGGACAGTCGCTTTTTTTACTGGACTTGCCGCAATCAACGTACCTTCTAATGTGTTTTGTTTTGTTCTGTCTACACATCCCATGTGACCCATACGTGTAGTTCTGCGTTGCTCTGCTCTGATGCGGGGGGTTTCCATCATGGCGTCGATGCAGGTAAGAATGTTTCTGACAGCGATCGTTTTTTTATTCGTTTATCACACCTGTATTTCGGGTGCCCACATCCGTCAAGGGTTTATAGCGAATTCATATTTCACGTAGGATTATTTCGTTGTGTAAATAAATGCAAAAGTGAGGAATAAACTGCTATTTTAACCATGGCACATCAACACCACCAGAAAAAGCAGAAGGCTAAACAAGCTAGCTAGTAGCTGGATTGCTACTCGCGTCGCGACCTATAGTTACCTGAAGAGAACACACCGACTGTCAGGCTTATCGATATTTCCTGTGATATGTTGAGATTTTGTAATAGTTGACACATATATTCCACCTGTTATTAAAGTTATGGTAGTTGTTAAAACGTATGTTGCTTCTAGCTGGCTTGTATGTAGGCATCGGTCGCTAGCTTGCCTGGTGTCGTGTCGTTGAGGATAATTGCAGGCTACAGAACCACCAAGCTACTAGGCGCTACTCATACTAGCAAAACATCACACCAGTTTTCATTGATGTATTGCTGATTTTATAATTAGATACTAGACTAACTACCTACCAGTGTGTTAAACTTAGTTAGGTCATAGTAAATGAATTCCTTGAGCTCTACTCTTGCTGTCTCCGAGTGGGATTGGGATTCAATAATAGTTTTCATGTAGCCTAGCTCTAGCGGTGTGGCAGTAGCTAAATAATATACTTGTAGCTGTAGGTATGAGGCCATTGGGGAAACTAACTAGTGAGTGAAAGTTCGCTATTGACGATAGCAATGGTGACTAACGGGTGATTTCTCTTACAGAAAAGACTTCAAAAGGAACTATTAGCTCTGCAGAATGATCCACCCCCTGGAATGACGCTAAACGAAAAAAGTGTACAAAACACAATTACACAGTAAGTACTTGAGTCACCGATTGCTTCTTGTTTCATTTTGAGCCTGCGCTCGTCTTGTGTCAATATTCCAATAAAACATTAACTGACATGCAGATGAAACATCCGATTGAAAGACCGTAGGACTAGCAACATTTTCAAGGAAGAATGTGTAACTGTTTAAAACCACATATTCCCACAATTGTGAGAACTACAGTTAGCAGTGTGGTATTTATTGTTTATGGTTTAGAAACACTTAGACAAGACTGCCTGTAAACATGATTGCTGTTTTTGCTATCCAATCGTGTAGATAGGGGGACGAATACTGTAGGGGTTATAACACCGAATTGGAATCTTCAGTCTCCAGGTTGAGCGTCTCTAATGTACAGTGTCACTATTCATCCTCATAAAATATTTAGTTGTTGGCGTGCAAGTGTGAGGGTAGTGTAGCAAAGACAGAGACTGCTGACCTTTCTTGTGTCCCTCCCCCATAGATACTGTTGCTATGTGAGTCAATCTGACAAGCAGTAAGGGAAAAGAAAGATCAGCTTTTACAATATAAGTTTTGACTAATTGTAGTGGTCATTATCATGCAGTCATAACTCCAATGCTGTAGTAATTGGGCCTATTTTGTATTGCTTTGGATAGTCGTACCATTTAGCATTTGGGTTGTTTTTGAATGGTTACTTTTCAATAGTTTAAACGAAGGAATGCCCGTAGGCCAACAGGAAATGTTTGAAGCTTTAGATGGTAAATAGAGAATTCCCGGTGGGCTGCTTCACTTTTGGGCCGGTCAAGGATTTTTTGTTGTTGACATTTGTCACGTTAGTCTATCTTCTCTTAAAGTATGCTGCACGCGTTGCACATTCTGACACTGCAGCCTCTGCATGGGTTGTACCATGCGAGGGAGTTCTCCCCTCCCAAATAGAGTTGGTTGAGTCCATAGCCCGTCTTTTCCTCCAAAAAATCTCAGATAGGCTACCGTTAGCTGGACTGGGCGGCCCTACCGTAAAGATACGCGTCAGGGAGGATGGATGGGAGGAAGAAGCCAGGAGGGGCTGAAAAAGCCAGGTTGAAAAAAAGAAAGGCATTGGAGGAGGATGCTGCCAAATGTGCCAAGCTTACCGATTCATTTTCAAGAGGGCAAACACAAGTGGCAACTGGTATTGAGAGATGTAGGCCTAATGATTAGCATTAGCAACGTAATTGTGTGGCGGCCTGGGGAAACCCTTCACATGGTGAAAATGTGACTTTGTGGGTGGTATACATCTTTGGAATCTACAAACCATCTTGAACACGAATGTGTTGAAATCACTCAGATATCTTTATCACAACTGAAGTTACATGATTTTAAAGTTGACCTGTGTCAAAAAGTGATTAGGGAGAAAACTGCATTCGAAGATTCCACTCCGTTTCATTCTAATTCTATTGAGATGCATGAGGGAAACACCAACACTCAACTTGACTGTTTCAAACAGATTGTCAATCTGTTTACATTAATAACTTCTCAGAAAGGTATTAAGTCTAACAGCCTGACTTCATTGATCAGTTGTTTAGGGCTGCTGCAGCACTCAAAAGAGCAGGCAAACTGAACATGTGATTTGACATGGCTTGAAACTCTTGTTAGCTAAGTAAAAAAGTTGAAATAAACTGTTTTTCACAAGAAATCATTTACTTTTTGCACATTACCATTAAGCTTAGGGTGTTAACTATACAAAACATAAACAAATCTCAATTTTGACAGAAAACAGATTTTTGATATTTTTTGGCTGCGGTCGTGACATCAGGTTCTTGCAGACCGGCACACAATTATTTGGCTTATATCATTGTAGCGTTGTCAACTTATTCGCAAGCAAGATATTAAACTACATTTAAATATTAGCCTTTTGTTATACAAAAAAGTGGGCCAGTCTTGGGCCTAAAAGTTAAATATTAAATGTAATTAAAATGTAAGCCTTTTTGTATCACCCAATATATGATACAAAAAAAAATTAGGCTGGTTTTGGGCCTGAAACTCCCGGGTTGAAAAGTTGCCCAACTCCGTGAGGAGTCAGATGGCTGAGTGGTGATGGAGTCGTGCTAGTAATCAGAACGTTGCCGGATCGATTCCCCGCCGTGCAAAATGACGTTGTGTCCTTGGGCAAGGCACTTCACCCTACTTCCCTCGGGGGGAATGTCCCTGTACTTACTGTAAGTCGCTCTGGATAAGAGCGTCTGCTAAATGACTAAGTGTAAAATGTAATGTAACTCCGGCCCTGGTTGATAGCTAAACCCAGTTTGACAGCCACTACGTAAGAAACTCTGTTCTGGTTTCTAAAAGTACCCACTGTGCCAATGAAAACACCACATGTGTCTTTGGAATGACTTGTTTAGCTGGCTTATATTTTTGGTGCATTCTGATTTCAGGATTGGTGTGGGCGTGTCTGTCACTGCAACTATAGTGTAGAAATATTTGGCGTGCCTGACACCTGTCATGGTTAATAACACTGTATTTTAACTATTTGTGTTGGCATACATAGCATTCATTGTGTTCTTCCTCTTGTTATTGTGCTCAGGTAGTCAGCTTCCTTCAAAAGTACATTCTGACGCGTAAGCCATAAATTGTTTTAGAAGAAACCCAAGTCGAGGCTAAAGCTCACCTCAGACAGTGCTGCTAAACATGGAGGTAGTCCAGTGGTCCTTTGTTTTAGTTAGCAGAGTTCTATGTGTTTGGGAGGTTTGTTCTTGTGCTTTACACCAGGGTGTCTGTCTTCACGCTAAGTTTATGATGGAAGCTAGGTCAGGCCCAGACAGCGTCACCAGAGCACTTTGATATGCATAACCGTCAACATCATTGTTAAAATGTGGTTCTATTTAGTTTTGTCATTTGAAATCCTACCTCAATATTACTAACTTGAGCTCTTATAGAAGTAAATAGGCCTACCTCATATCAAGAAATAACCAAAACTAACCATTATGTAATAGAATCCTTTTGAAACAAGATATAGCCTAATGTATGGCATAACCACATTTTGGGGAAAATGTGAGGCATTTCCTGGGATTGGGTGAGCAGTTTTGAAAACCCTGAGCTAAACCAGAGGTCATGGAGCACATCTATTCCCTGACTAGGTGACTTTTATGTAACGTGTCAGGGTAACATTAACAGCTTTATCACAGGACCTCACTGGGTCACTATCAGAATGCCTCGTCAATTGGTGGCTTATCCTGTGGTGTTATACCTCGATTACAGAGGGACTATTTGTGCTAGGCATATCTGACCCATCTTCACAGGGCTGTTCACAATGATGGCCCAGACTGGGGCTTGAGAGGAGTAGTCAGATGCCTCAGTTTCTTTCACAAACCAGGGCGTACACACACTTGCATGTGCCCCCACATCCAAGCGTGCATACACACAAGCACATACTTTGTTAGATCTATCATGGAAGTTAAACATCATCATGAATGACGGGTGATGATGTCATCCACACTGTGGTCTGTTCCGTTTCAGGTGGATTGTTGATATGGAAGGAGCCTCGGGCACACTCTACGAAGGAGAGAAATTTCAACTGCTTTTCAAATTCAGTAGTCGATATCCTTTTGATTCACCTCAGGTAAGTCGAGCAGTATCGTGTGCATGGATCCAGTAGGCAATGACAGGATGTAGCCTTGTGCATGTTGCTTGGTAACAGTTCTTTTATCAAACTGTCATATGAGGGGGAGAGGCGGGTACTATCCTATTCTTACAGATGGACAGGCTTGTTATGTCTTGTGCTGTAAAGAAAGAATGTGTGTAGGTGTTGGCTAGAGGTCATAAGAACTGCCTGTAGGCTATTGTTTCCATGGCTGCGTCATTGTCACTGTAGGTTGTTGCACCTTTGTTGTCAAAGCTCAGTGTTATTTTATAGTGACAGGTGCTTGATACTGCGTACAATCTGTCACCGTATTTTGTTGACAACATAAAAAAAAACGGTTTGGACCTTTTGACTTCTGATTCTGGGTAGGCTGCAGTGCCATCTGTGCCTGGTTGCTACCCCAATAGGCAGGGCGCAGTGGGACCTGTGGCTGGTAATGGGATCATGGTACACCAGCTCAGAGAAGCCATTCCGGCCGGACGGAAACCAATGGAGAGCCTCTGGGCTGGGCCATGTTTGAGGGGATTAGCTTAACTCTCAAATCTTATTTGATATATCAGCAGCCTGGCAACCTATAAATAGAGGTTGGTTGGTGCTGAGAAAATGAGATTCGATAGGCTACTTAAACCCCACCTCTGCTGTCGTGATGTGGGGTCTGTGGTACTGAGAATGGATCGACTGTGCCTATTTATGGTAGAGTTTAGATGAAGATGACCTCCCAATTGTACCACTTTGCTTCAGGGCCTCTCTTGGGCACTAGAGCCTTTTTTTTCCTTTCAAGAAGTGAGAGCATATCCTGCTAGGAGTACATTAGCCATGTAGCAGTGACCTCTGGCCTGTTCTTCATGTTAAAGCGAGAACTAGATTTGCCCTGCTGTTTTTATCCGTTCTGATGAGGTGTGGCGTTTTCTCCCAGAATCTCTTGTCTCTTGTTAACTATGTGTTGCCTCTCTGTCCTCTCTTACCCTCTCTTACTCACCCCATTCTAATACCCCCCACCCCATGTCTTTCATGAAAGGTCCTTTCCATATCTTGGCTTTGCCCTTTTTGTTTCCTGCCTTTCCCTTCTAAAAGTTATCCTGAACATCATCCTACCCTGCCGCTTCCTTTTACATGTTTTTCTTTCAATTCTATTTACTCTTTTATAACTCGTCTTATTCATTTCTCTGCCGTCTTAACCCTGGTCATATTCGAACCCCCCCCCCCTTTTTATTTTTTTATTTTTTACATCTGCTATCCCTCATCCTCTCACTATACTCCCCTTTTCAACTCTTATCTGCGCCCCCCCCCCCAACATGCCCCCCCCCTTTCCTAATCCCACAGCCTCATGTCGCTGTAGAGAGCTAAGCCTAGGCTTATACAGCAAGTCTCATTATTTTCTGCTATTAATGCGAAAATCTGAACTCATTCCAGACGACTACTCTCCCAATTCAGATCTCTGACTGCCCCCCCCTCTCCCCACCCCCACCTCCATGTAAAATCTAGAAAAGGTTATTTCTACCAAATTGGGGTCAATTCTTAAGCCAGCAGGAGGATGCAAGGATCAAGGTCGACAGGACTCAAATGGGAGGTCATCGATTGACCGATAACATTTCATACAAAACATTGAATTGACCGTGGTTTTTTGTTTATGTTTTTTAATTTCAGGTAATGTTCACGGGGGAGAATATACCTGTCCACCCTCATGTATATAGCAACGGTCACATCTGCCTATCCATTCTAACAGAAGACTGGTCGCCGGCACTGTCAGTGCAATCAGTCTGTCTTAGCATTATCAGCATGCTGTCCAGCTGCAAAGAAAAGGTAAGTGGAAGGTAATGGGCCCTGGAATGGAGTCTTACGGCACCTCCGTTATGTTGCTGGTTTAGAAATGTAGCATTGGTATTGACTGTGAAGAATGGACAGAATGAAAAATTGAAAACATGAAGGTTCTCTGATAGTCCTCTCTGTTTCTACCCATTTTAAATTAGATGAATCCGACTTATCAACTGATTTCTCTCTCTCTCTCTGTCTCTCTCGCTCTCTGTGTCTCTCTCTCTGTGTCTCTCTGTGTCTCTCTCTCTGTGTCTCTATCTCTGTCTGTCTCTCTCTTGGATGTGTCAGCTCGCTAGATCCCCCTGCTGTTCAAATAGGAATCACAGGCAACATTTAGGGATGATTCAAAATGTGATGTAAATGAAACTGCAGTAATAACACACTCTCTTTCAACAGAGACGGCCCCCTGATAACTCATTTTACGTAAGAACGTGCAACAAAAATCCAAAGAAGACAAAATGGTGGTATCATGGTGTGTATTATTTAAATTCTCTGTCTTTTTTTAAATTAGAGGACAGACATCAGGTTCATTCATTATGTAAACAAAGCTGTACACATTGCCTTGATGAATTAAGTAAAGAAGGGCACTGGTAGTGTTCCGTGTTCTGAATTCTTTTTCCCCTCTGACTCCTTCCACAGATGATACCTGCTAATGTATAAACTTTGTAACAGCCCTAGGAGACAGAAGTCCTACTGACCTACATGAAGCACTTTTTAATCATTCAGTCTTTGAACTCTGACCTTAGACTGGAAAAATGGACACCATGCGCTGGAGACTTGACTGCATTTCCCCGTGGGCAGTTGGATGCATGTTTTAGCCGGTTGTAATATACAATATAAGAAAATAAAGGAACGTTATATGCACCCAACATGGATTGTTTTGACAACAGGTAGTTATGCAGCAAGCAAGATGGTTTTGTAGTGAGATTATTATATTTCTTGTTTCAAGATTAACTTGTCTATTTTAATTTTTTAGTTTTTATGGGTACATTTTAAGGTCCTTGTGTATTGTGCAATAATAACAATGATGGATGCATGCTTGGGCCTGCAAAGAGATATCCAAATCTAATCATCTGTCTGGAAGGAATCTGAGTTTTCACCAGTTAATTTCCCTATGTATTGTCTGAAATTACATGCACTGTGAAAAGAAATCTAGAGGCACAACTTAATGTTATTCCAAACAGGCTGTTGTACTGTAATCTACCCACCATTTTAGTTTTCAGGTGACAGGGTTTTGAAATGGCTTTTACGTCGCTAACCTTTGATTCAGAAATTATATTCTCTTACCTCTCATCTTCCAAGGACAGGCCAAACTGCAGTTGGTTGACAGAATGTTGGTACTGATAAGGTTAAAAATACAAGCAATGGCAAACCTATCAATTAGCTTATTAGCTTCATGTACCTCTCTTTAGTGGCCTGAACTCAAGTCATGTCCAGTCCAAGCCCCAGATGTGTAACAGCATCACTTCCATGTAACGAATGTCTGTAAGAGAACTTAGTTGTGTGATCCATTTTTATTTGTATCGTACTTTTTTTTCTTTTTTTTTTTTTTAGATTGCTTTAATCTTCAAAATGTCTGATTTTAAATATTGTACCTTTTTCAAGTCGCTAATATTTGAAAATGGGTATACGTTTGATGGGATAGCTTGTGTATTTATGTGTTATTTAATTTAAAATCTCTATTTTGATCTCCAGCACAGTGGTAAAGGGTGACAGGTGTCTGTATAGAAATCTGCAAGGCAAGAGAGACTCCCCTGGTCAGAGTTTTGGCTCAGGTACTTTTTTCAATAAGAGATCACCTCTTAAAAAAAGATTCCTATCAGATATTTTGCATTTACCTATATTTTCACCAAAAGAGACTGTTACTTTGTGAAATTATAACATGTCTAAAACTATTGTAAATAAGTCTTTACATTTTGAAATGTTATGACCGATGTTAGCAGTGGGTGCAGTTTCTTTACATTATAGGGGAAGGACTAGAAGAGGGCTTTTTTTTCATTCAAAGTTTCTCTGCATTTTTTCATTTTAGAAATTGTACAGTCAATTAATCAAAAACACAACTACTCTCGGTCGAAGGTTTAGTAGTTTTAACTGTAGGGGTGCATGCAAATTTAAACCCATCGTATTCTTATTAGCACCAAACCAGGCAACAACCATAGTAAATATCCCACGTCTATAATCAGTTTAATTGGATGGATCAGCAGCAAGTGCCACCTGCTGGAGGACAGACAGATAGGTGTTGTATCTGACAGTAATCACTCCATTCCTATAGATAGGTTTCCTGTCGCCATTCATTCAGAAAAAATACTTGAATTTCCCATTCTGGGTTATTTTTTGTGTGTGTTTTTTTTTTTTTTTTTTGCTTTAATGTCCATGGGTCTGAGTCTTGACTGAATCTGAGTGAATGACGGTATAGAGATTACCACGGCACACTGGTATCTAGGAACTATATTAAAAACATAAAGATGTCTATCTACCTTTTTGTGTATTACACTGTAGTGGTTCTGCTGTTGTTTTATGCCGAGAACTGACTGCAGGACTGAATCGATTTTGTAAATTCAGTCACAATGGCATTAGTGTGTGAACAACAAGCCTTCATCCAGTGACAGCAGGCAAGTTGAATTTTTAAAAACCTTGGAGTGAATACAATCTAAAAGAGGATTTGGATGGCTTTTACCTGTTTATTTTTCTTTTCTTCTTTGGTTTAGGCTTTGTAAAATTTCTCAATGTGGTTTGAATTCTTAGCTTGCAGGTTGTTGTGAGTGATAAACACTAATGGGGTGTTATTATTTATATTTTGAGAATTTGTTTTTTGGGATGTGCAAGCTCCATGTAAGAGGTGCCTGTTCATTTTCATAATCAATAATTAAAGCAGAGATTCACTTTTAATTCAAACTTGTGTTGCATGTGTTGTTGTTGTCATTCCATTAATTGTATTTAATTTGATTTATTGTAAATGACAGATACATACACGCATGGAGTTTATTATGTTTTACAGTGGTTTCAGACTTTAGGAGACAACGCCTATATAAAGCTTACATTTGAGCAATTGCGAGTGAGAAGACTGTAGTGCCATCTAGTGGTGGTGCCTTGTAAAAAAGATGAGAAAAAACAGTGCAAGCAGATTTGTTGGTGTCATGGTTGATTGTAAGCAAGGGTTTGTCAACTAATTTATAACCCCAGTCCGACTTGTATAGTAGTATTAGTAGTAGTATTGAATGGCATCCTGGGCAAACATGTGAACCACTTTCTGTGAAACGGATTTGCAGTGACAGTAAGGTACTAAAGTGGATGCCCAGGACTGTTTAATGGATACTGCATCCAATGAAGCCGAAGTACTTGGTTATAGACCACCAGTTAGACGCTGAAAAAACGCTAGGTCCACTACATCATTCAGTTTATTCAGACATGGTATTCATATGTGATCATTGAAATACTTATTACAGGAACATTACATACATAAATACATACATTATCATATATTGCGATCAAATTATATGAGATGTACTTTTAGAGTAATATTACAAGAGTTCATAAGAAAGCGTCGAACTTGACAACAATCTTCATGCACAGCTGTAGCTCTCAGGAAGCAAAGTGAGACTGAACCATTCTTTGCAAGCGCGGGTGTTGTTGATAATTCTACTAAGCAATTAACAGCTCTTACATAGAGCTTGTATTTTGTCCCTTTATTAATAAAATGTCTTAGTCAGACTCACCTGCATTTTCTATTGTTTGACGTTTTGGAAGTGAAATGTAAATTTCACCCGAATTACAGTGTGGTTTGTTCCTGCTTCCATCAGTTCTCTTTAGTGTTTGCCAATGTTGGAGGTGTAACTGGGGTCTGGCCCTGGACAAAGGTACAGAAAAACGAAGACGTATGAGTGAATCTTTTGTCCGAGAGCATGACGATTGTGTAATGAGATGACACATGTACATGTTTATTGTAGTGGTGAATATTAGCGCTCCGGACTCGCGTTTGCAATATGGGATGCTAACTGGGGGGGTGTTTGTCCGATCAGCCATGATGCCTGCCTGCACATTCATGCCGAGTTTTAAACGGGGGTTTTGCCACAATATAACCGCTTTAACGGGCTAATGCAGTTAAAATGGCGATAAATGTTTGCCATTTGTTATTGGCAGTGTGTACGTATGCCCCCGTTTGTATCCTTATGACCTGTCATGTGTTGTTTTGGTGCAGTCGGTGGCCGTGTCACTTGAGGCAACTGCCATCTAGCTACTGTAGCTAGCTCTAGCTAGCTACCTAGCTAGCTAGCCTGGATGGTGTTGCGCTGTGTCTGCTGACTGTCCAGCCAGGCAGACACCAGCCAGCTACCTTCTAGCTGCCCTACTAGCTTGCTAGCTAGCTTGTTGACCAGTGCTTCGCAGTCTCACAACATGAATGCTATTATGATTTATGCATGCTGTTCTGCTGGTGTTAAATACCTTTTTTAATTAATAAAAGACATTCGAGTTTTTCAGTCAGATGAAGGATCAGTTTATGCATCAAAGGGCTTTTTAGTCTCGAGCTAGCTAACTAGAAGACCTTAGTCGGTATTGTATTAATGAACGGAAGTGCTTGTGCACCTGGACAGAGGATTTCTGAAATGGGATATATCTGCAAATACAAACTTTGCAATCGGTATCCAATGCATCAAGCTCTATATTGGTTATGGACGTGTTTGCTTCAATACAACTTGTATGTTAAGGAGACATCCGGGACAGAAATAAGGAATGGTCGAGTCCATTTGACGATACCAGCTCCTACGAAACTAGCCAGCTACTTATAAACTCAGTGTTATAATTTGCTCAAACCAGCAATCAACCAGATATGATAAGGCTTGTGTCATGCGAAGTCTCGGCCTTTTAATGCAGAACCACGGCAGAATCAATGCATTGCCTATGTTCAGGGATTGTTTAAAGGTTTGTACAGAACGTGTATAATGTTATGGTGTACCTTTAACTTTCTATTTATTTGTAAGGATATTATGACACATCCAGTTATACAAAACATATCTTATTTGCTTACACCCTCCAATTCTACTCAAATGCAGCCAATTTTTCAGATGGGGAAGTCCTATTCAGGACCCATCCAAAGGGTTGAGGTGGCTCCCCTCTGTAGCAGACATTTCTGTCACTGGCTCTGCATGGAACAGCTATTGTTGGGCTGTTGGATGCCATAGAGCTTAACAGTAGGGACATTAGCAAAAGTTCATTGTCTAGGTGCATTAACTGCCAAAAGATGAGAATGTGAGATATGAACATATTTCATCCCGATGCTGTTGACATGATCAGCCCCTGCTTACTTCGGTGTTGTCATGGATTAAGGGAAAGGTTTTTGAGTCTACAAATTAAAATGGAATTGGAAATGTGGTCCTGAATTGCACAGATTCATTTATTGACAAATGATGTTCCGGGCCGGTGCCTTGTCCAAATTCCTAGAAACTGTAAACTATCCGAAACATAACACTCAGGGCTAGGCTTCAGGCTATTTGTTTTAAACTGGGCATTCTCATGGATACAGTCCTCTCTTTTGTCATCTTATGCCCAGTGTGATAGCCTGTATGTTTCCCCCATTGTTGGGTAATCTATTGTATATCCTCTCCTTGTTGCATTCCAGGTATAGAGCATGGCTCAAGTGATATTGCAGACCTCAGCGCCCCTGGCTGGTCCTGGCCTCTCCCCCGTCGTGTCCCCTGTAGCCATGGCCAGCCCAGGAGCCCTGGGTCTGCAGCCCTCTGTGAACGGCACAGGCCCCGCTCCCACGCCCGGCTGCCCTGCTCCTTCAGCTGGGTATGGGGACGCCCCTGTGTCTGCCAGCCCACCAGGTATCGGCCAACTCATTACACCAACATTTAACATTTACATTTAGTCATTTAGCAAACATTCTTATCCAGAGCGACTTACAGTAAGTACAGGGACATTCCCCCCGAGTTAAGTAGGGTGAAGTGCCTTTCCCAAGGACACAACATAATTTTGCGCGTCCGGGAATCGAACTGGCAACCTTCAGATTACTAGCCTGATCCCCTAACCGCTCAGCCACCTGACACAGCATTGGGGATGGACTGTTATTGACGTCTTATAGACTGATTGTTAGTGATCCTGTCAGTCAATATGATGTGTAACTTTGTGACCTGTCTGCAGGCCCACCCCAGGAGAACATGGCAAACCCTAAAGAGAAAACTCCCATGTGTCTGGTGAATGAGTTAGCCCGTTTCAACCGGATCCAACCACAGTACAAGCTGCTCAACGAGAGGGGACCTGCACATGCCAAAGTAGGTTGCTGTTTATCTCCCCGTGACTTGCACTGAAGAAGTACATGATCCAAAAGATGAGCACTATATCATACCTGAGGATTGTTTGTGCTAATTTGCGATCAGTTGTTTATGGTTTGCTAATCTGTCTATGCAGTTTCACATGGATATAATAGAGACAGTATTTGAGTTAAAATTGAAAATGTTTCTCTCCAACAACCTAAAGTTGCTTTGGTGCTACCTCCATGTCTTAGTACAGTGGTTCTCAACCCTGGTCCTCAAGTACCCCCTGTCCTGCATGTTTTAGATGCTATGGGGGTACTTGAGGACCAGGGTTGAGAACCACTGTCTTAGTAAACTCATGCTTTCAACTGATTGCTTAGTGTTTTCTTTGCCCTTCCTCCCCCTCTCCTCTGGATGGCGCTGTTGTAGATCTTCACTGTGCAGCTGTCTCTCGGGGAGCAGGTCTGGGAGGCAGAGGGCACCAGCATAAAGAAAGCCCAGCACTCCACAGCTTCTAGGGCTCTGGATGAGAGCATCCTTCCCAGGCCAGCGCCCCGCTCCCCGAAAGTGGACATCAACAGCAACCCAGGTAGCCCATTAAAGCACACCGGAAGCCTCTGACAGGCTAAACTTCCTTTCTGGGGGCCTGCTGACAGTAATTCACACCTGTGAACTGAGTTTCAGACAGGTGATGATGAGATAGGTGGCTGTATTGTTGTCTCTTTGTTCAATAGTATTGGTGACTATAAAATAGCTATATCTAATGTATTATTATAATATTGTGCATAAGGAGCAATTGGAAATGTGATTTTTTTTTCTCACGCCATTTAAGGTTACCTTCTGCTCTTGTCATCTCTGATTGGCTCAGGCTCGAGATCTCCAACGAGAGCTTACCATTCACACTGTGGAATCAGTCACAGGTTTAGCTGTCAGATGTTCAATCAGTAGGTGGTCTCCACTCTCCAAGACATGCCTTGGGGCAACAGGTAATCTATTGGCAGTCAAATGAGTGATGACCTGCCGATCAGAATCGGCTTCATAAATCTGGATCTTAACACTTCAGCCTTCCCAAAATGTGGTATCCAGCGTCTTAACCACTACACATCTGTCCAAACTCACATCTCACATAGATCACAAGACAAGAGGCTAGAAGGTCTTGAATGGAATGTGCCAAATATGGAAAAGAGCATATCAATGTTTCATTGTGATTTGTTAGATACACATCAAGTAGCATTACCTCCCTGGGGCTTGCGCCTCTTTCTGTGTAACCAGTGCTGAGGGTGGCCCAGCCAGAGTAATGGGATTAGAGAGAAGCCCTTGGAATGGTTATGCAACATCAAAGAGAGGGAGAGCAAGAGAGGGAGGTCTGGGGAATATGGAGAACTTTCAGACACCCTCAAGGAGCCGTTGGATTGGAACATCATAGACACAGTATTATTACTGCAGATAGCATTTTGACAAGCTTGCCTGTGTTGGTGTTCTTTAAGCTTAATGAATCCCTGGTTTATGAAGCATGATAAGATACAAATGTTGTTGCTACTGTAGGGAATTGTTTAGCTAGAAACGCTAATGTTCGTTTTGATCTCGGACAACACCGGACATGGTCTGAAGAATACTGTAGGGAAAGCTTCTGTTACAAGCTGCTGTTGCAGTTTCTGTATTTCTGTAAACCAACTTGCAGTTATTGTCAAAAGTGATTTGATAAATAACGTGGTACTACTTTAGACAACTTTTGCAATTTACAGCTTACTAGACGACTAGCTGCACTTTGTGTATGCACACAAGGGTTTAGACTAACTAAGATTTCCCTTAATTAGTTGATGGGTGTGTAGTCTTTGGTCTTCTGTTACAAAATGGGTTATACTGTCTCACCCATTCTACCTTGTTCAATATCTCTAAAACCACTTAACATCATCAGTGTTTCCCACAGAATGTGATTATATTTGTGGCGGTATATAGGGGCGGAGCCCGACGAAATGTTTTAGCATTACTTTGAGCGCCTAAACATTTGAGCGCCTAAACATTTGAGCCTAAAACATTTGAGGCTGACAAAATTAGAGGCCAAAAGATTTGAGCCAAAAAATATCTCTTTGGAGAAATGAGCCTCAGACTGGACCTTTCTCCTCAGACCCCAGGCTGTGATTGGATGAATGATCTGCATGTATGACTGCTTGCAGCTACACCTGGATGAGAGGGGCCTAAAGGGAGGTCTGCAGTTGGACCCTTCTCGGAGAAGTGAGATGGTCGATTGCATTCTGGCTTGATTGCCTTACCTACCCTTGGTATTCCGGATGTTGCAATCAGAATTTTTTTTTTCAAGGTCCGTTGTAGTGAGAGAGAGAGTGAACGCGAGCGGGGCAAGAAGGGGCTGAGAAAATCTATATGCGGCGCGCAGCTCTACAATAATATATATATATATATATATATATATATTTGCCATGTTAAACAGCAAAATGTGTAACTAATAATAATATTACATACATAAATATCTTTCTTCCCCAACCCTCCCTCTCTTTCTCTCAATCTTCTCTTGTTTTCTTACTCCATCTCTCTGATTCCCAGGCAGCATCACCCCCACGGTGGAGCTCAATGGTCTGGCCATGAAGAGAGGGGAGCCAGCCATCTACCGCCCCCTGGACCCCAAGCCCATGCCCAACTACAGAGCCAACTATAACTTCAGAGGGATATTCAACCAAAGGTGAGGCCTCAGACCATCTCTCAGTGTCGTGCACGCCTAAGCACACTGTTCTGATTGATTAGTTGGAGAACATTTTCAATTCCTGTACATGAGCTGCAACTCGTACCAATGATGTTATTTATATGGGAAAAGTGTTGGTGAATTGCAGTTGCGGCACGCAATCTTTTCCATGTCAATGTGCAGCCAAGTGTGCTTCATGAACAGTTAGGAAAGCGTGCTTCTTGAACAGTGTTTGTATTCACTACATTCACATCCGTTTTTTTCCGTTGATGAGGCAGCATTGTGTCTTTGATCCCCCTGACCCAGATGTGCAGTGTGTGTCAGGGCCACATTCTCCCAGCCTCTCTCCAGGCTGAACAGATGAAAGCTGCACCTTATGAGGTCTCGCCACTCTCCGTCTCTGTCCACTCACGTTTTCTCGCTTCACCGGAGCCGTCTCACTGTTTGTAAAACTCCATAAAACCGCCACAGACCCTCGATTAACGATCACCTCTCCCCTGTAAGAAGGAATGCTGGGCTGAGGCCATTTGACCTTATTTAGTCCAGCCAGCAAGCTTCCTTCCACACCCCTGGTAGCTTTCCTGTCAGAGAATAAGGTCAGGATTCTTTAACTCAGTTATTCCCATGATTTCAAAAGACATGCGGTCCATCAAGGCTTGCAGAGAAGGCCAGGAAAAGAGATCCCTCAACAGACTCCTGTCAAGGAACACTGAAGGAATTGATGAAAAGTGAAAGTTTTATGTAAATAATAAATCAATATATTTTATTTGGTATTTGTACTTCTCAGTTTATGATAGTTTTTTTATTTGTTGCTTGTAGTTAGGCTTGTTGGGAGCCATGAACATTATTTAAGGCAGTATGTATAAATGTGTTTATACCTGTAGGTGGCAGTGTTGTCTCATTCAGAATAATTGATGGGGCTGCTTTTATAAGGTGATTTAGCACCCATTTTGTAACAGTGAAGTTGTCATGAATTTTGATACAGGTGCCTTGGTTTAGCTGGGTGTTGCTTTCCATGCTTTATTGTAAAGAATGTCTCAGTGCTAATGTTTTATAACTTATCACTTCTATTTATATACAGGAATATCTCTCAGATATAAAAATGCATGTTTATAGTGAGCTTTTGGCTCACAGTGCTGAGAAACATAAATCCGGTTCAGCATGTTTGTTCTTTTTCTAGGTTTTTTACGACACTCATCCATGACTGGTCCACTGAAATCCAACCTAACAAAAGGTTTGGTGTGTCTGCAGCAGCAGTGTCAAAGTGATGATTCTTGGCAGATTGAGTTAAAGAAATCTGGCCGGCATCTGGCTTACATCTCCACATACTTTGATGTGTGACAGAACAAACACAAGGTGATTGTGTGAAGGAAGATAAATTGTTTGGGAGCAAAGGAGATCTGTTTCCCAGTGGTCACTCTGTCAGTGTAATCTGTACCGTTTGATGGGCTTTGCATGTTTGAAGACGACAGGGGTGGAGCAGCACGTCTGTTTGGTTACATCATTTTGGTGCAGAGGCTGACCGCCTTGCGATTCAGGAGGGACAGGAGGAGGAGAGGAGAGCGGGGGGGGGGGGGGGGGGGGACGCCGTGCCAGGAGCATAGAACAGCAGCTTATATCATCCCAAGGTCACTTGGTGTTTTCTCCAACAAGGTCTCTCGTCTTTGACTCTAAACCGGGCCGGGGAGAGAGACGAGAGGCAGAGCCACTGAATCGCGGTGTCTCTCTCTCGTCTGATGGACTGAGCCAAGGACTGACGGGTCATATTCATTAACGCTCACATTAATGATGTTAGAGCAGAGACACGTCTCCTGCACTCTCGCGTCCTCCTCTAAGATGATGGATCCCAGTGATCTGGAGTCGTGTTGATGGAGAACCCAACCATTAAGAGGCCATGCGTACCCTGATTCATCCCCACTGGAATCACCACCATGAATGCTATTGATTCATTCAGAAAGGACCGCGCAGAGAATAATGTTCATTATTGGACTGGTTAATTTGTCATGGCGTTAATGAATCTTATTTATGGTGAAGGGGCCTGGGTCTAATTTATTCACATCCAAGTAGCCTGCTTTTAATCCATGCTTCAACTCTTTCAGCTCTCCGTCAGAGTATTCTTCACCCTTGGATGTGTCAGATTAGCTGTGACGATCAATGAAATCAAGTGTTTTTTGATAACGTCAGCGTGTGCGCAAAGCAGCATCCTGTTGTTAGGGGGATGTTGATTGGGAACACACACCCCAGATGGTTAGCAACATCTGAAGAACCAAGAGAGAGAGAGAGAAAGAGAGAAAGACTCTGCTCAGTCGCCTCTGGGTGTCAACCCAGACTCCCGTGTTATCATTGGAGAACCTGATTCCGATGACTAATTCCACACTCCCCCGAGCTTCTCGTGGCGCTCCCAGTTCCTCCCCCCTCCTCCCCCCCCCCCTGCCCCCGATCCCCACGGGGTAGAGCCTGCATCCTGCATTCCGTCAGAGGCGAAATTTGGATGGGTCTTTCCCTGGCGGAGCCCATAGCTGTGGAGCCAACTCCTCCCCAGTCTTCCAGGTTCATTTGGGTATGACAGTAACATGATGTCAGCTGGAATAACAAGACCCACACTGGAGATTGGAGGTGCTCTCCCGTGGCATTTCCTCCTGTGATGCTCCGATAGGGAGCCAGGCGGGTAGGCCCTCTCTTTCCCTGCTGGAAAAAGGAGGGGAGCATTGGGTTGCCTGTCCGGTGAGGAGCCACGTCCTCCGGTGAGGATCCACACCCTGAAATGGTGTGGTGGGCCTGGAAACGTGCGTCAGCAACTCAGACAACCATCAGCAGCCCAGCACTGGTGTTTTCATAATGGGCCTGTGGTAGATGGCCTTATGGAGTGAAAGCAGATATAAAAGGATCTTCTGATTGGTTCCATCCTGTGAATGGCGAGGCCCATTTTACTGCCATCCTTCAGTGTGGTTAATGTTTATTTAATGTTGGTGACCTTCTACTGGGGGATAACATGGCTGGTGTTTGTTTTAGACCGATCACAGATGTCGAGACAAACCAGATATACTCAGCCTGTTGTTTTACATTGTGGCATTATGATGGAGTGATGAAGATATATTTTCTTAATGCTAATATTCTGACTATTAATGATACAAAGCAGTGTTCATTCCCCCGTTATCCTATGTCAGTGTTGAATCAGAGGAACACATTTTCATTTTCAAACCATTCTTTGTGACTCAACAAACAAATCATCGTTTTCTTTAATTCTTAGTTTAATTTACCATCTGATCATTTTATATAATGCTACAGGGAACATAAAGGGAGCTGCACTTGAGTGTGATTCTGGTAGCTATCAATAGAACTAGTAGGAAACAATTGAGCTGATTGTAGTATTTCACTACATCTTTTTCCACCCTTGTGTGTGTGTGTGTGTGTGTGTGTGTGTGTGTGTGTGTGTGTGTGTGTGTGTGTGTGTGTGTGTGTGTGTGTGTGTGTGTGTGTGTGTGTGTGTGTGTGTGTGTGTGTGTGTGTGTGTGTGTGTGTGTGTGTGTGTGTGTGTGTGTGTGTGTGTGTGTGTGTGTGTGTGTGTGTGTGGTCGAAGGGTGTGTGAGCGACAGAAGGTTAACTGCAGCAGGAGTGCTTTTCATGCTTGACCAATGGCTGTGGAACCATCCCTGGGGGAATCTCTAAAAGTGTCTGCCTTAGCATGTGTCCTAGATAAAGTGTGTGTTTTGTATC
Source organism: Hypomesus nipponensis (assembly GCF_054491055.1). Lineage (NCBI taxonomy): Eukaryota > Metazoa > Chordata > Actinopteri > Osmeriformes > Osmeridae > Hypomesus > Hypomesus nipponensis. Next base: position 4,384,881 of record NC_140368.1, on the reverse strand, counting down.
TGATCCTAATCCTTTGAGAAAACTAACTTGGCACTAACCTTGAGCGAAGCACTGAACTGCATCATCACAGGCGGGCTGAGAACACACACACAGGTGCACTGGTTGATCTAACTTGTAGGGAATACTCAAATGCAATTTAACACTAAGTGAATCTGCATGAGATCTCTTATGTGCCTGCTCTGACTAGACCTCCTCTCAGAGCTGTTCACGTCCTGCTTACACACACTCACACACGGACACACGGACTCCAGGCCTAATGCAGCCTCGGAGGCCTGCTCGACAGTCTCTCATGCAGGACAACCCAAATGCGTGCTCCTTCGTCCCCTCAGCATTCCAGGGATATGATATCTCCATCCACACCCTCTGCCAAAACCCAGAGGGGACTGCCAGAGCTCACAATTCATTAGAGCGACTTCATAAGAAGAGCCTTTTAACTGGCCCCCGCCATCTTCATACCATCCTCGCACGGACAAACGTCTGCACGGGGGAGTCACTCACAGTATTTACACTACTGCTGGATCGCATGCATTAAGTCAGATAGCACATAAATTAGCATGGGCCCTGAGGCCAGCGCCCTTCCAGAGTCGTCCAAATGGGTGTAAGCTCATAAAGCGAGGCTTTCCAGAGGGGGTCGAGGACGCGGAGGAGCAGAGCGGGAGTCCAGCATAAACAAACTCGACGGACAGTTTACACTCAAACAGACCTCAATCGCGCCACACTCTGCTGTGTCCAGGCGCCTCCGTGCGTGCACGCGCGATTGCGTCAACGCGAGCGCACGTGTGGATGCGCGTGTGTGTTCATGCGTTTAGATGTTCACCTCCGCATCCGTCTGAAGTCCTGGACTTGAAAACAGAGCGGTTGCGGACAGACGGAAGCAGCCCTCAGTCAGGAAACCTGAGAGCCGCAATACCGGCCCACAGATGGGTCTGTGCTCCAGCATGCTGCCTCTCTTCGTCCTGACTGATGCGCAGCCCTCCTTTCCGTCACTGGGTTACAGCCCACCCAAAGCCCCTAACCACTCACCTCATCAGTATTCACCGGAAACCCAAAAGCAATTGCAAGTGGACTGCCTCCCTTTTTTTCCTGTTGGTCGTTGATGAAGTGCGTTCAACATGTGTGTTCGATGCCTAAGTTGATTAGCAGTGCCTTTTGCGTTTTCTAAACCGTGGGCGTGCGTGTTTAAGCAGCTGCTGAGGACAGCTCCCTCGTTGTGGTAGCAGAACACCGTTCTTCCAACACTCCAGCTACTCCTCTATCCCGGCATGCACACGTGTCCAATATATTTCAGTGAATCACTGAGAATTCACCCTCATTACAATACAGAAGGAAGACCAGTAAATGTTCTGATTTTACAGTAAGTCAATCTCAGACTAGCAAGGCTAACGTGACGCACATCTATTTCCAGACTGGACTGGGCCTTTCCGGGAAAGGCTAAGAATGAAGGTTAAACCTGACTAGCTACTGGTCGACCGTACAAAGATAAGAGAGAAGGGGGCCAATTTCTAATTATCTTTATAGTTTAAGGCCTTGTTTCATAACCAGAGTGATCATTGGGCTTTATTGGAGCCCAGTTAGCATTGTATTGTATCTTACCAGTGAAGCTCAAGCTGGGTGTGTTAGTTCAGCTTCAGCCCCAAACAATGACATTATCTACTATAAATGCCATTTGTAGTTATAAGAAAGTGGTTTTTCAACAAAGCAGTGGCTACCCTTTTTAATGAAAACAGTAAACCACTGGCTCATAAAGTGATATCATTAACGAGGACGGTAAGACCTGAACAGGCCTGATCCCCAGCCAGACTCCCAGGTAGCTGCCAAGTCTTGTAGTTGGCACCAGATGGGCACAGCCCTACTGTGAGCTTTCCGAGGGGGTTCAGTGGGTGCAGAGGTCACTTTGTGCCCACCAGCCAACCTCCTCATTACTATCAGAACGGTTTTGCTGGAGTCCTACCATGGTTTATAGCATGGCCAACATTCCACTGTTCTGCTTGACATCAACATTCACCAAACCTTCCCCCTTGAGCAGTTTGAAAGAGTTTATTAGATATCGCCCTGATATTTATACTCCTGAGTTTAGATTTTTGTGTGGCAGTTTGGCAAATGACATCCTCCCATCAAAACTTCAACGCTGTACCACATATAGGACTGGACTATAGATTTGTCTATAGACTTGTCATGTCTGTGGAAGCCATTTTGTTTTCTGTAAATGGAATGGCACATCCTGATCTTCTGTCGGAAGCACCCTTGTAGTGTTAAAGAGAGTGTGTTCATTGGTACCAGATCAGTTAATAGTTCTGTAAAGCTAAGAATAACGTTGGTCTGGACTGAATGCGGGGGTGGGGGTGGGAGGGGGAGTTGCTAGTGAACTTAAAGGCGTTATTGAGAGAATGTTCTGATTAAAATGCTTGGAGGGGGACGAATTATAATCTTCTGTTTGCAATTGAAACCATGATAAGCAGTTAAATTCATGTTTTTTTTTCCTCCCAATTTTAAGGAATGTAATTAAAGTTATGAAAAGCAATGTCCTGATGGTGAGTAGTAATAATGACTGATAAGCTGTACTTGCCAAGAAAACCCTCCCCACAAATAGCTTTGCTGAGTCAGAGGGTTCTTCTTCATGGTAGAGGTGACTCATGCTGCAGAGTTGAGTCTAAACGTTCCATACTTACGTTAGGAAGGCATAGCTGTTCTGACGAGGAATCCTCCAATCTCCAGGGGGGTCGGAGTTTCACCAATGCTGCGTTCTCTCCCAACTTCTGTCTCACCTCAGAAGAGGCCACGGCCCTCCTCACACACACACACACACAAACACACACACACCTGACAACTGGCCATTTGAGCCAGCTGGGGGGTCGTTTTGCCACGGTACATGGGCTCCTCTGTCACTGCTGCATGTATTCTCAGCATTTGTAAGGAAGACAAACAAGGGAGGACTGGAGAGGGAGAGCGAGAAAACAGCTCACGGTTTAGTAATGGATAGGAAGTACAGCTGGTGAGGCAAGAGCCTTTCCCAGTTCCTCCTGTGTTTCCCAGAGAGCTGTCGCCCTTTGCTCCCAGCTGGGTTCTGTCCCCTTATAAGGGATTGCAGCCAGAATGGGTCCTGGGGAGCCGTTGGTTTCTTCTTTGTTTTTGTGTGTGTGTGTGTGTGTGGGTGTGTGTGTGTGTGGGGGGGGGGGTTTGGGGGGAGTTGTGTCAAGGTGTTGGCTCCTCTTTTACCTGGTTTCCTTGGTAATGTGCAGTAAAGTGCTTTTAGAAGCACCTATGAAAAAATTAATTTCTGTTTGGAGAATTGACTTAGCTAACTTCATTAGCCAAGTCCACAGTTGGACCAGGTCGCTAGTGTAGCTGAGATAGAGATATATGACGATACACAGCAAAAGAGCACCAGACAGAATAGAGGCGTGCGTGTGGTGCCCCTGCTTGGCCACAGGCTGAAAGAGACTGTTTCAGTGACTGGTGAACCCTCCTAGTCCGAGTCTCCCCCGGGTCCTTCCATCTACCACTGGTCTTAGTTTGGGTCTGCTTCTAACAACACTCAGATCCAGTGACTGCCCCCTGCATCAATGCACAATTTTCCACCCCTCTTTAAATGATGCCCTGTTCTACTGTACACTTTTGATATTGTTTCCTCTCTGCAGTGTGTAATATTCAGTGTAATAATAGTCCATCAAAAAATAAATTATTATTATTTATTTTTTGGTCAACAACATAAGCTCATCAACAACAACAAATGAAAAGAGATTAATGATAATAAGAAAACACTTAGGTCAACTGAAGCTCTTCTTAATGTGTGTGAAATTTGTTATTTCTTGCCATAGGAGGGGTTGATTAGTGTTTAATTAGTTTAATGGAATCTCATTTCTCATTTCCTCTTTTGACTGTGCTTGGGTGGCATGTGTGTGTGTGTGTGTGATGATCAAATGTGATGTGATGAAATGGTAGCTCTAGCTGCTGTGGCCCACTTCAGAGACAGCTGCATGGAAGTTAAACCCATGACTCCCTTCTGAGGATCGTTTGATTGACTTATTTTGTGACTTATTTTGTGACTCTGTGACGACTCTTTTCCACCGTAAGTTCACATCTTTTAGGGTCTACTTGCCAAGGGTGTAGAATGTTCCTGCAGCCCATTTTGAGCACTCCACCGCAACATGCCAGAGATCTTATATAGATCCCAGGGTTTCCCGCAGAAAATGTTAGTTAAGGTGGTAGGGTGGGGGGGGGGGGGTGGGTGGGGGGTTGCTTAGGCGACCGCCTTAACTGAAAAGTGCTGCAGTAAACCCTGGATCCTAGTTCCAGGGTATAGTTCCAGTTCTGGGCTATAGTGCCTGTGGTGGAAACACAGCTTTTGAACCTTGCACACCCGGCCCTGCGTCTGTCTCTCCCCACAGCCTTCCTCTAGGTGTCCTGGTCCCAAGCCCAGTCTCTATAATGCAGAACAGGCCAATGTCTTCAACATGTGCTGACTAGCATGTGCTGTCATTAGGCCTGATGCTGCTCTTAGTTATGTTGTGTCTGTGTGTTGGTTGTATAAGCTGTGGTATTACTGTAACATGTCTGTGTGCCTGTGTGTGTGTGTGTCATGTCTTTGCCTCTTTGCTTGTGTGGAAGCTTCTACTTTCCCACGTTGCTGTAGAGAGGCCTCCCACAGGGCCCTCCCTCCCTCCCTCCCTCCCTCCCTCCCTCCCTCCCTCCCTCCCTCCCTCCCTCCCTCCCTCCCTCCCTCCCTCCCTCCCTCCCTCCCTCCCTCCCTCCCTCCCTCCCTCCCTCCCTCCCTCCCTCCCTCCCTCCCTCCCTCCCTCCCTCCCTCCCTCCCTCCCTCCCTCCCTCCCTCCCTCCCTCCCTCCCTCCCTCCCTCCCTCCCTCCCTCCCTCCCTCCCTCCCTCCCTCCCTCCCTCCCTCCCTCCCTCCCTCCCTCCCTCCCTCCCTCCCTCCCTCCCCCTGCACCTGTACCCAGTGCACTGCTCTAACCCCAGCTGCTTCCAGCCCTGCTCAGCCCTGTTGGCCGAAGGCCATGTTGCACTTGGCATTTCCTCTGTGGCCCTGGGGCCACGCTTGACGTGCGAGGGGCCATGTTGGCTCCACCTTGGGAAGGCCCCTGTGACCAGGGGAGGGGAGGAGAAGGGAGTTGCGGGCCGGTAGAGAACCATGCTGGGGAGTCAGATGGCTGAGTGGTGAGGGAATCGGGCTACTAATCAGAAGGTGGCCAGTTCGATTCCCCGTCGTGCCAAATGATGTTGTGTCCTTGGGCAAGGCACTTCACCATACTTCGGGGGGGAATGTCCCTGTACTTATTGTTGCTCTGGATAAGAGCGTCTGCTAAAGGACTAAATGTAAAATGTAAATGTGGATTTTGGGGAGGCAAAGGCTGGCAGTCGAGAGGAAGTGAGGGAGGGAGAGAAGAGGGGGAGGGAGTAGATACAGATCTGAGTCCCAAAAAGGTTTTCACTGTAGAAAGTCCAGTCAGGTAATGCTAGGAGACACCTGTCAGATTCTCCTACCCAGCATGCTCTCACTCAACCTGTGCTTGCTCTGCCACAAAAGGCAAGTTGTTTGATGATGACTCAGCCTTCCTCTTATGTATCCTAGACCTTCTGGCAGTCCAATCTGGAACACTGTGGCGACTCCTTTTGAAAGACAGCGATCAGGCCCCCACGGCTATTCAGTCGGATCATTTGTAATATTCGTACCAGTCAGAGGGATTCTTTTGTAAATAAGACTCAGCTCAAAGGCAGTCCAGGTCTGCTCTGGGATATGAAGTGCTTAGAGTGAGAGAGTGAGAGAGTGAGAGAGTGAGAGAGTGAGTGAGTGAGTGAGAGAGAGAGAGAGAGAGAGAGAGAGAGAGAGAGAGAGAGAGAGAGAGAGAGAGAGAGAGAGAGAGAGAGAGAGAGAGAGAGAGAGAGAGAGAGAGAGAGAGAGAGAGAGAGAGAGAGAGAGAGAGAGAGAGAGAGAGAGAGAGAGAGAGAGAGAGAGAGAGAGAGAGAGAGAGAGAGAGAGAGAGAGAGAGAGAGAGAGAGAGAGAGAGAGAGAGAGAGAGAGAGAGAGAGAGAGAGAGAGAGAGAGAGAGAGAGAGAGAGAGAGAGAGAGAGAGAGAGAGGAGCATGCTCTGGTGTATTTGGCCCGTCTCTGGCTAGACTTGATGATTTATTGCATGTTCTCCTCACTGAGTCTGGAGCCATGGCGGCATGATAGCGATGCAACTTTATTGGGTAGGAATCCTGTCTCTAATTACCCAGTGGTGGAACACCGTCCTTTCTTCCCTGCCGTTGGCATCTGTTTGTGTTCGCCCAGATTCCAGCTCCCCCACATGCGCTCAATCTGCTATCGAATCTGATATCGGGGCACTTCACAGCAACAAGGCCAAACAGGAATCCTGTGTAATCTGGAAAGGAAGATAACCGGCGTTCCTAGGAAGCAGAGCAAACAACTCAGTCGAGATGAACTCACTGCTCAGCACTCAGCATGAGAAACCAATTCCACATGAGCACAATATTGATTTACATGTTGTCATTCTGTGCGAAGGCCTTGAGCAAACATGCAAACACCCCCTTTCCTCTGAAGTTTCTGTGCTGTGTGTGCGTGCTTTCAGAGAGTCTTCTCTCCCACAAGGCCGTCTGCCTCTGGGGAGGGGGGGGGACGGGAAGCGGGGGGGGTCTCAGACACAGACCCTTTCATCTGTCCAGTGAACCTGCCAGTGACAGCCCAGCCCCGGGCTGCCAGTGTCCAGAGAAAGAGAGCAGGATGGATGGCCCCAGCCAAAAGAAAGAGAGGGATAATATATGCCTTTTTGCTTTGTTTTGAGTCCCCTCGCTACGAGCCAATAGGGAACCATCATTCTAACGGTTGGCCGGCAGACTATTGTGATGTAATTGACCCTGATGAAGTGGCTGGCCTTTAATTTGTGCCCTGTGTGAACATTAATAACTTGGCTCATAATGCAGGAGCCCCCCCCATCCCCCGTCCCCCGTCTCCCAGTCTCATTTCCCAGAGATAAATCCTGTTGTGTAGGACGGCATCCTGCCTCGCTCAGAGAGGAGCCGGACGAGCGGATCCTCTCTAAAAGTCTCTGTGTTGGTGTCTCTGTGCCCTCCCCAGGTACCATTACCCGGTCCCCAAGATCTTCTACGTGCAGCTGTCCGTGGGCAGTAACGAGTTCATCGGTGAGGGCCGGACACGCCAGGCTGCCAGACACAATGCTGCCATGAAGGCTCTGCAGGCCCTCCGCAACGAGCCCATCCCCGAACGACCACCGCAGGTAACCTCACGGATGTGTGCACAAATCTTCAAATAAATACGTGAACGAAGCTTTGATAGAACACAGGCTAATGGCATACCCTCTCTCTCTGTCTATCTCTCTATCTCACACACACTAACAAACACATACAGAACTTACTCTAACAACCATAGTTGTTTTCCATTACATTGCCCCCTGTCTTCCCCTGTGGAAAGGACCCATTTAAAGGGTTGTTCACAACTCCAATCACCGACCAATCATCTCCACTCATCCGTCCTGCTGTGCTCCCACCCCCCAACTGTTTTCACCTTAAACATCTCCACCTCCTGGACCAATCAAAGCAGCCTGTTGAACAGAGGGACTGCCCAAGGTCAAATGAGCCCCTTTCTCCTTCCAACCTCCTACGTCAACAGTTTACCACTCGGTGACCGAGGTTTGCACTGCACACTGAGCTGCAAACACAGTTTTCTCTGATGAAAGTGCAAGTTCTAAATCCAACTCTCCACAATCCTTCATGAGATAAATCAGCTGCACTTTCATCTTTAATGAGATAACACCTCACCACTTCCGCAAATGTGTTCATTCAACTCGCAAATATCTTGCTTTATTCCTCAGTTTTTTTTTTTTCGTTTTTTTTTTTTTACCTGTACGGACAGGATTTATTTTTCCTTCTCTTCTTGATCGCCCTGTCTTCCACTAACGTCACTGTACCAAAGTTACCCTCGGGCCAGGCTTTTAACTGTTATCAACTCCCTGCCGGAAATCAAATGAGCCCATATCATTGGAGGCTGGCGTGAAGGGTGGTTATTGAAACCTCCCTGGCTGTATCTCTCTGGCTTGTGGGGCTGTGTCCATAAATGAGCTCTTTGTCAACAGCTGCTTCCATGTCTTGCTTTACAAATCCAGGCACAACATATCTACGCTATGAATCTGTGTGTGTGTGTGTGTGTGTGCGCGCGCGGGCATCCTAAAATGATCCTATTCCTGTCACTGTGCTTGCGTGTCAACTTGTTTTTTATCTGGATAAACTGTCTTTCTAACGATAGTGTGCGTTTGTGTGTGTTGGAGTAAACAGTTTACATCCTTATAGAACGAGAGCTGTACAGAATCATTATCTGGCCCACTGGGCCCAACTAAAGAGCCAGATCTTCCTCAAATTGGTTTCCTACATGCTGAGGCCATTGGTGATCTGACGAGGCAGCAGGCTCTTCCCGAATCCTGTCTTAACTAGCTCACTTCCTGTCAGGCTCACTTCCTGTCAGGCACACTGCCTGTCATGTTTGCAGGGCATCAGATAAGACTGCTCGCTGTGCAGGGGGATTCTGAATAGGTCACATCCTTTCGTGTTCATCACGTGTGCACACACACACAACACACGCATCCCTCACTGTATGAGCTGGTCTTACATCACGTCCGCGTTGTTGAATAGACTGGCGTTGTTTATCGTGTACATTAGCTATTCCCCTTAGAACTCCCCTTGTAAATAGACCCATTCAGTGGAAGTTTTTGCCCTACCCCCTGACACCAAACACACATCTTAAAGCAAACCACAAGCAACACATATCAGTAATGCACAACACATTTGTGACAACAGACAACAATAAACACAGACACAGCAACAACATTCACAGCACCGACACCCAGCGCCAACGGCGGCTCCGAATACGCTACAGCACACACAGGAAAACGCAGAGCAGCACTCTGAGAACACACACACACACACACACACACACTGTGACCGGTGCTCCCTCAGTACCCCAGCGGCAGACTCCTGCCACGTGACCCAGGCTGTGAAAGGGAGATCTCCCATCTTGAGTCATGTGGCCAGTAGGATCACACATGAAGGGCAGGGGTGAAGTGGAAACCAGGGTCCTGTTCCCAGACACAGCCTGTCCTGATGAGGCACACAGAGGAACTCATTGTCCTGAGGAGAAGACGTGAAGGTCCCACTAAAATAGGCAGCTGACTATTAGTAGCATGATTTTTGCAGCCACATTCTTGTCTGTGAATGTCAATATCATCCTGGTATGTTTACAGCTTCGAGGACAGGGCAACTGTGTTTTTGTGTTTTAGGGGGTGGGTGGGAGTGGGGGCGTTAAATGGTATTTGGTCATTTTTTGGAGGGAAACTGATGACATGACAAATGTGCGGTCGGAATGTGCCGGATGTTGTGGTAACTACACTGCTGTTAGACTCATTTAATGTTTCTTCTCTGGTGTCCACTTGTCCTAAAAGTTGCACATAAACACAACCCAGCGTTGAGTCCTTCCTGTTTCACAATCTTCAATCTCGACAGGGGTTTGCTACAACACCGATTCATAGTGCGTTGGTGTCTATAATCCAATAATGGGTGCTCTGTTTGGAGTTTTGATATGTTCTGGGGTTCTGTTTGGTTCTAGAGCCTGGAGGAGAAGGAGGAAGAGGAAGAGGAGGAGGGGAGCGATGCCAGCAAATCAGAGATCAGCCTGGTCTACGAGATCGCCCTGAAGAGGAACCTGTCAGTGAACTTTGAGGTAAAGAGGATGCGGGTTCAGACTGTGAGACACCTCCTTAAATACCCCTCTCACAATGACTGTGCATTTCAACATCAAATTCCATTCGTCTTTGGTTTTTGAGTCCAAATACAGAATTGCTCATCTGTAGTACTGTATGTCTTGTGACATAGTATCTCTGAACTGAGGTTTTTAGTTCGGAGATATTTCGCATTGTTATCTAATTGTTTAGACAGTCACACTTTTGAATATAGCAATTCTCTTTTAGTTTTTTGCTCGAGGCAAGTTGTCGATATCCACCTGAGCAGGGTCTCTGAAACCATCCTGTTGGCTTGATGTATCAGTTCCAGTCGGTTCAACTCAGCAGTTCAGGGGACTTTTCCGAACATCGTAGATCCTGTCAGGATGTGTCCTGACTTGACCTGGCTGGCCCGCTCCCTGGTTCTCCCTCCTCCTCCGCCCCTCAAGGTTCTGTTTACCTTGGTAACCCCCACCCTCCACCCCTCCCTTCATCATAACCTCAGTTTTTCCTCAAAGGTCAGATAAATGGACAGAGTGAAAGAAAAGCTGTTTTCCCAGCCTCTGCCTTGGCTTCCTGATAAGAGTTTACACAACACGGCGAAATAACTGGAACCTTGTCCACTCCTCCCTTCTGGAAAAGTTCTCCTCAAAATGCTTTTTACTCATCAGCACATGACACAACCTTTCCAGAAATCGCTATTAGTGACTGTCCGGATTCATTTCATGCATTGCCCCTTTGAGTTTTGGCCATTGCCAGTGATTTCTGCCACTTGTTCTGTTGTGTTATTACTCAAGTTAACAACATCAAACTGAACAGCGGTTTTGATCTTCATTCCGCAACTGCGTTCATTCTCGGATTATCCTTTGCAGACAACCCACCACCTGCGCCAGCATTACTGACACTAATGAATAAACGATGGAGGTTTAAATCAGCCTGCTGTCTCTCTCCCTCTTTCCCCATTCTGTTTCTCATTCTCCCTTTTTTCTCTCTTGCTCAATCAGTTTCTCTCTCTGTCTTTCTCTTACAGTTCTCTGTCTCTCTCACGTTCTCTCTTATTTTCTGTCAAAAAAAAAAAATTGTGGTGAGAAGATATTTGTGAGTACACTGCCCAGTACCTCATTTATCCCTCAGAAAGAGTTTCTCTCTTTCCACTGTATCCCGTCTTACTGCCCGCCTTTCCCTCGCTCCAGTTTCCCTCAGTCGCTTGCATGCAACCAACTTGCACCAAATGCCCAGACCTAATTGTCTTAACAAGCACATCATCCAGCCTCATTATGTGAAGGAATCGTGACCCCTCCCTGTTGTCAAGTCCTCTGAGGTCCACAGTCTGTCTCCTGACACCCGGAGTGGAAATACATGAACTAGGAGGACGCAAATCAAATATATAGGAATACACACCACATGAAACGGTAAAAAAACGAACCTCAGGACCTTCTCAAATATCAATGCCATGGTTTGATATTCTCCATGACACACACTGGAGATTGTCCTGTTTGCTCGCTTTTAAATTTTCCACAACCAGGAGGGTCACCCCCCCGCCCACACACACACACACACACACACACAGAAAATTCAGACACGCTGACCTAATCCCCGTCACGCCATATCAAACAGATGTCAACATCAAACACCACCGATCAATCTATAAATCACAGGTTCGTCTGTATCTGGGTGTGGTGTGTGTGTGTGTGTGTGAATGTCACCTCCTTACTGAAGGACACAGGAGAAGAGGGTCTGGGCCAAGAGCCACCCATGGTGTACAGAGAGAGCTCCCCTCAGGGCGAGTACATCCACAGCGCATTACAATGGAACCTTTCTTCAGTCTACCAGGGCCCGGCTATTGTCCCTCCCTGCTCTACGTTCCCCTACTCCAGACTATCTGAGGGCTCGTATGCGCGGATCCCGACCCGCCGCAGGTATCCATGTCTCCCTGGAGGAGGACGAGAGAAAAATGAGGAAAATCAACTTTCGACAGCTTTTCCTGTGGACGACCTGATCCGTGTTGTAAGGCCGCGGCCCTGTATGTGTGCGTGTGCGCCTGTGTTTGTTTGTGTGTGTGTTTAGAAGACGTGTCAGTGAAAGGCAGCGCTGAAACCTCATCGCATCGCCACGGATACCGTGTCGTCTGAGACCAGCCTGACTGCAGCTTGTCTGCCGCCATCCACCAGCCTGGCAGCCTCGCTGCGGAGCCAAGATGTATGGCACACACACACACACACACACACACACATACACATACATCCAACTCACACATAGACACTGTGCTCTATTGTAGCACAGTGAAGGCTTGTTGTTCCCCGGTGTTCTAATTGAAGATCTAGGATGGATCAGCTGGCTGTGTGACCTTCTGTGCTGCCCACACTGTAACAGGACCTGTCCTGTCCTCTCCTCTCTGGAGACCATCACCCCCCCCCCCCCCTTCCATAGGCACTCGCTTGTCACCCTGTGTCCCCTCACACTGTCACCCTGTGTTAAGATGATGTCACCCCTGATCAAAGTAGCTGGGCCCACTTGTTCACAGTCACGACACCGCCCTCACCTGCCTTGTGGCGCACCAGCGACCACCTTGGAAGATAGGTCTTGGTTACGGTGTCCATGGCAACCGAGGCCCCTGAGCAGTGCTGGTCGCCAGGCGAGCGGGGTGTCTGTCCTTGTGATGCTCACCAGCCTGTGTTTCCAGCATTGTTTGGAGCTTCGCTAAGGTTACTGTCTAGACTCCAGCCAGGGAGAGAGGGCGCAGGAAAGCAGAGCGAGCAAAGGAACGGTGTGTAAGGGGGGGGGACAGAGAAAGAGAGCGAGGGATAGGGGAAGGGAGGAAGGAAGGGAAGAGACTGGCAAAGCTGAGGGAAAAGAGAAAAGAGAGTGAGTAAGAGGAAGTGAAGTAGGGCCCCAGATGCATGAAGCACCCCAGCTTTCCTGCGGAGGCCGTCCACCTCATGTTGTCTTGCGTGATGAGAGAGAGACAGAGACGGAGAGAGAGACGGAGAGAGAGACGGAGAGAGAGACGGAGAGAGAGACGGAGAGAGAGACGGAGAGAGAGACGGAGAGAGAGACGGAGAGAGAGACGGAGAGAGAGACGGAGAGAGAGACGGAGAGAGAGACAGAGAGACGGAGAGAGAGACGGAGAGAGAGACGGAGAGAGAGACGGAGAGAGAGACGGAGAGAGAGACAGAGAGACAGAGAGACAGAGAGACAGAGAGACGGAGAGAGAGACAGAGAGACGGAGAGAGAGACAGAGAGACGGAGAGAGAAACAGAGACACGGAGAGACAGAGAGACGGAGAGAGAGACAGAGAGACAGAGAGACGGAGAGAGAGACAGAGAGACAATGTGATTATACAGCTAGTCACACATTGACGGGATTCTCCCAATCCTATGTCTTGTCGTACAAGAAACTGCCATGTTGCATTTCCTCTTTCTAGAGATGAGGTAGACCAGGACCTTCTGGGATGCAGTCCCTGCCCTGGGAAGGCTCTCAGTATAGTATCAGTTTTCCATACATTGATTTATTTGTGGCGGCGCGCCACAATAATAAATTGACCGCCACAAATATAAACTTTTTTCAATTTTTTTTTTTTTTTTACTGCATAACATGGCCAAACAATAAATTATGGTAGAGTTGCGCACAGCACATTGATTTGCTCAGCCCCTTCTTGCCCCGCTCAAGTTCTCTCTGTTTCTCACTACAACTGACCTGTCTTTGAATAGCTATGGAAGCAAATCAGTGACTTAATGTTTTGAATTTTAAAAGGTATTGAATACTTAATATTTAAATTTAAACACCACAGAACTTTAATTTCACCATTCGAATTTGAGCAGCCTGTTCCATTTTGAATTTCTGAAGCTTGAATTTTCTTTTCACAGTTTTGGGGATGAGGACAGAGGACCGGTCTGAGGCAAGCAGTGCCTTGGTATCCCGAATGTTGCAATCAGATTTTGTTCTTTTTTGAGGGGGAATTTCCCAATTGAGCAGCCTTCATTTTGTCACATTTGAAGCTTAACATTTTTTTAAATAGAATTTCTGGGATCTGAATTTTACTGTTTGAATTTGAGCAACCGCAATTTCAGAACCTTGGATATTTGGATCCAATTTTTTCCATTTTAAAGAGGTTAATTCAAAACCATCAAATTCGGAGTTGTTTAAATTTTAATATTATGTTTTCAATGCCTTTTAAAATTCAAAACATGTTACTGATCGTTTGCTTATAATAGCCTCCTCTCCGTGCACGCAATGCAAGTGAGTTTACGAACGGTTTTCATCATAATTCTCTGCACAAATGTGTAAAAACAGATACATTCAAGTTAAATACAATAATATTCTTAATTAAATACAATAGGCAAATATAACTATACGAGTCCAACATAACGTTTATATTATGTAAAGCTCAAAAAACAATTTAGTGCTCAAATCAATCCAAAACAAATTCTCGCGCGCAAGGCGTACTATAGCATCCTAGTCCTTGTCTACACACTGATACTAGGACATAGGTTTGGGATGAGACCCACATTTTTAAGTCTGGCTCCGCCCCTGCCTAGTACCACCACAAATAATCCTATTCTGTTTGAAACACTGCAGTGCATAGCTAGCCCCTGCAGCTAAACGTGATGATGGCTCACTCTGTCCTGGAGCTGTGCAGTCAAACGGTGGTTGGTTATAAATCTGTACAAAAACAGATAACTACATAGGAGAAATCTCAACAAGAATGTGGTTATGTAAATGTAAAATTATACTCTAGTTCTTGGCTCTGAACAAAACAAACAGCTCACCGTCAAATCACATTTTCTGTGTATGATGGATCTCAGGAAAGAGTGTCTCACGTGTCGAAAGAAGATTTGCTGTGGCTTAATTTTATATTTTTGTGCTTATGTAATCTGCGTGTGTGCATGCATGCGTCTGTGTGTGTGCGAATGTGAGTCTGTTTTCCTCAGGGCTTTGTTAATATTAGGTCATGATGTGCTGTGAAGAATGGGAGGAATGCTCAGTGCTTATCAGTTAAATACATCTGTTGTAAACAATTATAGAAATTAGAGCAACAGATTATATAAATTCTCTTGTAATTAGTTTGAACAATAAATGTTCAAAGTAAACTGACTGATGCTGTGGAGCAGACACAGTGAGAGATTCTTTCAGAGTAAAGAAACAACAGAATCATTAAGTTTATGGCCTTGCTGTAGGCTGGGGTGCATCTTACCTCTCCCCCCTTCCCCTCCACACACACACACACACACACACACACACACACACACACACATACACACACACACACACACACACACAGTCCTGTGAGTGTGCAGGAAGTGGATGTGATTGCCGAAGCATGACATAACCCAAGCCGGATCAGCGTGTTTGTTTTAGGTCTCCCAGGTGACCAGAGGCTGAGGAAAGGAAACTGAGCCGTGATCACTAGAGACTGTCATCTAGTAATATGTTACATTGTGTGTGTGTGTGTGTGTGTGTGTGTATGTGTGTGTGTGTGTGTGTGTCTGTGTGTGTGTGTGTGTGTGTGTGTGTGTGTGTGTGTGTGTGTGTGTGTGTGTGTGTGAGAATTACACGTGCACTTGGGTGGGTAGCACTGTGACCATGGAAAACAGATGTGGCGGACCACCTGGTGCTGCTGCTTGCAAACACACACACACACACACACCCCTCCACACCTCCACCCCCAGTTATCTCCCCTGGGTGATGAGAACCTATCACCTTGTGTGTCCCCAGGTCCTGAAAGAGAGTGGGCCCCCTCACATGAAGAGCTTCCTGACGCGGGTGACTGTGGGAGAGTTCTCGGCGGAGGGGGAGGGCAACAGCAAGAAACTCTCCAAAAAGCGCGCCGCTCTCTCCATCCTCCAGGACCTGAAGAAGCTGCCCCTCATCCCGGTGGTGGAGAAGCCCAAGCTGCACTACAAGAAACGGCCTAAGACTATCCTGAAGGTATGGGCGGCTCCCCAGAGGTGAAACCACGCAGACCACAGACACGAAACACGGGAAAAATCACTGTAGACATAATCCATATAATCCACCCCCAAAAATCTTCGGAAATAAACTCAATCAAATCTTGGTTATCGAGAGATTGGTTTTGTGTCTTGGCTCTCCCTCCAGACGGGACCAGACTACGGACAGGGCATGAACCCTGTCAGCAGGCTGGCTCAGATCCAGCAGGCCAGGAAGGAGAAGGAGCCAGACTACATGCTGCTGTCAGAGAGAGGCATGCCCCGCCGCAGAGAGTTCATCATGCAGGTACTGGGAGGAGAGGGGTGGGATGGCACAGGTGGGAGGGGAGAAGAAGGATGGAGGGAGGGAGGGATGGGATTGTAGAGGTAATGGGAGGAGGGGATGGATTCTTCCTGCACACCTGTGTCTCCCAGCCCCCGTTCACCTGGGGAGACTGTCAGGTGCTGCCGCGCTAACTTCACTATTCACTACAGGACATCGACACTGAGGGAGACTCTCTCCTCCTTGTCTCTGTTTCTCTCGCTCGCTCGACCTCTCTCACATTTTTGTTTCTCTTACCCATTCTCTCGCTCTCTCTTTTGCATTCCTTCTCTCACTCTCTCTCTTTTTCTCTCTCTCTTATCCATTCTCTCTCTGTTCTTCCCCCCCCCTCTCTCTCTCTCTCTCTCTCTTTCTCTAATTCCCATCTCTTCTCTTTCAGGAGGGAAACAGAGCGTCTCTGAGCGCGGGGCGGTAATTCGGTCCCAAACCCATTCTCCATGCCTCTTTCAAGCAGGCATTAAGCCCTGCTTGTGTGTGTTCCTTTTGTGTGGCCCCGCTCCCTTCTCAAATTTCCACATTGTTCCTCTCGGTCGGCAGCCAGGGCTCAAATGAAATTCAGTTCTTCCCTGTCTTTGTGTGGCGCAGCCCAGAGGTAGCTACTTCAGACTGGGTGCTCCTGTGTCACACAACTTTCAGGGGGAAAGGGAGTTTATGAAGGGACTTCATAAACTTGCTGTTTATTTGGGTTTGTTGTGTCTGTGGAAGTGTCCTCAGATGTGCTGTGGCCTGGAGGAGGGTTTAGTGACTCGGAGTGAGTACACGGAGGCCTGCTCACTAACTCGCCTCCTGGAATGTTGTTTCTGCGGTGCAATTGTTTGTTTATCTAATGCGATGACAGTTGATTTTTATTTGTGAAGACCTGCTCAATCAGAGACACAGCCGTTTTTAGTGAGATCCACGTTCGACCAAGCTCACAATGCCTTGAGCAAGATCCTCAGAACGGCTTGGCTATCCAGTTTTTCATTTAGAATTAGTTCTAGATAGCAAAAGCAGTCTTTCATATTTACATTCTTCTCTTGACCACACTGCACCTCATGCAAGGATGTTTGGCAGGTTTGGACTGTGACCACTGTGGTCGTGTTCATGTCCGTAGGGGTGTTTCATCCTTCTATTCCACTGTCTGTGTGTGCAGGTGAAGGTGAGCGGCGAGGTTGCCACGGGAACGGGGCCCAACAAGAAGGTGGCGAAGCGGAACGCGGCAGAGGCCATGCTGCTGCTGCTAGGATACAAGGCCTCCAACTGCCCTCAGAGCCCCACAGAGGTGAGGACACGCACGCCGCCTCGCGCACGCTGCCTCACTGGCCCCGCGTCCCGCGCGCCGTTCAGCTGTGTTCTGTATTCCTGGACTGTGGGGCCTTGCTCACACCAGGCGTGGTTGTCTTTGTGTGAGGAGAAGGATATGTACTGGAATAAAGATGTACTGGCAACGATCTACGTCTAGCTACTGAGATTAAACCACAATTGTAGCTCTCACGTAACACAATTTAACACTTGTTATATATGTGTATCTTATATTTCTCCCCAATTGGCCTAAAATATTCAGAGAGATCGTTACGTAACCATGGCGTGTGTAGAATGTTAATCTCTCTCCCCAGACAGATCATTATCTAGATCAGTGGCAGCTTGCATGTCATGAGCTCTCAGATGCACAGCCATAATAACTGAACTGTACCATACCGACTCAACGGTCCTGGGTCTCTGAGCAGCTCTGTGTGTGCCTGTGAGGGAGCTGGACTAAGGGGACTGGACCCTGAGAACAGAAGGCTGAAACACGTCATTACTTCCAGTCCGTGACTGGGTTGACAGGGGACGAGATGTCTTCATCAGTCCTGTCAGACCGCTCTGTGGTCTCCAGCCAGCGAGTCTCTCCCCTGTAAGGCAGAGTTAACCCTCTCCAACTGGCTCTGTGGAGCAGCTTCTCCTGTTCCTGCCAAATGCTCTCTTTCCCTCTTTCTGTTTTTCTTTCTCCTCTCTCTCTCTCTCTCTCTCTCTCTCTCTCTCTCTCTCTCTCTCTCCTCACCCCTTTCTGTCTCTCTCTCTCGTACTCCTTTAGACGTGTCTCTCTCTCTCTCTCCTGTCTTTCTTTCATCTATGGGAGCTTGGTCCTGCTGCATTCCCACCGTGGATCTTGTGTGTGTGTGTGTGTGTGTGGTGCGGGGGGCAGAGTCGGATAGCAGGGCGAAGGGGGGGGGGGGGGGGGGGGGGTTGTCATTTGTTTTGGGAGTGAGTCATCTCCTCAGCTGTCTAACCCCCCGAGGGATGATGTTGTTTACTTATCTCCCGTCCCCCCGTCGTCGCGCCCACACGCACCACCATGAGAGCACGGCATTCAGTGGTGGAGTAAAGGAAACTCTGAGCACCCCCCAGTCACCTACGTGTTCCGGCAAAACACGGGACACTTTGCATCTGAGGCGTTGTCGTCTTTGAACGCTCGCGTCTTTGTAGTCAGAACAGTAGGAAGGAACTTGTCTGACGTGCGTGAAGAAGCTGTTTGTTAATGCTGGCTCGTCTCCCTCCCTCTCCATGCGGCGTCTCTCTCACCCAACCGCCCTCCTCCGCAGATGGACAACAAAGGCTGGAACGGACAAAAGGCGGTTTTCACCGAAGCAACAAGTAACAGTGAGTATCCCCCTCTTCTCTCCTCTCTGCTCCCCCCGGCTCCCTCCCTCCCCCCGCAGGTGGGTGGGTTAGAGAAGGAGACGGCACTGCGGTTAATCTCTGTGACTGGTCAATGGGCGAGTGACTGTCAGCTCAATCCAGCCTGCGTCCGTGTGGGAAGCCTGTAAATGCAGCTTCATTCAGACGGACTTACAGGCCTGCATACTGAGGCCCTGGGGGGCGTCGCACGCACACTGACACACACACACAAATCACACACACACACACACACAAATCCCACACACATACTGCCTTCCTGTGCATGGATGGAGCTGCTCATTCATTAACACACACACACACACACGCTCATATCACAGACTTCATCTGAGATGACAGCTGACTTCTTTTCATGAAGTCGTACTGGATGAGGGTTGGTCAGGCTGTGTACTGTGCCTGTCAGGGTGTCTAATATACACGTGTGTGTGTGTACATGAGGAGTGTCTGTCGTGTTTATAGACAGCGTGAATGTGAAACCTGCATGTACCACAAAGCATGAGGAAGAGGATGTGTGTTGGCTAAATGTAACACGTGGTCATTATGGACCATTTCATGGTCTTTCAGTCCTGGTCTGAGTTTAGTGTCCGGTTCTTTCTTGACCGTCCTGTGTTTTATTCTGCAGTCTGACATAAATATCTCCAGAGATGGACTGATAGAGAGATCAGGCACGTCTTCATCCAGTCTTCTTGATAACCATGCCAGACAAAGAGCAAGTTGTTGCCTAAGAGGAAGGAGTTGAGCTCGGAATCTTGTTAGCGATTATCAGAAGTGACCTCTAAAGAGACGGGGGAAGAGAAATTATGTTTGCGTAGACATTGACGTCACTAACGTGTCAATCACCTTCACGTCTCTAATCCTCCTGTCAGGTACCTTGTTCGCTAACCGCCGAGGCCTTCGCTAGCTGACATGTGAAGGATTTCAACCCGCTCTCCCTTCCCTCAACGTCCTACATGGTCCTTAGCGATAACGTATGAATAGACGGATACATTTACTGTCGTGAGGGGGCGTGATTTGTGTCTATGGCCTTGTCTGATGAAATGACACCATGACTTGTGAGTGATGGCAGCTCTCTCAGCGCGCACAGAGAATCCTAACAAGTTGCTATGGGGACAGATGAGGGTCTGGGAGCAGAAGGGAAAACAAACCGATAGCGTTATTGGATGTGAATGTGTGGTCGTCACTCCCGACATCTAACTCAGAGACTTGGCACATGCCACAGCTTGGGAGATTTATTGTGGAACAGAAACATTACAGTCTCTCATGCTCTGTGTGTGTGTTTGTATACAGTACAGTGTGTGTATACTGGGTGGGAGTGTGTGTTTGTGTGTGTGTGTGAGCATGGATGCAGATGATGTCATTGTTGGTAATTCAAGACCTGCAGGTGTTGACCTGAGAGGTGAGTGGGCATCACTGACCGCAGAGTTGAACAGACTTCCTGGTGGTTTTTAGTTGTTTTGTGATGAAAACATAGTTGTAGTTGTGGTCTGTACTCAGAGACCCAATAGAGAAGACTCCAAGACCCCACAGGCCTCTGGGAAACGAAGTCCTCCTTATTTGGTGCTAATTATTCCCGATCTTGGCTGGGCGCATGTGTGGAACTGGGCCATTCCCAGTCATAGTTTATCTCAATCCCAGCATGGGGCCCAAGTATCTGCTAATTAGCTCTTTAAACTCCCCAAACCACACATTTGCTAATGTCCAAATAAGGTTTATTGCCTAGACTTTCCAGCTTTCTTTCCCTGCCCCTCTGGCTATCTATCTATCTATCTATCACGCTCTCTCTCTGTCTCTCTCTCTCTGTCTTTTGCTCTCGCTCTGTCCCTCTGTATGTCTCTCTCTGTTTCTTTCTTACTCTTCACTCACTGTGTATTGGCCTGGGTTGTTAGCGCATCAATTGTGCCGAGTAGAAACGGCCCGTTAGGGCTGAATTGATGTGAGGGCTTGCACTGGACTTACGATTGGTCGATTCCCTCCCCCCCAGACTCCTCCCCCAACAACTCCCACACAGCCCAGCGGTTCTAACTGGCTGCTGGAGCAGATGGAAGATGACAGCTAAGTGTCTGCACACTTTTTAGCATCCTCCCAAGTATGCAGGACCCATGACCCCAGCTTGCAGCGGAGTGAGAACTGGGGAGGGTAGTGAGCGAGGAGAACGAGGAGAATGAGCGAGTGAGGGGTTTGGAGGGAGAGATTACGAGAGAGTGGGGAGCAAGCAGGAAAGGAAAAGGAAGAAGAGAGTGATTTTTCTCTTTATTCCCAGGGCTATTGCAGCAGGGTTTTTCAGTTGAGTTGCCACATTTCATTTCCTGCTGTGTGTGTGGGTATGTGTGTGCGACTTTGCGTGTGTGTCTGGGTGGGGGGGCTGTGTGTGTGTGTGTGTCGGGGAGGGGGGTTGAGTGCGTGTGTGAAGTATGCGAAGGTCCTGCTCCAGCGAGGTGATTTATAGTGTTGGGCTCTGGGCCTATCTGTTTTGGATCTGACTCATGTTTGGCCCAGGCCCATCTCATGTGCTCTCCTCCGTCTGACTGGACCCATGCTCTGGGTGGGACTCCTGGAAACTGCTGCGGACCACGGGAGACTGCACACACGTACTGCACACACACACATACTACACACACATACTACACACACATACTGCACACACACACGGACACACACAATCGCTCCCCACTCTCCTACTCACACTGCCACATACACACACACTCGTACCATACACAGCTGATGTCATGTTGGCTGACACCTTTCAGTTTTTACGACACTCCGTGTTTGGTCAAAGGCCTGTGAGTTTTACTTGTGTAAATTGAAATTGAAGTTGTCGTCAAACGACTGGGGAAAATAACCAAACCTTGAAGCCTCAGCAGTTGTGTCAGTGTTGGCCTGGGCAGAGGACCTTGTTTGATTATTCTTAGGGATTTGGACTGAACTGCTGTTTTCATTTAGTGGTTTCCTAGTTCTGGAGTTAATGTGGCACACTCTGCAGCTTCTCAGAAACCCTGGGCCTGTGTTCTCATTGGCTGGCTGGGGCTAGCATCCTCTCCCTGAGTTCTGTTTCTACCACATGTTAATGACCACACCAGTCCACGTCTACACTGTAGGTTATCAAGACGTTTCGCAAACGGTTGCTCTCAAGGTGGTTTTGTGTGCGTGTGTTTCGATAATCTGTGTGTGGGTGTGTGTGTGTGCCTGTCTGTGTACGCATGTGCTTGTGTGTGCGAAAGCTCACATGTGAAGGTACTGTGTGTGTGTGTGTGTGTGTAGCTCACGTTAACTCAAACAGGAAGTGGCTGTCTGTCATGCCCTGGCTCCAGCTCTCACTCACAGCTGTTGCTTCTACACACAGCTGCTCTTCCTGTCTCTGGTGACCTTGGCTGGGCTACGGGGGCCGCATGGTTTTCACATCCAGCCACCCTCCACCCCCCAACCCTCCACCCCACAACCCTCCACCCCACAACCCTCCACCCCCCAACCCTCCACCCCCCAACCCTCCACCCCCCAACCCTCCACCCCACAACCCTCCACCCCACAACCCTCCACCCCTCCAACCCTCCACCCCCCAACCCTCCACCCCCCAACCCTCCACCCCACAACCCTCCACCCCACAACCCTCCACCCCTCCACCCCACAACCCTCCACCCCTCCACCCCACAACCCTCCACCCCTCCAACCCTCCACCCCACAACCCTCCACCCCACAACCCTCCACCCCCCAACCCTCCACCCCCCAACCCTCCACCCCACAACCCTCCACCCCTCCAACCCTCCACCCCCCCAACCCTCCACCCCACAACCCTCCACCCCACAACCCTCCACCCCTCCACCCCACAACCCTCCACCCCTCCACCCCACAACCCTCCACCCCTCCAACCCTCCACCCCACAACCCTCCACCCCACAACCCTCCACCCCACAACCCTCCACCCCCCAACCCTCCACCCCACAACCCTCCACCCCTCCAACCCTCCACCCCCCCAACCCTCCACCCCACAACCCTCCACCCCACAACCCTCCACCCCCCAACCCTCCACCCCACAACCCTCCACCCCACAACCCTCCACCCCTCCAACCCTCCACCCCCCAACCCTCCACCCCCCAACCCTCCACCCCACAACCCTCCACCCACATGTCGGCCTCCCCGTGCTCTCCCAGAGCCCCCTTCAGCAGACGCCCACGCCACCACCGAGTTGGGGAAGGACCGGGATAAGTGTTGGCCATGTTGCTTCGACCTATCCTCCTCTGACGGGTCTGTGATCGCCGACACGCAGGTAGAGGAGGGATAAGGATGATGGACTGATCCTCAGGTGGGGTGTGCATGGGAGCGTAGCTGCCGCTAGCTGTTCAAAGCATCTCCTACGACATGGCGTGTCTCCTGTTTAGGAGAGGCCAAAAGTAGTTCTCTCCCCAAGGCTTGCCCCCCGGGCCCAACATAGGACAACTTAGGCCTTAGGTCTCTTTGAGACAAGATGTGTTATGGTGGATGTGGTTCTGACTGTTACCGTGATGGAGTTTGTGCAGTTGCGTGCTTGTGATCCAGCACAGCTTGGTGAGATGTGTGTGAGAGCTAGTCTTGAGAGTTTCCCAGCGGAGGCTTGGTTGAGACCTGCCAGACCACATGAAACCAGCATCTTCGTTTGGTAGAGGAATGCCTGTGGAGGGGAGAGCCAACGTATGCACGCACACACACAGACACACGCACACGCACACACACCCACACGCACACACACCCACTCACACGCACACCTCTGCCTGGTCTGGCACTGACTGACGGTGGAATGTGTGTGCAAATCATTTTGACAGGTAATGATTTGAGCAGTAATGACCCTCATCCTCTCTTCCCCTCTACCTCTCTCCCTCCACCCCGCTCATCCCCCTCTTTTGGACCTCTCTGTGTGACCCATCTTTCTCTCAAACATTTCTCATTTCCTTTTCCATCTCCCCCTGACCACTCCTCCTCCTTGTCTCTCTCTCTCCCCCTCCTCTCTGTCTCCCTCTGTCTCTCTCTCGCTCTCTCTTTCTCTCTCTCTTTCTCTCTCTCTCTCTGTCTCTGTCTCTCCTCTCTCTCTGTCTCTCCCCCTCCTCTGTCTCTCCCCCCCACTCTCTCTCTCTCTCTCTCTCTCTCTCTCTCTCTCTCTGTCTCTCTCTCTCTCTCTCTCTGTCTCTCTCTCTCTATGTCTCTCCCCCTCCTCTCTCTCTCTCTCTCTCTCTCTCTCTCTCTGTCTCTCCCCCTCCTCTCTCTCTCTCTCTCTCTCTCTCTCTCTCTCAGCTCAGAAGGGCCTCCTCCACCTCTCCCCAGACGTCTACCAGGAGATGGAGGCCAGCCGGAAGCAAGGAGGGGGTCCGGGTTCCGGGGCCCCCATAAACTACCTGACCCCCA
The DNA here is from genome assembly GCF_054491055.1 of Hypomesus nipponensis. NCBI lineage: Eukaryota > Metazoa > Chordata > Actinopteri > Osmeriformes > Osmeridae > Hypomesus > Hypomesus nipponensis. The sequence continues at coordinate 4,360,845 of NC_140368.1, read as the reverse complement.
AGGACATGGGCCCCTGCTCCGCCCCTCTGGCCCCCAGCCACACCCCTTTCTACAGCAGCACTGCCGGCCCCACGGCGACGGTCGCCACGGCGGCCATCGCTAGGGAACTGCTGCTGAACGGCTCGTCGCCCACGGCTGAGGCTCTGGGCCTGAAGGGGAAGAGCCCCACCATGCCTTGTGTCTCCGTCCAGCCTGCCCAGCAGCTGGAGTACCTGGCCCGCATCCAGGGCTTCCAGGTGAGGCTCCACACACACACACACACAGGCGTGCAGACACACACACACACACACACGGCCCTCATACTGTGTCTCCAGGTGAAGCGGACAGAAACCTTCTCATGCTCACTAACACACACATCTGGGTGATGGAGGAGAGGAGCAGGCCCACCTGTCCCAGGCCCCACCGCACCCTCAGTGGTTTGGGATGAGGAACACAACTGGAAACACACTCTGATGTGTTTCTGCAGAACAAGTGTGCAGTTTGGGGGTGGTCGTGGGGTTTGGCAACACAGCAGATCTGCTTCCTCTTCCCGGCTGTTAGATGCTGATGGGGAGCGCTCACGTAGGTACACACAGCTAAACCAGCAGGGGTTCTGGCACACGGCTGCTGCCCACTTGACTGGACTGTGCAGGCACACAGGTGAACACACACAAATCCACACGTGCACACACACAAACATGGTAGAAAAGTGTGTGTGTGAGAGCAGAAGGGAGACTGGAGGGAAACTTCCAGTGTCGTGTACCTCAGTCCTGATACCAGCGCCTGGTCGTTGAGTTGCAGATGCTTTATATCAGCTCCAGCAACAACATTTTATCTTAACCTGCTGAGGGGATGTTAACCTGCTGAGGGCTCCTTTGAAAGGCCTTTGTTATTGCTCAGAGCCTTCCTGTGTGTGTGTAACCCGAGAGAGCACCGAGGCCTGGCCAAGCCCAAACACACACACACATGCTCACACAGAAACACACGCATGCTCACACACACAGACATACACACTAATAGACAGGCATACTGTACACAGCAGGTTGTGCTTAGAGTGGACGGGATCACTGGGCCGGGCCCACTGTGTAATCAAGCCCCTCATTGTCCTCGAAAACGCCCGGACCCCTACAAATGTTTCACGTGTGTGTGTGTGTGTGTGTGTGTGTGTACATAAAGGGGGAGCTCAGACTGTAACTGAGACCTGCAATGTTTTGAATGTTTTTCTTATTTCTTATTATTGAGTGTGTGGAATGGACTGCCTTGTTGAGAGGATATGAAGCTTGTTACAGACACATTCAATCTCATGAGCTTTACTGAGCCTAACTTTACCACAGATATTCAGTTTCTCTCCAAAACATGAACGATTCTTAATATTTGTATGAATGTCGGGGCCATTATCTATACTCAAGCTATGTTATGAACAGTTCCTCCTCTCTGTTCACCTTGAGGATTAACACGGGGAACATGCTGGACAGTATTAGTCCATGCAGAGGACTGTACACATGATGCATACCTGTACAGGAAAAGCAGTTTTACTCACAATTGATTTGATTGGGAATTGGCTTGTCTTGCTGCTTTTTAATACGCAGCAGACCACTGCACATGCCAGTTTGATCTTGCACGCTGGCATCCTTTGGCTGTGTGTGTGTGTGTGTGTGTGTGTGTACTATCCATTTGGCTCAATGTTGCTGGCATGGTGGGTAACTGCAGTAGGGCAGAAACACAGGAATAGGGGGTAATTCAGAACACATGGAGGATTGGGGGGACACACGGGGGAATCTCTCTCCCCTTGCCTTTGTCTCTCCTCTTTTTCTTTCCCTCCCTTATTTCTCTCACTGTTTGTCTCTCTCCTTCCGTCTCCCTCTTGTCTTATTTTCCCTCCCTCCCTCCCTCCCTCCCTCCCTCCCTCCCTCCCTCCCTCCCTCCCTCCCTCCCTCCCTCCCTCCCTCCCTCCCTCCCTCCCTCCCTCCCTCCCTCCCTCCCTCCCTCCCTCCCTCCCTCCCTCCCTCCCTCCCCTCTTTTTCATTCCATATATCTCTTCTTTCCCAATTCTTTCCTTAAGAAATGTTTCACTTCCTTTTTCTCCTGAGCCGTCGACAGACACTTGCTGTATCTCACTTGAAACCGTAAACATCTGACTAGCTGAACATCTGTCCCCCCCCCCCAGCCTGGCAGCCACCAGCTGCCTGCCCATCTGCCCAGCCCTCTAACATCACAGGTCTAATAGCTTCCTAGCTGGGTGCCTTGTGCTGCTACAGGACCTGATGAAGGACTCGTAGCCTCTGGAATATCCCAGAGGATGGAGATCCCCGTGTGAGCCAGGAGGTCAGGCCGATGAAAACCTACTAAACGTTGATTAAAATGAGTTGATGTGGGTGTTCTTTGAAGACTTCTTCAGGGTATCCCGGTGTCCAGGCTGCCAGTGTAACTAGTGACCGGGCCCTGCACCTGTTTCACTGTACTTTTTGGTCTTGCTGCCTTTGCTCACATAACTTTCCCATCGGCCCACTCAGTGACTGGTGATGGGCGGATGCATCCACGCCAGGAGGGGAGCAGGTGGAGAGAGGGAGAGAGAGACACCAATAGAGAGAGAGAGAGACACTGATAGAAAGAGAGAGACAAAGGGCATAGTTCATGTATTACGTCAGTCCAGTGGCGGGCGCTTTGTCCATTCGAATTAGAGCTGCAGACCTGGAGTGAGGCAGTAATCGGAGGTGTCGATGGAAGAAAAGAGAGAGTGGTGGGGGGGGGGGATTTGTCATGGTATCGAGTCATAGGATGTAGGCTAGCCTGCTCCTATACCACCTGCAGAGCGTGAAGCACAGCAGGGGTCGCTCGAACAGGCCCTAGCACCTGCCCCCTGAGAGGAACCACGCGAAGCAGAACTCGGACCAGCGTCAAGAGCCCTTTCGCTTGGTTCAGAATGAGTTAATAGCACCTGATTGAATCCAGCTCAGTTTGTTTATGCTGCCCTCTATGAGCATCACTCAGTTAATATGATGCCTGGCAATTTGGCGGCTAATGGAAATGTAGCACCTTGAGAATGGTAACGCTACAGGTTTTATAATTGGCTGTTAAACACAGTAGAAGTGGTCCCATAAGATGGTTTTGCGATATGCTGGAAAACATGACATGTTGTCTTGTGTAACGTATGGAGAAAATACTGAAATTATAGTGAATTCAAAAAGTTATTTTACATTAAAATGTGTTAGAAACTGTAGTGTGTGTGTGTGTGTGTTAGTGCATAGAATGTGCACGTTGCACATTGATGTGGTGTTTACGGGTATATCAGGACATGCGGCTGTATGCGGCTGTGTGTGTGTGAGCTTGGTCATGGTATGTATGTCAGGCCTCTTAGTCTCTGAGTGGGACGTGTGCAGAGGCAGGCAGACTCACACTACCATGTCATGGGCGTGTGTGTGCAGGGAACACATGGAGTGCATCAGTGTGATTCTATCTGACGGGCCACCTTCTGAACCTGCGGGCGATCCCACTGTCCTGGGGGGAGGAGAGGAGGCCTGTCCTGGGGGGGGGGAGGCCTGTCCTGGGGGGGGGGGAGGCCTGTCCTGGGGGGGGGGGAGGGGCTGTCCTGGGGGGAGGAGAGGAGGCCTGTCCTGGGGGGAGGCCTGTCCTGGGGGGGGGAGAGGAGGCCTGTCCTGGGGGGAGGCCTGTCCTGGGGGGGAGAGGGCTGTCCTGGGGGGAGGAGAGGAGGCCTGTCCTGGGGGGAGGCCTGTCCTGGGGGGGGGAGAGGGCTGTCCTGGGGGGAGGAGAGGAGGCCTGTCCTGGGGGGAGGCCTGTCCTGGGGGGGGGGAGAGGGCTGTCCTGGGGGGAGGAGAGGAGGCCTGTCCTGGGGGGGGGGGGGGGGAGGCCTGTCCTGGGGGGGGGGGGAGGCCTGTCCTGGGGGGGAGAAGAGGCCTGTCCTGGGGGGGGGGGGAGGCCTGTCCTGGGGGGGGGGGAGGCCTGTCCTGGGGGGGGGGGGAGAGGGTTGTCCTGGGGGGGGGAGAGGGTTGTCCTGGGGGAGGAGAGGGTTGTGCTGGGGGAGGAGAGGCCTGGTGGGGGTTGTCTGCCGGCGGGGATTAGGGACAGAGCTCAGCCTCGGCTCTGTTTGATTCCCATCTTACACCGCCGCGTTGGAAATCCCACGTGAATGAAAATATGACCGGGACCCGGCGACCGATGTTGACGTACGCTCGGAACATCTGCGCTGGCGGCCGTTTCCCAGGATGTGCTGCCGCTCTGTTACTTCTTCTGCCGGCTGAGGAGGAAAACCACTTCAATGGTGCCGGCAACACCTCTGTTTGGCAACACCAAACACCTCCTCATTTCCCTCTCTTCTCATCTCTCTCACTATCTTTCTCTCTCTCTTCCTCTCCTTCTGCCTCTCTGTCTCTCTGCCTCTCGCTCTCTTTCTTGCTCTTTTTCTCTCTATCCATCCATCCATCCATCTTTTTGATGCTCTGAAGGAACATCAAACGTTCTGCCCTCTGATGGAACGTTCTGCGTCTTTCCAACGGTCTCTGTTCCCCTCCGCCGTGTGGCGGTCCAGTTTGCCCGTCCCTGGTGGGTCTGGGGTTTACATTAGTGAACACACGGTGGAAGTGCTAATGCCTCCCTGTTTGATTCGTGCGGCGTCCTGATGGCTTGCAGCTGCTCTCCGTGGCGTGTTTGTGTGAGACGCCATCTTTGAAAACAAGTTTTGTTGATGATATAAATCAGACAGTTGATGCAACGCTGGCTGGCTGGCTCGACGCACAGTCTCCCTCTTCCATGGTGGCCGTCTGTCTGTGTGTGTGTGTGTGTGTGAGTGTGTGTGTGTGTGTGTGTGTGAGTGAGTGAGTGAGTGAGTGAGTGAGAGATAGCAGTTTATGATGAATGGAGCGTGTGTGGTGAGAGAAAGTGATGATGTTAGTACACCACAATCAAGGCCATTTGTAAACCCTTAAATCAGAATCTCTTGGTCTGCCAGTCCTAGTTCCAGAACTGGCACACAGCAGGAACTTCAAGCCAATAAGAGTAAGCATTTCGAGGATGATCATTACACAATCTTTATCTGTCGATTATAGGAAATAGATGATACTATTGTAATGATTACCAATCAGAGTACTTATCCTTTTCATCTGATGACAAAGACTGACACTGCCTGTGTTCCCTCGGGCGCCAGACAAGGCTGTGCGCTCTGAACCCTCTCACTTCTCCGAGCAGACCTGAAGAGGCCGTGTTCATCTTTAGATCAGGGGATATCCTCGCCTGTCAGTGGCGCTGTTTCATCTGGAGGAGTCCAACTGCAGTGAGCTCATGCACGTACACACACACACACACATGTATACACACCCACCCACACGCATACACACACACACACACATGTATACACACCCACCCACACGCATACACACACACACACATGTACACATGTATACACACACACGCATGCACACACACACACATCCCTGCCACAGTTTAATAATGAATGAGAACATAATGAGAAGTCATTAGAAGTCATTTTAAAAGGGAGGGGTCCTAGTTAAACAAGATGGGTTGCTAGGTTCCTGAATTGGTTTAAAATAGACTTTTCACAGCCAGATATGAGGCCTTTCTGTATCCTGGAACACAACTGCGACATTTCTTTCTTAGTCTGATAGTCGGGAAATAGCAGCACGAGAATCTACATGTGCGTTCTGAATAGTCCAAGAGATGCTCTTGTTATTAGCTTTTACCCTTCAAACCTGGTTCCCGTCCCTTTCCTTGAAGTAGCTAAACAGGGAGTTCCTTGTTGCTAGTTTGCTCCTCGGAAATCCTGTTGTTCTGCTGCGATGGCTGTACAGCTGCTGTGTCCATGCCTCCTCTGTCCAAGGCGTCTTGTTTGCTTCACCCCTCAATCCCTTTCCTGTTGGGGCTGTGGAGGGTTTCTGAACAATGTCCTTAAAACACACTTGACCCCAGAGCTCTGACTCTCAGCTCTGCTAATTGCTTCACACTAACAATAGCATGTTGTCTCCTTGGGTGAGATGCAGGGTTTATTTATAGTCAATGTCATGTTGTTGATGTTAAAAAAAAAAAATCCGCTATCCCGGACTCACCCCTCGTGCTTGTGTGTCTTGTTCTGATTCTGTTAACCCTGTCCAGTGGACGTCCCTTCCGCTTCCCCTCTGAACCTGCAGCCACAGCCCTGGCAACAGACACCCTGGCAACAGACACCCCGACAACAGACACCCCAACAACAGACACCCTCTTGTCTCTCCAACCACTTATTTTCATTAATCTGCCTGGTTTCTACCTAGGCCATGCCTTACGGTTCGATCTGCTGTCGTGTGTATTGATTTCGCCTTCATGTGCTCAAGTAGTGTGGATGTGATTGCGTGTGTGTGTGAGCGGGTGAGTGTGTCTCGGTAGAGAGGTGTGTGTGTGTGTGTGTGTTTGTGTGTCTCGGTGGAGACAGACAGATCTCCGAGAGGAAGAAGCGTCAGCTTTAGAGGCAGGTGTCAAGAGGTCGTTCCACATTAGTGCAGCGGATCAGTGGCAGGCCTTGCGTAACTCTCTGCTCCTTTGTGTCCAGAGGAAGTGGATTAGTGGCTGCTGCGGGGGAGACCTGGGCTGATTAGTTAGGCCTAGTTAGAATGCCTGGCACTCCCCCACATCACAGGGCCAGGGAGACTGCAGGAACAGAGAGATCAGGAAGGGCGGTTGTGAAACGGAGGGCCGTTCGCAGTCCCAGGACTCCCATAGGGCCCCTGGGAAGACGTTCGCAGTCCCAGGACTCCCATAGGGCCTCTGGGAAGACGTTATTCGAAACCTTTGGTGAAAAATGTGTTGGTTGATGACTTGGATGGTCGACGCCGTAAACCGAGAGTCATCTGTTACCTAGCGGTTGTGTTGTGCGAGACACCTTGTGACTTGAGTCCCCTGATGGATGGCCACCCTGCTGGATCGCCTGCTCTCAGCGTTAGGACAGGCCAGGGCCTGATTACACTAACGCAAACCTCAACTGTCAAAACAATTGACAGAATGAGGAGAAATCAGTGTCACTTTTGTCAGTGGGACGTGTTAATCATGTGGGTGAAATAACGTCATGATTTGTGGAAGGGTGCGTCAGTCCCATGGCCAATCACAATACCAGTGATGTTTACTGTTGTCTTTTGGAGCGATTTTGAACGCCATTACTGTCTGTTATGCCTTCACCTGGTAATGTAATTTAATTGTCTAGATAACCTAAACAGCTGCCATCCACATTATTGGAAAGATCTGTCAATGCCGTTAGACGACAATTACACATAGTGATAGTCAAATTAATGTCCGCAGTAACAAATTTGTAAACAGTGACCACAAAGAAAGCTTTTTTTTGGGGGGGGGGGAGGGGCTAAATGTATGTATGATTTGTGTGTGTGTGTGTGCGTGTGTGTGTGTACTAGTCTATTGTAGTTGATGTGAGAAGCCTCATTCTCAGCTGGGGGCCTGACAGCTTGCGATGGATGAACCAGCGGACCAGTGTCCTGCTGACCAGACACCATGATTGCACAATACATCACAGCTACGGCTCTTTATGCTGTTTTAATGAGCTAACACACTGGACAATAACACACACACACGCGGGATCATCACACACACACACACACACACAGTCTGAGACACGTACACACATCCCAGTCACACACACTTGGAGAACTGTGACCCAGTTCCCAGTTGAAGGAGTTATCGACAGCATCTAAACACACACCCAGTAGCGCATACACAAAGAGACACGCAAACGCACACAAAATCGAACCTGCTTCCAGCTTCCACCGCACGCTGTCAGACAGAGCTGCACCTGGGAGGGATTACGTGAGAGAACACACCAACCTGGGCATCTCATGCAACCGTGCCAAATGTATAATTTTCTGGTAATTTTTACAATACCCTTTTTCCTGGAATGTTGTCAGTATTCATACTGAAAAAGAAAGCTAAGCGAAACGTGTCTTTATTTGGGCAGGTAAAGTGGTCAGAGTTAGTGGCAGCAGTCTGGAGAGTTCAGGGCAGATTAACCTGCCACAGGGTCTTCTCCAAAGCTCTTGTTACTATATTTATCGCTCATACACATAACAGATAGCATTCCACTCTTTATCACCACCAAGACGTCTCCCCTTCAACAGGTGTCTGCTGCACGCAGAAGATGTATGAGGGAGGGGAAGAAAGAGAGAGTAGAAAAAGACTGTGTGTGTGTGTGTGGATGGGTTTGTTTGTGTGTGTGTGTCTTTGTGGGCAGGTCTCCATGTGTCTGGTCTTAGAGGTTCCCCCGCCCGCGCCTCCTCCTCCTGCTCCTCACAGGAGCATAACTCACACACAGACACACTGCGCTCGCTCTGGAAGCCTTCAGTCACAGGTCATATACGTCTGTCTGTCTGTCTGAGCGCGTGCACACACCACACACACACACTCGGACACACAAATGCACGGCATATTAAGGATATCTCGGTTATACATCGTACACGTAGAACAATAAATGAAGTGCCTCGGGAAATAATTCAGACCCAACGTTTTCCACTTTTTGTTGTGTTACAGTTTTAATTTGATTTTTTTTTTTTTTTTTTTAGTTGCCATCTGTCTACACAGTTTCCTTAGTGGCTAATTGAAAACATGTTTTTGTTCATTTTTCTTGAACATAAGTATTTATGTGTTGTGCTTAGCATACAAGAGTCCTGTCAGTCCTTTAAGTGTTGTTTGACAAAGTGCCAGGCGTGTTCTCCAGTAATTTGACTCAGGTGTGGCTTCTTTCTTGAGACCATAATGGCTCCAGAGATGGCCTGAGCTACTTGCAGGTTCTCCTATCTCCAATAAAGCTGTTTTCAACCCAGTTCCTCTGCAGAGTGACCATTAGGTTCTTGGACACCTCCAAAACCAAGGTCCTTCTTGCCGAGTTTCTTAGTTTAGCCAAATTAGCAACTCTGGTTGTTCCAAACTTCTTCCATTTCACTGTGATGGAACCCATTGCTCCCAATAACTTTAATCTGCCCTAGTTGTATGTCTCAACACAAGGCCTTGATAATTCTAATTGTCATGGAGAATATCAGGTGCTTTTATCACTGATGAATAGCCTTCATTACAATGTGCATCAAAACAGGAGAGTATCTGGTGCACTATTTATGACTCTTAGAATCTGAGATTATTAACATATGACTCACTCACTCACAGACAGTTATCCAACTTACATGCATCACTCACATGAACTCCGAGATCATTGTGTATCCTGTGATTGTAATTGAGTTTCCTTCTCCCAGTTTCTCGTGCCTCTGATGTTCTTTGTTCCTGGTAGTTGCTGTTGTGGGTATTTGTACCATTAAAGTTGCCTGCAGCTGTCCTGAGCAGAACTAGGCCAACCAAACACCAACACAAACCCACACACACACACATATTCACACAGAGAACTAGGCCAGACGGGCAGTATTACCAAAACCTTGGATCCCAGGGCCAGGGTGTCCCTAAGGAACAATGTCATAACAGTCCTGATTGCACAGCATTTAGGAATGCCTGCATAGTTAACCTCTCAAGATGAGGGGTCACCTGTGATGTCATAGCCAACCCTGCCATCGTGGCGGGGGATATTTGGCCTCAAAAACCCTTTGATCAATATTAGAAATGCTAGATTGGCTTTAGTTTTGCCGAGTTCTCACCCAAAACACTAACTCAGAGCGTTTAGGAAGATTGTACTTTTGTTGGTGCTGTGTCAGCACTCCTTAGCTTGTGATGGAAAGGCGAAAGCAAATGATTAAGTTGTGTGTGTGCTTGTCTCTCTGCCTCTCACAGGTGCAGTACAATGATGGGCAGAATGGCAAGGAGTTCATGACCTACCTGACCCTCTCGCCTGTGCAGATGACGTTCCATGGCATTGGGAGCTCCCTCCAAGCCAGCCATGACCAGGTAGCTATGCTAGGGTACTTTACAGTCCTGCTGTGTAGCTATGCTATGGTACTGCCAGACTGGGTAGCTATGTGCTATGGTACTGCTGGTCTGGGTAGTTATGCTATGGTACTGCTGGTCTGGGTAGCTATGCTATGGTACTGCTGGTCTGGGTAGCTATGCTATGGTACTGCTGGACTGGGTAGCTATGCTATGGTACTGCTGGACTGGGTAGCTATGCTATGGTACTGCTGGACTGGGTAGCTATGCTATGGTACTGCTGGCTTGTAGTTATGCTATGGTACTGCTGGATTGTAGTTATGCTATGGTACTGCTGGACTGAAGTTATGCTATTGTACTGCTGGTCTGGGTGAAATTATTCCTGTCACACGAGAATTAATATGAAAGCTTACTTTTCTGTCCTTGTTGTCAAATGACATTAACTGTCATCCTGACCCAGCATGTGTTCTGTTTCCAATGCAACTGAGGGGCCGATGTGTGCCTCTATGGGTGGTGCTGGCTCCGTTTGGTTTTCTGTTATTGAACTTTTTCCTTGATTTAAGGATCGTCTCAGGCTTGTCATGAACGTGCTCTTGCCTCCAGTTATCATTAATCAGCAGCTTCAGAGAACATTTCAAGTCCCTCTGTCCTCGTTCTTGATAAGAATCAGACGGTTTCCCCTCTCCCTCCAAAAATATTCCCCCCCCCCTCTCTCTCTCTCTCTCTCTCTCACTCTCTAACTCTCTCTAACTCTCTCTCTAACTTCTCCTCTCTCTACCTCCCTCCCTGCATCTCACTCTTTCATAGTAATTACCGTCTCTGAAATTTCTTTGGGATCTCCCCCTGCGTCCTGCAAGTGGCGAGCAGCACCCTGTATTCAGGAGGTGATTCTTTGTCTTGCGTCGCCCAAGCAGAAAACCCTCTGCTTGCGTCCTATCATTTCAACATAGGAGCCCTCTTTGTCCTGGCTCCTTCAAAGCTTTATTAAAAGGCTGGGCC